>NC_141478.1:23516939-23987355 GCF_009769465.1 Tauraco erythrolophus
TCAAGATCATCGAGTCCAGCCATTCACCCTGCACTGTCAGGGTCCCTAAACCATGTTCCTGCAAAATCAGGCACTTGCAAGCCTGGTTTGGCTCCACAAGAAACTCTGGCCCAAGGATTGCAGACTTGCTATGACCACTAGAAATACCCTACATACATGCATCTCCAGGGGTTATCCTACCTGCAGCAGGAGAAGAATCTCCCTCTCCCTTCTCTTCTTCTTTCCTCCTTGCTCTCATCACGTGGACCATCACATGCCTCAGAGAGTTTCTCCTCCTCCTGGAAAACATTGTTAGCTGGAGCACCCTGAGCAGCTCTGGTACTCTGATGGGAGGGGAAGGGGGGACTCACCAGGGAGGTGAAGGCTGGATTATTTACACCTTTCTCAAGGTCATCCAGGCTTATCTGGTTTTCCTCCATCTCCAGGAGTGCCACAGCTTCAACACATCAGAAAACAGCACTGTGAGCGACCAAAGCTGGCTGGGGAGAGAAAGATGGGATCAGCTCTGGGAAGAAGGAATGTCCAACCATGATTTTGAGTTTTGGGTCTCTAAGAGGAGAATGCCCTTTGCAGTACCGATTTAGAGCAGTTCCTGCACCAGCACATCAAGGGACCATCCCATGTGGTCCTCAAGCTGTGGGGCTGGTGTGCTGACTTTCTTGTTCTCCTATAACTCTGAGAAGGTCTTTGCTCTTCTGTGCTTCCAAGGAATTACAGGAGAGGATTAGATGCATCAGGGAGAGCTGGTACTTCTCCTCCAAGTTGGTGGCAGCAGCCACTGGCATCTGTGAGCCCCTTTGCAAGTGAGATTTTGGAAAAAATTAAATCTGCCTGCATCCCTCATCGAGAGCTCTTGGTGCATCCAAGTAAGATAGGAAGAAGATCCTTTCATGTTGGTAACTAGTACAGTGCAGGAGTGACGGGTAGGAATAAGCGGTAGTTTGCATGGGGACTGGTCCTAAAACAGGATCATACTGGGAGAACTGGTCCAGCAAAGCCAGAAGAACTAGTGTTATGCCGGGGCAGGAACCCTTGGAGCATCTCATTTGCACACCCTCTCAGTTCCTCTGCCTGAAGGAGGATGAGAGAAGAGCAGAGATGTCGCAGAGAGGGCAGCGATCGACTGTAGGAGCATGTCTGTGTGAGGACAGAGAGAGTAAGGAGTTGTCCTTGCTTTGGAGGAGAGTCGTAGAGGTCTGTATGGAGAAGGTGGAGATAGCAGGATCATCACCTGCTTCCTGCAGTGTAAGAATTAGGGTCTACTGAAGGGAGCGACCCAACCCCAAATTAAACGAGTGGAGGCGAGGAATTTTGGAGAACATTCCTCTCAATACGGGATCTCATGGCAACTGAAGGTGGTGGTGGGCTCCGTGGGCCAGCGAAGACACCAAGGGGGACCTCTGAGGCATGCAGAGCCCCAGTGTGTCCCTGGACTCGTGGCTCCTCGGCAGCAGGACAGGACCCAGGGCCATGGTGGCAACCCAGGACCTCAGGCCTCCTCAGGGCTCAGGGACCCCCCACTAGGACCCTGGTAGAGATCAAGAGGATCTCGCCCCACCTCACCAGATGCACTACCATTTCAAGGACAGCCCCCCAGGACCCCTCTGGGCTCAGTGACACCTTCAGCCCCTGCGGTGGTCAGGGACCCCTCCAGGACCCCTGAGGGCTCTGTGAACCCCCCAGAGCTCCTGGCTCTCCATGTCCCTCCAGGCTCGTTGTACTCCAGGACCCCTGGGCTGATGCCACCTCCATGGTTCCCCAGGGCCATCCCCTCCCACATGGCTCATTTGCCTTTTGTTTTCACAACGCCTCATTGGCTACCCTCCCCTCTGGGGGTGGGGCCATGCAGGCAGGTGGCCAATCAGTGGGGCGGCAGGTGGGCTCCCTCCACGTGTATCCCTACCCCATCGCACCCCGTATCCTCATGCCATGTCTGTGTCCCCCACACCTTCCCGCCCCCTGTGGACCCCCCCATGGAATCATAGAATCATAGAATGGTTTGGGTTGGAAGGGACCTCAAAGATCATCTAGTTCCAACCCCCCTGCCATGGGCAGGGACACCTTCCACTACACCAGATTGCTCAAAGTCTCATCCAACCTGGCCTTGAACACTTCCAGGGATGGGGCAGCCACACCTTCTCTGGGCAACCTGCTCCAGTGCCTCACCACCCTCAGAGGGAAGAATTTCTTCCTTAGATCCCATTGAAATCTCCCCTCTTTCAGTTTGAAGCCATTGCCCCTTGTCCTGTCACTACACACCCTTGTCCAAAGTCCCTCTCCAGCTTTCCTGTAGGACCCCTTTAGGTACTGGAAGGCTGCAATAAGATCACCCCGGAGCCTTCTCTTCTCCAGGCTGAACAGCCCCAACTCTCTCAGCCTGTCTCCATAGCAGAGGTGCTCCAGCCCTTGCATCATCTCCGTGGCCTCCTCTAGACCTGCTCCAGCAGCTCCATGTCCTTCTTGTGTTGGGGACCCCAGAGCTGAAGGCAGCACTGCAGGGGGGTCTCAGGAGAGCAGAGCAGAGGGGCAGAATCCCCTCCCTCGCCCTGCTGCCCACCCTGCTCTGGGTGCAGCCCAGGACAAGGTTGGCTTTCTGGGCTGCCAGCGCATGGTGCCGGCTCATGTTGAGCTTCTCATCCACCAGCACTCCCAAGACCTTCTCCTCAGGGCTGCTCTCCATCCATTCTCCACCCAGCCCGTCCTTGTGCTTATGGTGCAGTGTGGCCTCGTGCCCGACTGCTCTCCCCGCTGTGTCCTTGCGCCCCACACCCTTGTGCCCCTCCATGTCATCGTGCCCCCTGCCCTCATGCTCAACAACGGCCTCGTGTCCTCCCCACGCCCCACAGCTCCCCTGTGCCCGCCGGCCGCCCGTGCTCACCCACCAGCCCCACCAGCCACGCAGCTCCTGGCCCCACAGCCCGGTTACCAATTAACAGCTGGGTCCAAAGAGCTGGGCTGGGCGCTGCGGGGCCGGGGATGCCCCGGCTCCTCCCGAGGCTCACGCCCGGCTGCCCACGAGGGTGTGCGGAGAAGCCCGACGGGGTGGTTGTGCAGGGCACCTTGCTGCCCGAAACAAGGTTGCCCTGGGATACTTTCACTCCCAGGTTAAAGGAGCCTCGAGGGAAGATACTAAAAGCAGAAATCCAACCTTTAACCCACTCCAGGAAATGCTTCCCAGGAAAAGAGCTGGGCCTCCAAAGCTGCGGCTGTGTAAAGTGGCGTCACCCAGTCCCTGAGCAGCATGGGACAGATGGGGCTGCTGCCAGCAAAAACGTTGCCAGCCAGCGTGTGTTGGAAACCACTTTTTCATGGGGAACGGTGGCAATCGCATCTCCACGTGCGTGTACCCAGCCGGTATCTCCCTGCTTTTGTTGGCACAGGGAGCAGTGAAGAGAAGTGGCCCCAAGGGTGATGTGAGTGCCAAGACCGGGGAAGTGTGGGCAGCAGGTCGAGGGAGGGGATTCTGCCCCTCTGCTCTGCACTCCTGAGACACCACCTGCAGTGCTGCGTTCAGCTGTGGGGTCCCCAACATCAGAAGGACATGGAGCTGCTGGAGCGGGTCCAGAGGAGGCCACGAAGATGATGCGAGGGCTGGAGCACCTCTGCTATGGAGTCAGGCTGAGAGTTGGGATTGTTCAGCCTGGAGAAGAGAAGGCTCCGGGGAGACCTTCCAGTACCTAAAGGGGCTCCAAGAAAGCTGGAGAGGGGCTTTGGACAAGGGCATGTAGTGACAGGACACGGGGCAATGGCTTTAAACTGAAAGCAGGGAGATTTCAATGGGATCTAAGGAAGAAATTCTTCCCTCTGAGGGTGGTGAGGCACTGGAGCAGGTTGCCCAGAGAAGGTGTGGCTGCCCCATCCCTGGAAGTGTTCCAGGCCAGGTTGGATGAGGCTTTGAGCAACCTGGTGTAGTGGAGGGTGTCCCTGCCCATGGCAGGGGGGTTGGAATGAGATGATCTTTGTGGTCCCTTCCAACTCAAACCGTTCTGTGACTCTTTGATCAGCAGGAATAGGTTCAGAGATCACTGAACGTCACCATGGGGTGCTCGGGTGCCCACCCTCCACTCAGCACCTGTATGCGCATGCTCCCTGTGCCAGTTCCCCCAGCAGCACCTTCTCGCTGCGCGTTGCACCCGGGCCTGTTGCTAAACCTGCCCAAATTCGGGGCGGGCGCCGCGTGAGCGCGCTCAGCAGCCGCCCGCGCGAGTCAGCGCGCGGATGACAACCTCGCAGGTGTTCTGGGCCATACTGGTGCAGACCCGTCCGCACACGCGGAAGGCTCCACCAGCCCGCTGGGACACCGACGGACCGCTCCGTGCCGCCGCGGGCGGGATGCGCAGAGCTCGGGCCCCGCTCCCGCGCCGCCGCCGCCGCCGCTAAGAGCCGCCGCGCCGCCCGCGGTGGGCAGAGCCCCGGTAGCGCGCCGTGATCGTATAGTGGTTAGTACTCTGCGTTGTGGCCGCAGCAACCTCGGTTCGAATCCGAGTCACGGCATCGCCCCGGCGGTACCACGGCATACGGGCTCCGGCTTCTTTTTTTCCCCTTCTCCGAGGTATTTTTTTCCCGTCGTGCCGGTATTTCATTTTTTCTTTTTTTTTTTTTTTTTCCCTCTGGTTCCTGGCTGTGCTGCGGGGCCGAGCCAGGCCCGCCCTGCCCGGGGACTCCGCAGGGCGGCGGGGCGATAAGTAACGGCTCAGTGGGAAATGAAAACAACATTAAATGAAACTGAATTAAAAATAGAAAGCGCCGGAGAAGGGGGGGCAAAAAAAAAAGCAGGAGCCCGTGTGCCGTGGTACCGCCGGGGCGATGCCGTGACTCGGATTCGAACCGAGGTTGCTGCGGCCACAACGCAGAGTACTAACCACTATACGATCACGGCGCGCTACCGGGGCTCTGCATTCCCAGCCGCGGCGCGGCGGCTCTTAGCGGTGACGGAGCCGACGCGGGGCGGAGCCGACGGGCCCCGCCCCGCTCTCAGCGCGCGGCGTCTCCGTGGCGACGCGGGGTGAGTGGCGGGTTCCCTCGCCCCGCCCCCGCGGCTGGGCTGTGCGCGCATGCGCAGGGCCGGCACCGCCCGGGAGGGGCCCGAGGGGCCCGGCGCGCGGATCGGGACCCCCGCCCCGCCCGAGCCCCGCCCCTGAGACCCTGACCCTGCCGCAGCCCGGCCTCTGGCCCGACCCTGCCCCAAACCCGGCTCCTCACCCCTCCGGCCCCAGCTCCCCCCCTTCCCTGGCCCCAGCTCCCAGTCTAACCCTGGTTCTCAGCCTGACCCCGGCCCCTACCCCTGTGTTAAACCCCTCCGGTCCCGCTCCTAACCCCCTCTCCAGCCTTGCCCCAGCCCCAGGCTGCGGTCCTGACCTTGTTCCTGCTTCCAGCCGTGACCCTGACCCCCACCCCACTCTTACCCCAACCCCTCCTGTCACCCTGTGCCACACTCCAACCCTCACTGAGTCCCCACCCCCCCCCCGCTGTCATCCCACCTCCTGCCCCTTATTTCTCAGGGAATAAAGTTTCTTTTTGCCGCAGCGTTAACAACTCGGCACGCCAGAGTGGTACCTACAGACATGGAGAGGAAGACAAGGGACTAACGGAGAGGAAGACGAGGGACTAACAATGACGTGGTCTCTGCGGCCCAAAACAGTGGCAGGTGTCAGTCTGCGCTGCCGTTCCTGTTTCTTCCTGGTGAAACACACATTAATAGGTAATGACTGTTCGCCGTCACCGCTATTCCTGATTTTCACAGTGCTCCGAGTATTAAAGGCTCTTTTATTTTCACAGGTATGCAAAGAATTCAAAACACCTGGGATCAAAAGGATTCCTTTGTGCGAAATATTTTTAGAGCGATCATGGCACTTCAAGGCACTCGGTGGCCCAGATGACTCATACCTCTGTGCTGCATCGCCGGGAAGAGCTGATCCCAGAAACCTCTGCTCCCGCGTGCACAACCAGCTCATCGCTCGGCATCATATATACACACCCCTATGCGTTTTGCCTGCATGAGGGGGTGCTGGAAGAGCAGAGGTCTCCTGTAGCTGTGCTGCCCGTGCTGGGCAGGGGTATGTCCCTGCACCGTGTCCATCCCTGTATATCTGCTGCAGCTAGTGAATCCTAAAAAAGTCTTCCCAAGGCTGTGGACAAACCAGAAGAAGGCCCTGTGCACCTCGATTACTCCATGAAGTAATTGCTCCTGCAACCCTGAGCTCCTCACCTTGCTCGTATCCAACCTGAAAGAGCTCAGAGTGCTGGAGGAAGACAGAATGACCTTTCATGTCCTCCCTTTGCTATGCCCACCTCATTCTTCCCTCAGTTTCTGCACTGTTGACTCACCTTGGTCACTGGTGTGCAAGCTGGTTCCTCAGAAATGGTGGGAATCTTTGCAATGGGAGATGCTCTCCTCAATATCAAACCTGGCTGACCAGGAGAGGGTGGGGGAGGGGTTCTTTGGTGGTATCGCTGAATGACCCGGGTGTTCGCGTGGGTTTCGGTACTGCCCTCCCGCCTCAGTGCTGCCCTTCTCCCACCCATGTCTGCCCTCCAAGGATACCTGTCCGTCCTTCCCGTAGAGCTGCAGGGACACTGCTCTTGCTCATCTGTGGCCAACTCTGTCACCACCTGTGTCCTCGTCCTGGACCTAAAGTGAGTGTAGCATCACTGGTAGGAGATGTGCATGTCTTCTCCCACGTCCAGGGAGTTTAATACTGTCATCAGCACCTTGGCTGCACCATGGAGAGAGATCCAACCCCACAGACATCTGCCAGATAGAAGCAGCTGAGCTGTGGAGGTGGGGTCATCGCAAACCTCTGAATCTCAAGTCATGAGCTTGTGGAGAAGAGAGGTCCTTGTGCTGCCATGTGCCTGCCCTCTTGTGCCTTCCTCCACACTGAGCTGCTGGTGTGGCGATGCCACCGAGCTGGGCTGTCACTGGTGAAAGGACAAGCCCAGCTCCATGCCGGCCTGCCCCCACGCATGGCCCTGGACAATTGCTGCGTTGGGTCAGCGCAGCCGTGGTGGGGAAGAAGCACCCAAGGGAGAAAGTGGGATGGTGTGAAGACGTGGAGCACCTCTGGCAGGACACACTGCCCGTGCCTGGTGGGGATGGCAAACCTACAGCACTGCATGCAGCAACCAGGGGATTCCTCCTCGGGCACTCGCATGGGCAGGCAGAGTGGGACCCCTGGGGCTGGTGTCTACCATGGTCTTCATCTGGATTCTTGACCTGGCATGGTGTGGGGCTCATGTTTGCGTGGGGGCGTGCTGGGCAGCGTGCACGGCACAGAATCCTCTGCCAGCACGGCGGAGGCAGCGGGGCTCGTGCTTCGGATGCTTGGCAGACGTTTCTGGAAGAGGGAAGCCGGCAGAATAACAGTGCTCTCAACTACTGGAACCGGCACGACTGAGATAAACGCTGCAGCGATAAGGAGGAGTCGGCCAAACATGGAAGCGAGCAGGGAGGTGGCGAGTGGACACGGAGATAAGTGGCAAGGGCCTGGCGGGTGCGGAAGAGGAGGCACAAAGCTGCTGCCTCCCATCACTGGCGGTGGTGGCCCTGTCCCAGTGCAGCTTCCTACCCATGGGCTGCCTTCCCCAACAGGATTCGGATATGACCGCTCCTAATGAAATCGTGCCGGGTTGTCAGGACACCAACAGCCCTTCGCTGCATTGTTTTGCCCCCAGGATGCTGCTGCTCTGGCCTGGATGGTTTGGACCTGCCAGGACATGTTCACACAGCATGGAGGAAAAGGGATGAGCTTGTGGGGGCATTGGGGGACCATCTGTCTGCTGGATGACCTGATACCTCAATACCTGAGTGGACAGCTGTTCCAGGCAGGCTCCTCTGCTCTTCCCACCCTGCTCTGTCCCTCAGTGGCTTTTCTCTAAGCCCTCTGATGCCTGTGGGTTGCACTCGATGGGATTTTAAAGGTGCCTGCAATGTCGAAACACCGGTGCAGCCAGGCAGAGAGCGCTGCCGGGCCCAGACGTTGCCACTCCATGGCACAAACATAAATCTTCCGGCTGGCACAAGGACAAGAGCAATTCATCACTGTATGCCTGTCTCAGCTGCTTTGCCCCTCGAGCAGCCTCTCCAGCTGCTCCCTCACTGGGACAGACCCTGGCCTCCTTTCCCCATCTCAAGGAGACAGACAGGAGGCAGAGAGATCCCCACCACCTCCGCTTTCAGTCTCAGATCCCTACAACAGCCCCAGGAGCAGCACTGGTGCCCAGCGAGGCGGGACGAATGCCAATGCTGCGAGCAGGTGCTCCGTGTTTTACTGGTGATAGAAAACCATGCACTGACGCAGGCCAGCAGTGTCATCTCTGGGTATTCAGAGGCCATAAATTCAGCTTGCAATTTGCTCTGCTGCTGAAAGCTCACCTTCCTTCCTAGGAAAAACAGAGCAGCTCCACTGAGTTATATCGTCTAGCCCAGTATTCCATACTCCCATACCCACAGGCACTGCCGGAGCAGTGCAGGATGCTGGAGCAAGGGCAGGGTCCCAGGGCTGGGATAATTTGAGGGGTGAACATTTAGGTGGGATTTGAGGGCAAAGGACAGCACGTCTGAGCTGGGAGACAGCTGCAAGCAACCTAACATGGCTCTGTCCCCACCATCCACCTCCCCGTCCTCTTCTAGCTCATGAGACATGTGCTCCAAGGACTGAAGGAGAAGGACTCAAGCAGTTCTTGCCATGAACGTTCAGCTGTAATGATCTCAAGAGGGTTTATGAGCACACAACAGTACATGAGATGGTCCTGGTTCTTCTAAAGCCTAAGCTTCAAAAGACGTTTTCCAGTCTGCTAACACTATGTAGGGCAGACATACAGGCTACAACAGATTGATTTTCTGCTTGGTTGTTTTGGGATCCCTTTGCCTGGCTCCAATGTCCAGAGATCAAGGAAAATGAAGGAGAGGGAGGCTTTTGACAAGGGCATGTAGTGATAGGACAAGGGGCAATGGCTCTAAACTGAAAGAGGGGAGATTTGGATGAGATCTAAGGAAGAAATTCTTCTCTCTGAGGGTGCTGAGGCACTGGCACAGGTTGCCCAGAGAGGTTGTGGCTGCCCCATCCCTGGAAGTGTTCAAGGCCAGGTTGGATGAGGCATTGAGGCAACCTGATGTAGTGGAAAGTGTCCCTGCTCATGGGAGGGGGTATGGAACAAGATGATCTTGAAGGTCCCTTCCAAAACAAACCATTCTGTGATTCTGTGGGATTCTATGATTCTATGAAAATGGTCCCTAAAATGTGCGGAGCAGGGATTCACCGAAGCTGTTCTGTCCAGCCTCCAGGGAGCACAAAGCCTGGGGCAGCCTTATGAGCCCTTTCCTTGTGGGTCCAGCGTCCAGCTGAAGCTGGAATGTGATAAAAGCCTCCCAGGGGAGAGCCAGCCACCCCAGAACCCTGTATAAATGCTGCCACACGCTTGTATGTGCCCTGCCTGATTCCAGCTGCCAGCCTGAGCTCTCCTTCTGCCTTTGTCTGCGCCACGAGTGGGAGCCTCCTCCCGCAGCAGGGATTTATAGCCTGCACGCTGCCACCTCTTAACCCCTCTTTGTGATGCTGAGCAGGCAGAAAATAGGCAGCCACGAGCTGCCAGTCAGTCTGCCCGGCCCTCGCCTCTCCGGGTCTTGCACTCCCCTCCGAATTCACCTTCTTTTTCTGCATCCCAGCCCTTTCAGAGACACAGGGCTGAGTTGGTGGCAAAAACACGTGTTCCCCTCTGCGTGGGGGGAATGGCCCCTGTTTCGCTCTTGTCCGCTGTGCTCATCTTCCTGATGGTTGATGACAGCCCTATTAAGAGATATAAGGAGGATGCCAGGGGTGGTTCACACCCCGTAGGCAATGCGAAGCCAGTGAGAGTCTATCTGGAGAAGGACTCAGCTGTGTGAGCGTGGCCATTGCAGCTGGATTAATCAAACCCACCATTAACACTTTCCTGGGGCGCACAGGTCCCCTGCCAGTCCAGAGCACAGGCCTCCAACCGGCACATCGCTCTGATTGAGCTGCAAATGCTCCAGCTCCTTAGTTTGCCCTGCCTCAGATCGATAAGTGCAGGCGGCTCCAATCAATTCCACTTTACTGCTTGCTATCGAGTTCAATCCATGGTCTACCAGCTGGTCCCGCTTCCTTTATTCATTCAGAGGAGGAATTCGGGCTTCTTATCCCACCGGGTCACTGCTGTGCCCTTGCAGGGTCAAACCCCCTGGTAGGGGCCAATAATACCCTGCAGATGCAGACGTTCCTCCCTGCCATCCCCACCGGCTTTCGGGAGCCAGCACTGAAGGGGTTGAATTTGTGCTACGGCTGGAGCCCTGGAAGTGTCAACCTGGCTGGGCAGAGCATGAAAGCGGGTGGCTGGATGAGCCACGCGATTTGCATGGCATAATACAGCCGTTGTCACCAAGCTGGCATCTGTCATGAGGTTTCCCTGCCACAATCCTAATTTTGCTGGGGAAATACCGAAGGCAGCTGCAGAGAGCTCTTGTGGCTCGGCTCCCCTGTCCCCGTGGGCACCGAGTGCGGCTTCAGCGCGCGGGGATGTGATCCCACGTAAAACGATTTTATGGAAAAAGAAAACAACGCCAAAGAGTTTACATAGTGGCTGTTTGGAAATTTTCCTCAAAGCCATACCTGGCATTTGTTGGTGAAAGGGGCGTTTCTCGTGCTCTGTGTCAGTCCTGAAGTCATTTTTTTCTCCTATCTGTCACCCAGCTCTCTCGCTGGCCCGTTTCCAGGGTGCTGGGCCTGGGTTTGTGGAAATGAAGTTCCCCACGGCTCTCCACACCTCGTCAACTGTTAATGAAATAACGGATCGCACCAGGGAGCAGTTGTGACGCTCAGGTTTGTGGATGTGCAGAGGGCTGTCGGCGCTGAGAGCAGAGGCAGAAAAGATGCTCGCTGAGGCGGTGACCGATGGATCTGGCTCTGAGCTGGCAGATGTCTGTCAGCAATTTGTCGTCTCTTCTTTTGGTCAATTAGCATGATTTCAATTCTATTATCAACTGCATAATGATTTCTTTTGACAGAAAGGTTGGAGAGCTGCAAAAAGTGCCTGCAAGAATTTGCACCATTTGGTAAATGCACGTGCTTTGGGCATATCCCACGTCTGGACAGGCAGCGTCCGAGTGGTCTGAACGTGCTTGCAAAGCCCAGGTCTGCATCACATGTGCGACTTTTGATGCAGAAACATCCTAATTTGTGATGCTTGGGAGGAACAACGTGTCACATCATACATGGGGCTTGCTGTAGGCCCATGTTCTTCATATTCCTCCTTGCTTTATCCCAATTTTCTGCTTGTCTTTGGCCCTTGTCACCCCTATGCAACTCATTGCAGCAGGCTGGGGTGAGAGAGGACTGCAGAGCATCCCTTCTGTGCCAGCCCGCTCCCCGCCCTGGCAGCAAGCTGGGATGGGTAGGCCTGGCTGCTCTGTGCCGTTTCGTTCCAGCCTGATGGGAGCTGGAATATCTGGAAGGGAGGAATGAAGCTTGCAGGCTCTGAAGTGCTATGGTGCAACTGGTGGGGTTTGTGCTTGGTGTGAGGATGAGGGACTGCTGACAGAGGGACTCTTCCAGACAGGTAATGGCTTTGCCAAATGAAAGCCTGCTGCCTGCACGCCATGTCTGAGAGCAGTACCACTGCACACGGGCAGCTGCTGCGGCAAGAGCAGCCCATCTCACCCACTGCCCACTCTTTGACGGTCTCCTGGCGCAAATGTGCTGCAGCAACTTCTCCCCTGGACACAATCCCTCCCTCTAAATATTTGCCAGGCTCCTGTGCCAGTCTTTGTATTCAGCAGAGCTCGATGGATTTCTTCCTGTGGATTTGTCTGGTCTTGTTCCTAAACCACGCAGCATCTGCAGCGGCCCGTGTCAGGGAGGGCTGCTGTGTGCCGAGTCACCTCCTCGTGTTTATCCCTGATCTGCCAGTCTCTCCCCACCCTCCCCCCACCATGCAGATCTCTCCCCTGTGACCCCAGTTGTCTCTTTTCCATGCCAAAGAGCCCTGGTCCATCATGCACCCCATGTGCAGAAACCTTTGATCATCCTGTCGCCCTTCTCTGCACATTTTCTAACTTCGCTGTATCCTCAGGATGGGGAGACCAGGACCCCCCCACCGGCCAGGACTGACCAGGGAACGGTGGCACCTCTGATGTCTTCTCTGCCTTTTCCTAACCCTTCCTATCAGTTTTGATGGAGAGGTTTTGCAGTTTTGACCTCTGCTGAGTGCTGAGAGGATGTTTTCATGGAGTGTCAGAGCTCCCGGTCTCAGAGCCCATCACTTTAGATGTGAGGCTGGGCTTGGTTTCCCCATGTGTGTCGCTTCCCTGACACTGGCTTTTGTTTTGTGTTATTGCCAAGTTGCTCAGCCTCTGAAAGTCCTCCTGCAATCCTTAGCGTTCGTCCACAGTATCCAGAATAATTCAGTATTATTAGCAGATTTTGTCACTTCTCTGCTGACCTCATCTCATCAAAGGATCTGCTTGTGGAAATGCAGGTGACCTCTCTCAGCTGGATCACCATCAGGTGCCCGCTGGCTCTTTCCAAGAAAGCTGCTAGCTTTGGGAAAAAGAAATTCACTATGAGAGCGCTGTGTCGACTCTTTCCCAGTATGTCATATTTATCCATCTGTCCCCTAACGATGCCAGTTTCCTACTGCTTATGCCAGTTTTTGTTCATTTGCAGAGAACAGATGTGTCATTTATCAGTGTGGCTCTTTGACCGCCTCCTGGGAAGCATTTTTGGTGTCACAGTTGCCACCTTTCAGTCCTCACGTGCCCTGCTGTACCCAGACCTTGGGGGAGGTTGGGGTGTCACCCAGCAGATGTGACATCCTCCTGGTCCCTGCGGAGCTCGTGTAGGGTGCTCCTGAGAAGGGAAGGGGCTGGAGCCACCACAGGCATTTCTAAGCTCCTGGGCATGGCTTGTATTCAAATCAGCAGAAGAAGGCCTGGAGATTCAAGGGGCTGCACGCCTCCCTGCAAGCCAGGGGAGATGCTGTTGTCAGGGGTAGCAGCTGATCCAGCACCTGACTCAAGTGACGTGTTGGCAAGTGTCAAATGCTGAATTCAGCCCCCACATCACCTGTGGGTGAATCATCTTCCAGCACCTCCTCAAGAGCGTGCAGGAGCAGAGATCTTCTCCTCTGAGTCACCAAAAGCTGCTGCCTGGGGGACGCTGAGCTGTGTCCGCACTGCTCAGGGCTAAACTGGAAGGGAAGGTTTACCAGGACGATGTGGCCTCAGCCCTCCTAGATCCAGGGAGGGTCCCGTGTCCTGTTCTTGGCCCAGCTGCCAAACAGGGCTCCTGTCCTGGGCTGCAGGAGAGCACAAGGAGCGCTCAGGGTAGCTGAAGCAGCTCCTCACACCCAGGAGGACGGATGAGGGCTGAGGACGCACACAGCTCTGCGCAGGGCTGGCAGGAGCCTGGAAGACGTTGCCTGGCTTTTTCTTCCTGGTGCATGCTCCGACCTGCCTGGGAAGTGTTTACCCAGGCGAGCAGCTACTGCTGCCTTCGGTGAGAGAAAGGGCCGTGCTGTGAATTCCAGCACAGAGATGACAGAGGAGAGCTCCTGGACACTCCAGAGATGGAGAAGAGGGCGGGAGCAGAACTCCTGGTGCAGAGGTCCAGCCCCGGGTCCTTGCAGAAGGCCTCCTGTCTCCCCTGTTCCCACGGTCGAAAAGAGCAAGTCAAAAATCCCTTCTGTGCAGTCAGGAGTTGTCGTCCTCCCGACTGAGGACTGTGCACGCAGCAGCTCCACCACCATCCTTCCCTCCATCCTGGGGACCCCGTGAGCCGCGGGCAGTGCGAACAGGAGGCAGCCCCCAGGGCTGCTCATCCTGCCGGGGGGCTTCCCACCGCGGCCGTGCGAGAGAGCAGCCGAAATGTGGAGTCTGGCACGCGAGTGGCGCAGCGTGTGCTCCCTGATCCTCTCCCGTCTGCCAGTCCCGCCCCGTGTCCCCCGCCAGTCCCTACGCGCGCGATGCTACGTGACAGCCATCTGTCACGGTGATCCGCTGGGCCGCGGGGACTCGCAGGTGGAGCGGCATCACGGCCACAGTTGTGGCATCGGGGCCAGTCTCTGCGGCGCAGGCATCAAATGGGTGCATCAGATAGGAGGGAGGTAAACAGTTGGGGACTGGAGCAACACCAGCTGCAGCGTGAGACGCAGATGGAGCTTGGCGTCGGTGGTGTGAGCGCAGAAATCTGTCGCTGCTTCTTCAGACCTGAAACGCACTGCTGCGGACGGAGGGATGTCACCAGCGTCGTGTTACGACTGCAGAAAAAAATATGAGCAGCTCACGCTTGGGCTGAGCCACACAAGGTGCAAGCAGCTCATTTGGTCTCCTTCTGGACTCCCCTTCAAAGCTTCCCAAGCACAAAGAAGTCTCCTAAGGGGGGCTCCCACCCCAGCTACATCCTCCTCACCCTGTGGCTGTCTGGGACCCATCTGAGGGCTCAGGTGGGTCCAGAGATCATCTTCTTGATGCCCTTCCAGGCTCTGCTGAAGCCTCAGGTGAGAAGGGGATGCCCCACAGGGTACGGATCAGAGAACGGGGCTACATTGTGCCAGGTGCCCATCTGCCAAAAGGCCACAGAGGAATTTGGAAAAGAAACAGGCCCAGCAAACGGTGAGGAGCTGCTGAGGTCCTAGGTGGGCTCAGATCACAGACCGTCTTTGATCCCCAGCGCGGCCCTGGTGCAGCTGCCTCTCCAGGAAGGGAGTGATGGGAGAAATGAGACAGGACAGGATGGGAAGGAAGAACCCCTGCAATTCCTCTGGTATGGTAGTATTTTTTTAAAAAAAACCACCACCACAAGCTCGATCTCTCCTTGGTCACCTCTCAGGAGACGCTGAGCGTGTGTTTTCCAGGCCTGAGGATTTAACAAGAGCCGTCTCCAACAGATGTTGCTGAACATCCTCCTTGGTTACTGACAGAGTGGAAGTACTCCCAATCTCATGCGTCATCAGCCCTGCAGCCTGCTTCCTTCCAAATGCCGGACAGACAAGATTTATTGAGAACCTCTGTCTTTTCTGCATTTTCGTAACAATCTCATCATCCCCATCTGCCGGGATTGAGGTCTGCTGCTAGATGTCAAATACTGCGTTGTATTCACTCCATTCCTGGCAGACACTTTCTCTCCTCCTGATGCCTTTTTTGTCTTGCATTCCCTATGCTCTAAAATTTCTAGTCTTGGCTTCTGGGTGCCACGGCTGTCTTCTCCCTAGGGAGGAAGCTCCCTTGATGTCCGGTTGGACCTGGGGGATCTGGCCGGGTTTCTTGGGCAGGAGCGTGCAATGAGTGCATACTCAATAAACCAGCAAATCTGGGACTTGGCGGGCTCACTGGGCATGCGTTCGGCATGTGCCGTGCCAGGCTGGCACAGGAAGCTCAGCTCCTCAGCAGCCCCATCCCAGCTCTCCTCCTGCACAGGGGCTGGAAGGAAGGTGGGTCACCACGAGAAGCTTCTCTCTCCAGACATCCTTTCCTCCCCAACAGCCGCATCCCAACATCTGCTCTGATAGTGGGGCAGGAGCCCGGCTCACCATGTGAGGGTGGGCAGGACCACACCATGACATCTCTCTCCCCTCACTGCATGCCTCTGCACGGCTTCACCTCTGTGGTGGTCCTGCTTTTGGAGCACCCTGCCTCTGGCCCCTTCCCTTTCAGGCACGGTTGACCATGACCGTTGAGGGATTCAGCCTGTGAGCAGGGCTGGGAGCAGGTTTGGGTGAACGGTGCCCACTTAGGAAGGGGTGTAGAGGATTCAGGGGCATAGGTCTGGAGACGGGGCTGTGCACAGCGGCTGCTGGGGGTTAGGAGGGCATGGGGAAATAGTCCTGGATCGTGGGTGAGAACTTGGAGGGGGGTGCTGGTGATGGGTGTAACAGTCAGAACACGTGTAAGTGTGCTGTTTGCCACTGGGATGGCCTCGGCCTCCGCTGCCGTGCTCCAACGCAGTGCTCCCAATGCCACTTCCCTGCTCTGCATGCTTGCCACCACTGGCCCCTTTCCGGTAAATCCAGCTGTGCCTGGGCTGCACTGCACCCCAGGGGATGTCCTCCAACCCCTTTTCTGGCCCCGGGTGTCCGGGGGCTCAGCCCTGCACGCTCACCCTGACATCTCCGCGCACCCAGCCTTCTTCCCGAGCACCTTCCTCTGCCTCGTCCCTGCTCACCCGGGTCCCGCAGTGTTTCTCGTGGGGGCCCATGGTGCCAGCCTGCTGTTTCAGTGTCTCTCCCTGGAGCGATCTGCTCCGCGGGTCCTGCACGGGGCTGGTTTCAGGAACGCCTCCGAGACAGCGGATTCGCCATCGAGGGACCCTTTATTGCTCCCATCTCATTAGCAGCCTCCCCGGTGGCCCTTCTCCTGGTGCACCTCTCCTCCGCTCCCGGAGCCCGGCGATGCTTTGGCGGAGCTGGCAGCGCCGGGAGCAGCCAGGGCCGGATCAGGCCCGCAGCAAGAGCGGACGGGGCAGCGGGCGCCCTCGGGGGCCGACTGTCTCCCGGGGCTGGGGCGGGACGCGGCGCCGCTGGGAGGGAGCCGAGAGCCAGCGGCTGCCCGGAGCGCGGGGGGGCGAGCCCGGAGCGCCGAGGAAGGCCGGGCCGGGCGCGGCGGAAGGCGGGCCGGGCGGCAGGGGAGCGGGGCGGGCCCCGGGGGAGGCGGGCCGGGCGGCGCGGAGGCCGTGCGGGGCCGTGCCGAGCCGTGCCGGGGGGAGCGGATCCGGGGAAGCGGGGCGGGCGGAGCACGGGGCCGGGGGGGGGGGGGAAGCCCCGCTCGGCGCAGCCGGCGCGGCGGCTCCGGCAGGTGGCACTGGCCGCCTCCCCCGGCCGCCTCCCCCGCTCCCCCCCCGGCCCGGGCTCCGCCGCCGCGCTCAGTCCGCCGGCGCCGATGCTGCTGAGCGGAGCGGCGGCCGGCTCGGAGCGCGGCGGCGGCGGCGGCGGGCCGGGCGGCGGGGCGGGGGCCGGCGGGGCGCCGCAGTGCGTGGGCACCATGGCCCGCTGGCTCCGCGAGCACCTGGGCTTCCGCAGCGCCAAGCCCGCGCCCCCCGCGCCGCCCAAGCCCGACTACCGCGCCGGGCCGCCGCCGCAGCCGCCCCCGCCGCCCGGGGGCGCCGCCGAGCCGCTGGCCGCCGCCCAGCCCGACATCGTGGCGGCGTACCGGCTGCAGAAGGAGCGCGACTTCGAGGACCCCTACAGCGGCGCGCCGCCGCCCGCCGCCCCCGACGGGCCCCGGTACGTCTCGCCCAAGCACCGGCTCATCAAGGTGGAGGCGGTGGAGAAGGTGCCCGCCAGCCCCCCGCCGCCGCCGCTGACACCCGCCGCTCCCGGCTCGCCCCCGGCTGGCCCCGAGCCGCCCGACGAGCCGCCGCAGGAGGTGAGTGTCTGGCACCGGGCACCCCGCCGCCCACCCTGGGGTGCCCCAGCCCCGCGGCCGCGGGGACGCTCCGGGTTGCCCCGCTGGACCCGCAGCGCCTGCTGCGAGGAGCGGGGCCGGGATCCCCGGGGCAGGGGGGCAGCCCGAGTGCCGAGGGCTGGCGGCGGCAGGAGCCACGGCCGGGCGCTGCGGGGACTCCCGTTCGCGGCCCCCCCCCGTGCCCCGGCAGCACCGACATGCCGGTCACACGTCAGCGGGGGCGGCCCCGGCTTGTCCTCCAGCTCCCGCGGGAGGCAGGTACGATCCCCAGCAGGAAGTGCCGCTCGCCGAGGTGCGAGAGCGCGGGGGCCACCTTCCCCCCTCCCTTCTTGCCGTTCCTTGGCAGCCGAGCGCTTGGTGCTCTACAGAGGTGAAGACCTTCCAGCCTGGGAAGGCCCCGTGCGGCACAGGGCTCTCTCCGGTGGCCCCCGACGCTGGGGCCGGTGGCCCTTGGGCCTCCTTCCGCTCTGCGCCCAGCGGCGCGGATCTCCCTCTGCCCGCTTGCCAGAGCCTGCCGGTGCCAGCGGCGGCGGACGGGCCCCTCCGAGCTGCTTTGTCAGGGAGCCTCAGCGCCTCTTTGTCTGCCGCCTCCCAGCCGCCTTCTCGGGGGGCGAGAGCGGAGCCGGTGCCAGGAAGGAGGCGAGAAACGTCCCCGGCACGAGGCAGGAGCCGGGAGATGCTCCCCGCGGGGAGACGGGCCCTGAGCGGCGCGAGGACCTGGCAAAGGGATAAACTCGCCGGGGCTGCAGCCGTCGGTGCCGGGCCTCTTGGCGGAGAGGTTGGTGCGGGGACTGCGCAAATAAAGGCAGGAGGGGTAATTAGTGCCCGCCGGCGCTGCCGCCTGCAAGACGGGGCTTGTCGAGCGAACTCGACGGGATTGCAGACCTGGCTGGCGGAGAGAATGGTGGATACAGTGATCCCGTCCGCCGCCCTGGCATCGCTGGGTGGCACGAGGAAACGAGTGGTGGGCAAAATCCGCTTGGGAGTATTTTAAGCAGATAGAAAAACTTGTCGCTGGTTGATCTTGGAAAGTTGCTCTTACTCACTAATCGTTTTCAGGAGGTTTCCGGAGGGGCTTGGCACAAACCCCCTTTTGAGCCAGAATCCTGTAAACTGGCTGCTGTGGGCAGGGGAGGAGGAGGTGGGCGCTGGTGGTCTGAGGAAGGACTCGGACTGTGATGTGCGAAGGGCTGAGCAGGAGCTGCGGGAAGCGGGGACTGCCGACAGGTACAGGCTGAGCTGTGCGGGCATCCGGAAAAACAGGAAGTTTAGAAAAGAGCCAAAAGCTGGGAGACGTTTGGGGAAACTTCTCTAACAGCATGAGGCCAAAGAAGACCCTTCATCTTGTCCAAGATACATGGCAATTCGATTATCTCCTGATCTCCTGTGTGCATCTCTGGGGAGGATGTTTCTAGTTCTTGAGGGCTCCGATACACGACGGGCACAGGCAGAGCTCTGGAGGCTGGGTGAAGGCAGAGATAAGGTGGGAATATTGACAGTGCGTGCAGCTCCAGTTTCCCTGGAGGAGCTGGGGAGTGTCCACCATGTGGAGCGTCTCAGTTACATTTGAGCACCCTTTGCAGCTCCCATCTGCTGGTCTTGACATTGAGCTGATTGGTAGGAGGATTCCTGCCTTGCTTCAAGGGCATGGTGGTCCTTTCTGGAGGTGGTCCAGAAGGATGGAGAGCACCTGCTGGGGGATTGCTTCTGCATGTGACTCCTGCTTTTGGAGGCTATGTCAAGGTGTCCTGGAGCCAAGGCATGCTGGAGCCTCTGCTGAGTTCTTCAAGTGAAGATGATGGTTGCACCAGGGGCTCAGTGCTCCCATGCTTAGGAAGAGGCAGTGGGCACTGTTCCCTACCTGCTGTGGGGACTGGGACTCCAGAAAGTCCATTAGTGTGGGCCTTGTGTTGTGGTGATGCTGAAGATAAAGGGAGAAGTATAATTCTAGGTACAGGCAAGGCTGCTGGAGCAGAGAGGTTTTTTGCTAATGATTGGCATTAAAAAACATTCTAATAAAATGTGCAGCCCTTCTGAGCAGGGAGGACGAGGTCGGACAGAAGTAGAAGGAGCAGCCACCAGTTCCTGGTTGTGTGGTTTGGCCGAGGCCGTGTGGTTTGCGGTACAGGCGCTGCACTGAGGTTGAGGGACAGACCATGTTCCCTGGAAGCCCTGTGCCTGCTGTAGCTGTCCTGGGGACATATCTGCAGTCCAGCAAGTGTTTGTAGGAGTCCTGCTGGTTCTAGAGAACTGAAGACGGGGCAGGAACATCTCGGCAGGTGGGATGCCATTGCCAATGCTTTGCCATTGTAGCATGAGTCGTCACGTCTTTCTGCCTTGCATGGGATCTGCACCATCTGTGAGGATGCACCTAGACATGGTGGAGACCAGCACGCACGGATCCTTCTCCATCTACTTGGTCCAGGCAATCCTTTCCCTACAGCAGTGGACAACAGACTGGCCCTGTACAGCTTGCCTGAGCGAGGCGGATACCCTGGAGATGTCTTCTCTGCCGTGTTTGGATTAGGCGTGAGGAGCAGTGCCACCAGGATGCAGTGGGGTGAGGTGTGGTGAGGGACCTCCCAGCGTGGGGACACCTGCACCCAGGGCACAGCGTGCTCGGGGACAAGGTTGGGGGGATCTGCCCGAGGAGGCCTTTGTGTTGTGCCCACCGGGACCGGTTGCTGGCGATTTTGCCGGGAGTGCCGGGTCAGTGCCTCGGGGTGTGGGAACGGTCAGCCAGGAAGCTCATGGGCGTGTGTCTTTCCTGCGGGAGCCTCCCTGAACTGAGTCATCCTGCGCGATGCTGTCCTGTCCGCCCCACGCTCCCTCCTCTCGTGCCGTGGGTGCAGCCGTGGGATCCCTGCCTGGCCCAGCTGTCCCCCACGGGCTGCAGACCGGATGCTTCTTGGAAGGCCAGTGCTCGATTTGCTTTTGGGTTTGGCTTCGGCGTCCACTGAAGGCCAAGCTGCAAGATGGGTAGAACTGGGGAAATGTTGCACCTGACAGAGAGAACGAACTGAGCTTGGTTGTAACTCAGAGTGCCTCCAGCATGAAACCCAGCAATTTCCTGGTTGGGGGCACCCCAAACACACTTTATCTCCAGGGCAAGTGTTTATAAAGTGAAGGATCTCCCTGAGTGTCCTCTGGGAGCCTCTCTATAGAGTGGAGCGTCTTGTCGTGGCAAAAGATGGTGGCAGGTGGGATGTTCCTAGGCAAGATGGGCTGAAGAGCCCCCACTCGGCTCTGGGACCTCAGCGTCTGAACTGTGAGCTCTGCTGAAGGGCCACCGTCTGTCGCCTTCCCTGGTGGGCAGCGTAAAAACCGTTTTACTGCGACAACCCAGTGATGATCTAACCCTTTGCTTTTGTTTTTGTTTGGTTTTCTTTTTTTCTTAGAGTTGGCATAAATAACAGAGCGAGAGCAGCCTCGGTGCTGCAGCAGCGGGGATCTGGGTGCGTGTTGCCGCGGCAGACGATAAACATGTGAAAAACACACTCGTGCACAAAGAGGATGTGTGTCTGAGTGCCAGTGGTGCCCGGTTGCTCTCTGAAGGGCCAGCCTGCACCAAGACCTGCCCTGAGATGGTGGCTTTGTGTGTCAGGCTTTTGCTTTGCACCCAGATTGTTTCAAATCTAGCAAAGCTCGTGCTGCGCATGAGCAGGCGATGCCTCCGTACCCGGGCATCTGAGCGGCAAGCTGGGGTCGGCTGGGCAGTGAGCAGGTCCCTCTGCGACACAGCAGGTGAGCGAAGCATGGCAATGCCAGGCCTTTGACTGAACTGGGGGGGGTTGGGTCTGGGGCACCCCTGGGAACTACCCTGCCCGCGGCTGTGGCCCCCTCCTGCGCTGGGAGAGCGGCCGCATGCGGTGCGGCTGCCGCAGAGAGCCCCGCGCCGCTCATAAAGTCCAGCGCTCGGATTAGGAAACGTCAGAGATGCAGTTTCCCGGGCAACCCTAATTCGGCCCCACGTGCAAGGGCATTAGGATGCAATTGGTAATTGCGTGGTTCCCACCATTTGCCCTCCAAGAGCCCTGCCCCATTCCCGGCACTGGCTGGAGCCTCCTGCATCTCCAGGCTTGGGGCTCTGGGTACCATTCTCGCTTGCTTGATTGTGCATCCCGAGGTTACAGTGCTCCTCGAGGCAGTTAGGAGTTGCCTTCCCAGCTTTTCCGTGGCTCTCCGCTGTAATATCTGACCATTTAAAAACCAAATAGGTTTACGTTCTCAGCACCCAATGGTGGGGAGACTTTGCTTCTATGAAGAGGCGTCCTTGAGACAGTGGAGGAGTAAAGCCAGTGTGGCAAAGCCCCACCAAACGTAGGGAGCTCGGACACTTGAGCCCCTGATCTGAGCCATTTGCTCTGGCTCTGAGCTCAGCCTGGCAAACCACATCTTGCCTGCGTAGAGCCCATCTGATGGCTGCTGAGTGCCTCTGCACCCCCCTGCAAAGCAAAATACCCAGTTTCAGGGGTCCTGTCAGGGACGTGTTAGGATTCTCCACCATCCTCTGCTTTCTAGACCTGGAGCTGGAGACATCTGAGGGCCTATGGGAGCTCGTGCGTCCCTCCCTGGGAAGCCAGACCCAAGCGCTAACTAAATACGGAGGAGGTTTTCCTCTGGTTGAGAAGCACGACCGCTGCGTGCAGAGGAGTCTCTCGGCTGGTGCCCTGTCTTGTCCAAAGCTTCTCTGTGTTCACGGGATGAGAGAGGGAGGGTCAGGACTGGCGCCAGCAGCAAGTCAGGTCTGTGTCTGTCCGGCGAAACGCACCTAGGAAATGGGATTCATGGCAGGTTGGGCACGGGGTGGGGGGAACGAGCAGACGACCCCTTTCTGAGCCCAGGAGGGTCAGTAACCCGTGTTACGCCGCCCCGCAGCACACTCGGAGCCGTGAGAGCTCTTTCCAAAGGGTGAGCATCAGGCATGGCGCTGCCCGTCCGCCCACCTCGTGCGTCGAGCCTGTGCGTCCGTGCGTGTCGGGACGCCTGCCTGCGTGCTCGTGCCTCCCTCGGCACTGGCGCGTGTACGGATGAGCGGTTGCCGGCGCGGGGCTGTGCTCCGCACGCGTCGCTGCGGTGGAGCGAAAGCCTCTTTGCAGCTTTCCGAGGCGTGGGGGTTCGGAGCGACGGGCGCTGATCTGCCCTCGGGATCTCGGGGGGAAGCACCCATCAGCTGTGGGCTGAACCCCTCTTTGCCTTGGAGAAGAAAAGGGTGTTTGGAAAACAGAGGGGCTCCCGCAGTGAATTTGTGGTCGCTGTCGCTCATCTCCCCGCCCCGTGGGCGTTAGGTCTGGTCCCAGCGACCAAGCAGCTGCAAAAGTCACTGATGACTTCAGATTTCCCTGGAGGGTTTTGCCCCAGCAGTGGCAAGTTTGCCCCCAGGGCTCAGCGTTGCCCCTGATGTCCCCAGTGCCTGGTGGGGGCTGAGCCGTGCCGCGTCTCCCTCAGATGATGGAGGCGAGAGCAGATTTCCCGTCTCCCGCTGCAAAGCCGGGGGCTGGCGGCTCCTGCGCGCTCCCATGTCTGAACTTGGATCGAGAGCAGCCCTGAGGAGAAGGACTTGGGAGTACTGGTGGACGAGAAGCTCAATATGAGCCGGCAATGTGCTCTTGCGGCCCAGAAGGCCAACCGCATCCTGGGCTGCATCAAGAGGAGCGTGGCCAGCAGGTCGAGGGAGGTGATTCTCCCCCTCTACTCTGCCCTCGTGAGACCTCACTTGGAGTATTGCGTCCAGTTCTGGAGCCCCCAACATAAGAAGGACATGGACCAGTTGGAGAGGGTCCAGAGGAGGGCCACGAAGATGATAAGAGGGCTGGAGCACCTTTCCTATGAGGACAGGCTGAAAGAGTTGGGGCTGTTCAGCCTGGAGAAGAGGAGGCTCCGGGGTGACCTTATAGCGGTCTTCCAGTACCTCAAGGGGGCCCACAAGAAAGATGGGGAGAGGCTGTTCAGGAGGGCCTGTTGTGATAGGACAAGGGGTAATGGTTTTAAAATAGAGGGAGGTAGATTCAGGTTGGATATTAGGAAAAAATTTTTTACCATGAGAGTTGTAGAACACTGGAACAGGTTGCCCAGAGAGGTGGTGGATGCTCCATCCCTGGAGACGTTCAAGGCCAGGTTGGACGAGGCCCTGAGCAACCTGATCTAGTTGGAGATATCCCTGTTCCTTGCAGGGGGGTTGGACTAGATGACCTTTGAAGGTCCCTTCCAGCCCTAACCATTCTATGATTCTATGATTCTATGAACTCCCTTTGCGCTCGCCTGGGGTGGCTGCGAGCCCTGGGGCTGGTGGGGTTTGCTCCGGGGATGATGCTCTGCCGCTCGCTCGTGCCTTGGAGAGCTGCCCTCGCTGCCCACTGCATCAGCTGCCCCAGAGCCTGGAGCCGGGATGTTCACGGAGGAGGTGGTGAGCCGGGGCGCGGGGAGCCGCGTTCCTCCCGCAGCTCAGAGGGATGCGAAGGCTCCGGGCTGTGCAGAGGTGTTTACAGCTCCAGTTCCTGTTCCCTTTTCCTGCTGGGTTTTGCTGCTCAAGGCTATTGTCAGGCCATTCTGCACAGGAAGGAGGAAGAAGTGTTTTGTTTTCAGCCAGTTATGGGAGCTGGAGAGGAATGCCTGAGTGGCCCTGGTCTCCAAGGCCAGCCAGGGGCAGGGACAGCATGGCGGTGAGGATGGAGCCTGGCACCTGGTGGGATTAGGCAGCCACCTCACCATGCTTGGGCCACGTAGCTGGTGTCATGGTGGCAAAACCCGTCTCACCAGATGGTCCAGCCTGGGGTTTGCTGCCTGGCGGGCAAGCGGACCCTGGCAAATGTGTTTGGGAGTGCTTGGACCCTGCTGGAAATATCACCTGGCCCTGTTTTAGGACCGGGCTCTCAGGCTGGAGGTGGGATGTACAGCTACAGGCTTGCTGGGGGCTGCTGCGTCAAGTGATGGGGCGCTCTGGCCGGGAAGCTGCTGAGATACCGGAGCAAGAATGTGGCTCCAGCACTGCAGGGGATCAAGCTGTGGGACATGCCCCATGTCCTGCTGCGGTATCATCTCCTTTTTGCTAGTGAGGGCAAACCTTGGGCTTTTTGTGCCACTCCCCTGACATGGCACTTGAGAGGCTCCTGGTCCTGCTTTCCGGTGACTCCTGATTGCATGGAGGAGCCCTGTCTTGTGTTGTTTGGGCTGCATGTGGGAATGCTGTGGGGGCCTGGGATGGAGCAGAGAGGAAGCCGTAGGCTGTTCTTACCCCTTTTGTTAAGAAACATCTTCAAATGAGCCTGCAGGAGCCCTGGGAAATAACCAGTGAGTTCCCAGTCGCACCAGTGCCAGCTGACACCCCTGTACTGGGATCTGCGCCCCTTCTCCGCCTCAGGCGAGGAAACGTGGCTGCATGCAGGGAGAGCATCTGCGTGCCGTGCGGGGGGGACGGCACCGTTGGCAGCCCCACGCCACGGTGGGGGCCGTGCCGGGGCATCCGTGCGGGTGCTGGCAGTGCTGCTCTGATGGTAAGGGAGGAGGCTGGGCCGCCTTCTGCTCTGCTTGGCTCCGTCCCAGCTTCCGGGACAAAGGCTGGAGCGTTTCCACGGCCGAGTGCCGGTGCCTGGAAAGCTGCCGGCTGCCAGCACCTGCTCTGCAGGGCTGCCGTGCTGCGGGCTTGGGGTCCTGGCTGCCGCTCTGGCTGCTTCTAGCAGAGCTGGTGGGGATCTTTCAAGGGGCTTCAACCGGTCCCTGACCCTCCCTGAAAAGGCAGGGAGTACCCTAACCCTTCTCCTACCCTTCCCCTCCTCCAGCTGGCTGTCCTGGAGGACTACGCAGATCCCTTCGATGCGGCGCAGGTGGCTGGTAGCCAGGCAGGGCTGGAGAAGGTGACGGAGAATGACGGATACATGGAGCCGTACGAAGCCCAGAAGATGATGGCTGGTAAGGTGTAAAGCTCCATGTGCGCGTCTGGCTGGTCCTGGCTGTGTGAATCTGGTGGCCGCTGTACTCCGTTACTTGCAGCCTGAGACAGCGCCAGGTCCCCCAGACAAGGCAAACCCGGGCAATCGGTGGCACACGGCCGCTTTGCAGGCCAATCCTCCCAGCTTTGGCCGCGTGCAGTGGGCCTGCCGCAGCTGGAGCACTCGCTAAGGCTACCCGAGCAGTAAAGGATGTCTCCCTGTTGTGCTACCCCCGGGACCACGGTGCCTGCTTGCCCGGCTGAACCAGGAGAGACGTGACATTTGTGTATCTGGCATAAAACTAAGACGGATGTGGGAGCTGTTTAATTGGGTTAGGCCTGGGCCAGAGCGTGCCGTTGTCTGCTGCAGCAGCGGGGTCCCCAGTGGGCTCGTTTCTGGCTGGAAAGCCGGCGAGGTGAGAGCACGCGGTGCGCGCAGGGTCGCCGTGCCGGCTCGCACGCTCCGGGCTCTGGCTCTGCTTCGCAGTCCCGTGGTTTTCCTGGAGCCGGTGGTTTCCGGAAAGCTCACTTGGTGTTTCTTGGAAAAATCGGCAAGCGGTGAAGGGGCTGCTTGCATCTGTGGGAGAGATTTTTGTTTTGCCTGAGGGAAGGGCATTTTATTAAACTAGCCACAGCGGGGGTCCAGAGAAGATGCTGGCCATGCTGCTCGCAGGGAATCGGGCTCTAGGATGCCCTGTCCTCATGGACCCTGCTTCGCAGGGCTGCCCGAGAGTGGGAATGTTGTACTGTGGGGAGAGAAGGTATCTTGGTGTTGTGGACTGCTCAGGACCCAGCTGCCCAGCAGCTTCCCTGCTTCCAGCAGGTGCTTGCTGGAGTTTTAGGGCTCTGCTTTGTTGCTGATGCTCCCTGCCCCACATTGCCCATAGGTGAAATCAAGCCCTTTCATCAAGCAGGACTTTGAGGACCTTGGCTGGGCTGTGTTGGGCAAAAATCTCATGGTCTTTTCCCTCTTCTCCGGCTAGAGATCCGCCAGAAGGGCTTACGGGAGGCTCCTGCCCGGCCGCTGCACCTCTACGACACTCCCTATGAGCCTGTGCTTGGAGGGCTGGATATGAATGGTGACCGCCTGGCTTGTCCCAGGCCCAGGGAGTCCCGGCTGCCCGAGGATGACGAGCGGCCACCGGAGGAATACGACCAGCCCTGGGAGTGGAAGAAGGAGCGGATCTCCAAAGCCTTCGCAGGTGAGTGATGGGAGCAGCCATAAAAGATGGAGAGCAGCCATAAAGGGACCGATGCTGCGTTGCGTTTTGCAGGGGGAAGCTGCCTCCTGGAGTTCCTTCGTCCTTTGAGGGTCAGTAGTGTTGGCCTTGGCGTTTCCATGGCTCAGGAACTGCTCGTGCACTTGCAGAAGCTGTTTCTCTTCAGCAGGGAGCCAGGCTGGGTGGTGTGGATGGAGCTGCCTTGGCAGCCTGTCCAGTGCCCGTCTCTCCTTGCCTCTTTCCCCCTCGAACTGATCACAGCCTTGGGTTCAAGTTCACTCCCACACCCCCAACCCCAATTCTGGGGGAGAGGGGCGACCCTGGGCTCAAGCAGATCCCTCCTTCCTCAGGGCAGGATGAGAGCTGGGCGCTCCCCCAGGAGCCTTTGGCCAGGCGATCGTCCAGCCCCCTGACCTATTTATCCGTGCTGCGGGATCAATTGTGTTTGTGTTCGTTAACGAGGAGATCCATGGCGTGCATTAGTGCCGGCTCCTCCGCTGGCGCTGGCTAATTGCCACGCTCTTACCTAGGATGCATTTTAATTGCAGCCGCGCGCACCTACGCTGCAGCCGGCGTGCACGAGGCGCTGGAGCCGGCGGTGGTTGGCGCTGCGCGGGCAGGGAGTGGAGATTCGGGCTCGAGAGCACTTCACCTTCTGGGTTTGGGCTCTGCAAGCTGGAGACGTGCGCGCTGGGCTCGACGCCGCGGCGCCTGCTGGCGCCGCTGGGACTCTGCCGGGCGCAGGGCTGATGCCCGCAGCGCGCGGTGCCGAGGATTCGGCTCGTCGGGCTCCGTCGTGAAACGCCGTGTGCTGCCGGGCTGGGTCTGTGCTGCGGATCTGGGCGGATGAGCCGCCTCGGTCGATGTCCCTGAGTGGAGGCGGAGTGTTCATAGGTCTGGCTTGTGCGTGGGTGTACGTGGGCACTCCCCAGGGTGCTTCAGGCTTGCTCTGAGTCCCAAGGGAGTCAGGTTGCCGTGCCCTGGACCACGTTAGGACCCGCTGCCTGTTTTCTCCTGGAGCCAGAGCAGGTCCTGCTGTGGCTCACAGGGCATTTCTCCTCTCCTGCGATGCCAGGATCTCTCTCTTGGCCCTTCCCTGCTTTGGGGGGGGGGCTTGTGAGACCCCATACTGATGGGCATCGGGTACTGGCACAAGGCAGCAACCCACTGGTGCCTCACAGGGCAACGCAGACCTGCTGGGTGGCTAGGGAGTGCCCAGAGCAAGACGGATGCATAGGCAGGACAGATGGCAATGGGACACTTGGCCAAGGTCCCCCAGATGGATGTGTAGTGAGACAGGAGTGATTGCAGGCTCCCCCTGCCCTAGAGAGGGCCGGCTGGGAAAGCCAACGGAGGAGCGAAGTCTCTCGGTGCCAGGGAGGCGATGAGTTGGCCAAGCCAGCGTAGGGGCTCCCAGGAATTTAGTCCTCAGGTCTTTTCCCCCACAACTGCTCTCCTTCTCCATGGGCCTGGTGTTACTGACTTTTTTTTCTAAGCCCTTTCTTTTCTCTCTTTCTCTTTCTCTCTCTTTCCCCCCCCTCCCCGCCCCCTTCCAGTCGAAATCAAGGTCATTAAAGACCTGCCATGGCCCCCGCCGGTGGGACAGCTCGACAGCGGTGAAAGCCCCCCGGACGGTGAGCTCGGTGCCCCCGTCCCTCCGCAGCATGGCCAGCCCAGCTACGAAGACGCCAACGGTGGGTCTCGCGGGACAGCGGGGTGTCCGGGGGGGCCGCGGCCGATGCCCGCTGTGAGCCTGCCTCGCTGCCCCAGCAACTCCGAGACGCTGCCGTGCCTCGGAGCGTGCCCACACCTGGCAGGGCTCTGCCTGCGGGTGCTGCCAGACCCCCACCCGCCTCCTCCCGCCTTCCCCCAGCTCCTCCTGGCCCGTTCCCTTGTCCTGTGCTGCACGCCAGATGTTTGTCCTTGCTTCTTCTGCATCTTCTCCAGCTCCACGGTTCCTCTTCGCACGCAGCAGTGGAGCGGCACCAGGGGATTGTTGGGTGGCAGAGTTATTGTTACCTTCCCTTTTGTTCTCTCCCCTTTGCCTCCAAATTCCCAGCGTTTGATGGCTGCTTTTACGGTCTTCTCGACAACTGCTCTGAGCATTTAGCTGATGTTTTCCTGCGACTCTGAATACCCAGGTCCCTTGCAGGTGTGGCAGCAGCTAATTCAGGCCCCACCGCTGGAGCTGGAGTTGTTTTTCCCCGCGCGCCTCGCGTCGTCGTTTAGCACCGCTCCGTTTCCTCCGCTGTTTTATCACCTTGCTGCTCAGTGGCAGGAGGTCCCTCCGGATTCTTCGCTCTCGTTTTTGCCATCCTGCACAGCTAAATCTCCCAGGCACGCTTTGTCATCTCAGGTTTGCCTTGTCGTGAAGCCCTTTTTGTGTGTGCCGAGCGGCAGAGCCCCCGTGGAAATCCCCCTTGGACTCCGCCGGCAGTCTCGTTTATGAAAGCCAAACATTGCTGCTTCTCTTTTAACCCATTATTAATATTTTAAGGGCTTTGCTCGTACGCCGTGGCGGATTAGGGTTTTTCCAAGAGCACTGGGAGATGGGGGGATTGTCAAAAGCCACCCAGGTTTTCCGGGTTGGGCTCTCTCCTGCAGAGAACTGGGACGGATCTGCAACTCCTTCTCTGCAAACCGGCGGCTGCGGCCCAGCGTGCCGTGTCTGCCCGCGTGTCGCTAACGCTGCTCCTGGTGGGCGCCGCGACGTGCCAGGTGCAGATGTCTGATTTCCTTATCTGCAGTTAGCCAGATCCCTGCAGAGCTTCGTAAAAGGAAAACAACGTGGCTTTCGGTGGCTCCCGGGTGGGTTCGAGCACGGGGTTGCACACGACAGCCGGTCTCGCTGCCGATTGTAGGGACACCCCGGAGCGATGCCGGGGCTGTGCTGGGGTACTGCCGTAGGGATGCTACAGGCTGAGACCCGTCTCGAAAAAGAAAGGTCTCGGCAGGGGGACATGTCCTGATCCTCTTCCTACAACGAATGTAGGTGTCAAGAAAAATTAATTTCCTTGCTACGCAGCCTCTTCTCTTCCCCCATCATTTATCGTCCCCGCAGTTGCTCTGACATGCATCCTGCTCCTGATGAACACATCAGTTTGTCGTTTTTCCTGGTTTTAGCAACACAGTCTCTTTTTTTTCCCTGACTTGCTTTGTTGTGTCAAGTTTATCTTGCCAGAGTTTTGCCTCATTTTCTACTTCCCCCGTCTGGGGGTGACTTGAACTTCTTGAAGGATGTCTTCTTACTCCTAGGGGCTTGTTTTTAATATCCTGTTTAATCATGCACATGCCTCTGCCTCTCTCTGACAGGTGCAATGCATTTCTTCTGAGCCTCTAACACGATGACTTTGTGCCGCCAGCGAGTGCTTTGGTGTTTTGATTGTCTGGCTTTTTAACGGTTGCCCCAATTTTTTAAGGTGCTGAGTTGAAACTAAAGCCTGGGTGTGATGTACAGGGGCGAGCCTGGCCGGTGAAATGCCAGACTGTGGCGGTGGCAGGGCTTGTCAAGCCTCAACGCCGGGCACCTCCTGCCCAAGCTCCTTCTCGGGGGGTTTCAAGCCATCCTAAGCTGCGGAGGATTTTGGTTTGGTTTCCTTCCAGCTGCCTTCCTCTCATCTTGGTCCTGGAGGGCCCAGATAAGGTGCACCTCAAATAGCCACCTGAGCAGATGCCCTGCTAGAGGGTAAAACATCCCTCTGGGTATTTTTTGCCTCTGCTCTGCAGCAACGTGGCCTCAGCATCACCCTGCTTTTGCCTCCCCTTCCAAGCAGCCGGGGAGCATGGGGAGGGGGAAGCTGCCCAGCCCGGGACATCTCACCCGTCTTGGGAGCTGCGGTGCCGGGGCTCGGCCGCCGCTGGGGCAACTGTGCCTCTGCAGCATCAGCCACCGGCAGCCTCACGTCGAGGCGGCTCTGCCCGATCGATAAGTAATTTGTGCGAGGGGGCTCACCTTGCAGGGCAGCAATAATGAACTCTCTGGAGGAGGGAGAAACAATATTGTTAATACTGAAATCATCCCACACGGAAATAACAGCCGGCGGGAGGCTGGGTCCCCGGGGCACGGCTCGGTTAATCCCCCGCTGCTTGCCGGGCGGCATGTTTTGTTGGCGCGTGGGGGCCGGTGGCTGGGCTGGTGCTGGGCAGGCGGCCGTGTCAGGGAGGAGCAAAATGTCCCCTTCCCACCTTGGGGAATTATTAGTTGTCCCCCCAGGGGGTGTACTGGTGCCAGCAGAAATGTGTCCTTCATTTCCAAACTGGCTGCTCCCTTTAGCTCCATCTACCCCCTCCTCTTTTTCTTTAATTTTTTTTTTTTTCCCAAGATTGGAGAGCCTGTCCTTACTGCTTCTCACTCTGCCACAACTGCTGGATCTCTGGTTGCATTAGGAAAACCTCTCTGAGCTCTTGAAACCTGTCTGGAAAATATTTCCAGGGCTCGGGCACTGCGAGGACTCCAGTCCTGGCATGGTGGGGACCCAACCTTGTCTATCCTGGGGCACTGCAGCGAGCAGCAGCACAAGAGCTGCCCTGCCCTGCCCTTGCTTAGAACAGGGGGACCGGGCAGCGTGAGAGGACCCAGCACGATGTGGCGTGGCTCTGGCCCTTCCTGCGGGATCCCTCCATGACGAGGAAAGCTGGGAGCCCAGCCCGTCCCCGCCGCCATCTGTGACACGTGCCTGTCTTGCAGGTCCATCGGAGGGGCTGGGGTACGGCCGCACCTCACCCTGCAGGGAGGAGAAGGCCAGGGCTGCCCTCAGGCATGGCTCCAGCAGCCTCAAGAGCACGAAGACGCTGATTGCTGAGCCTGGACCCTTCATCGGGGAGCGGATTGACCCTGCCCTGCCTCTGGAGAGCCAGTGGTGAGTCCTGCCTGGCCCGAGCGGCTGCCCGACCCCTCCGCCTGTTCTGGGATCCTTGTGGCCACACCACGAGGAGCCCTGGGGCTGACCTGCTTCTTCCTTCCTTCCTTCCTTCCCTGGCCCTGCGTTTCTGCCTGCTTGTCCCTGCCGCCCGTCTCGCAGTCGTCGTGTCCCCTCACCTCCCTGAGCTGCCCAGTGGAAGCCCTGCCCCTTGTGCCCCAATCCTGGCAGTGCCACCCACATCCCTCTCCCTGAACGTGGCTGCCATCTCCAGGGAGGTGCCGGGTGCTGGCATTGCTGCTGCCCTGGGGCAGAGTCTTTCCTGGGGTGTCTGCTCTCTGCCTGGCACAGCCGGTCCCTCTCCCACCTCCAGCTGGTACCACGGGGCCATCAGCCGGACGGATGCGGAGACACTGCTGCGGCTGTGCAAGGAGGCCAGCTACTTGGTGCGCAACAGCGAGACCAGCAAGAACGACTTCTCCCTCTCCTTGAAGTGAGTGAGCCTGGATGGGGTGGGGGGGTGGCTGGACCCACAGCAGAGGTGGCCCAGTGCCATGAGTGCCCTGTCATGGGTGGGTACCCCACGTGAACGCGTGCCCGTGCCAATGGGGTAACTCCGAGATGCCCACGGAGTGGTCAGAAATGGCTGGAATGCGAAGGCTGCGTTTCTCTGCGGTGCGGCACAGGCTTCTGGTTTGGTGTCTGGCAAAAGTATCTCTTGGGAAGGCTTGCAGGTCTGCAGGCACGCTGCTCTTCCCTTGGCAGCGTGCTGGCAGTCCCTCAGATGGCTAAAAGGATGTGCCTCACCGCTCACTGCGATGTGTCTGGTTACAGCTGCTAGCTCGGGCTTCGTGTTACCCTGTTTTCTTCGTAGCTTAGTTTCATGGGAAAAGAAAGTTTGTGGGATCCCCTTGTTGATGGACATGCAGGTACCCACTCCTGCCTCCCCAGCCCACGTAATCATTGAAGCTGCTGCTCAACCACACTTTGGAGAGGGCATCACCCTGCTTTGGTTTCCCAGCAGGGAAACCTCACCCCCACAGCACAGTTTGGTTTCTGCTCAGGTTTTGGGGGGGAAACTTTGCACCCGCCTCAAGTTTTCCAGATTCCCTTAGTGCCAAAACTGCTTGAAGCATCACCGCACGTGTCCTGCCAGGGAGAAGCTGCCCATAGCTCCTCATCCAGCTCTTTCAGGACTCTTGGGACAGCCTGAACCCACGAAATCAAAGCTGTTACTGTCCTGAAGATGATGATGGATTAGCAAATACCTTCCTGCCCTCCTGCTGGACGAGTATATTAGCTCTGTTCCTGGCAGATGTGGAAAAAGTATTTATTGAGCACTTCAGTCATCTCCATCCAACAACAGGCCACGTATCCTTACGCTTTTCTCAGTATACTTTAAATTTCCCCAGCGGTCTCTGTACCTGCATTGCTCCCTGGTGGTTTCAGCCTCCCCTGCTTATTTCACAGTAACACAATTGTGAATTAGATTGCTCCTCTCTCGATGTAGGTTTTTTTTTCCACTTTTTTGCTGTCTTCAGCACCAAACCAGGGCAGAAGTTTAGCTGAAAATATTCTTCCTTCCTTCTGCACTCGTAGCTTTCAGATCAGACAACAAGCCTTTCCGGAAAAACTCCCTCCATTCCTTTTGTTTTGTCAGAATGTTTACTGATGTTTTAATTTTTTCAGTATTTTTTCCTTGTCCTAGCTTGTAAGCAGTTTTTGAAGCAACAGGTTCTGCCAGTCGATGAGCCATATTCGAGGCTGCGAGAGGTCCTCTCAGCCTTGCGGGTGGCATTAGCCATCATGTGGTTTGGAGACCCTGGGCGGTGACGCTGGGGTTGTTGATGGGGCTTCCTCCCTCACCAGCACGGGTGCCCCTTTCCATCACCTGTCTACAAGCCAGTTACCCATTTCTTTGGGTTTTTTCCCTTGCTTCTCACTGCCTGTCCTTAGCCTCGTGGCAAAAACGGCCAAATCCCCTTCTCAACTGGCATCTGTGGCTAGGACGTGCAGATGGCATGCCACCTCCCCAGAGGAGACTGCAGCCTGTCCAGGAGCTGCTCGGGCATTACCTGTCCACCAGCTGTGCTTGCAGAGAGCCCACAGCCTCGGGAATGTGATTTTTGCTCCGCTGCCTTTCTCTGTAGAGCCTTTTCAAGGAAAATCCCCTGGGATGCTTTTTATATAGCTGTAAGCTGGCTGTCTGCATCTCTCTCTATCTTTTTTTTTTTAAACTCTCTTTATTTTTTTTTTTTTTTGCTTGAGGAAGGAGGTGCAGTGGAGGAGATGGTCTTGAAAGAGAGCTGGGGTGCTGACCTAAAGCCCGTTTGTGCTGCTTTAAAGGAAAATATGCACGAGAGAGCAGCAGGAGCAGCTGTACCCGTAGTGTGTCAGGTAGCCAGAAGGATTTAACCCTGCTGTGTCCTGGCTGGCCCAGGCGAGGCAGCCCAGCTTTCCCGTTGCAGTGTCATTGCCTCAAATGCTCTGGGAACATCCTTCCTGGCCCGTGCCTCCGTGGGAGTGGCTGAGGCCACGCTGCGAAGGTTTGGGTCCTTCCTCACGTCTGTAAGGTGCTCGGCAGGAGCAGCACCTGCCCCTTGTCCTCGTGCCGTCCCCGCTGCCGGCTGCGATGCTGCCAGGTTTGCAGCCTGCTCCTTCAAGCGCCTCTCGGGGTCTGATGTCGTCACATTCCTGAGCTTGTGACAAAGACCCGTGGAACGGTTCCGGCAAAATGCAACCGGCGTCACCTCGCTGGGGACCCGTGTGGCCGTGCTCGCACGCTGGACTGGCACCAATCCTGCACTGGGGTCCTGCGCCGCTGCCCCCTGCCAGCACCAGGGTCTGCCCGCAGGCAGGGCACAGCACCCACGGGCAGCTGTGCGTGTCGGCGGAGCGACCGTGCGCGTGTGCAGGGTAAACCCGTGCGCCTTTGCGAGGTGCTGAGCACGGTGCAGCCCCCAGCTCGTCCCTGCGCCCGCTGCTGGCACGCAGGATGCGGCCGGTATCGCTGTTCCTCGGCCCCTGGCAGGGGGGCTGCGGCTCTCCCCCTGCCCTCCCCCGGGACAGCCGTCTCCTCGCCTCCCCGAACGAAATGGATTGCAATCCGAACTAAATGGATTGCAAACCCATTCTGCTAATGCAGCCGGGCTGTCCATTACGGGCACCGTCTCCAGCCGGGGGGATGGGACCATCCTGCGCCGCGCTGGAAGCGGCTCGGCATTGCTGATGAGGTCCTGTCTGCTTTTAAGTCATCAATATTTTGCCGTAATGTGCATTCCAGACGCTGCAGACAGGCTGTGGCTCTCCTCGGAGACGCAAATTAATAGCAACAGGGCCATTAGCCCGTCACTGGGAATCAGCGCTCGCGGCAGGCTCTGCCTGCGCTGCCTGGCGTGGCTCGGTGCCCGTGCTGTGCCGGGAAACGGCCCTGCTACGCCGAGCGGGTTTTATGGAGCCCGCGGCGTTGGCGGCGGCGGGGGGAGCGATGGGCTGCTGGCTGGAGGAGAAGACCCTGCTTTGCCGTGGTGGGGCTGAGGATCTGTGAGCCCAGGTCCTCCCGGGTGAGGACTGTGCCTTCACTTCTCTGCCCACACGCACCCACCCCGGCCTCGGGCACCGTCCTTGTCCCTGGATGGACCCCTTGCACCCCGCTGCGTGGCCGTGCTCCCTGGGGGGACGTAGTGCAGCATGGCCAGCCGTGACCCTCTGTTGCGCCGAGGGCTTTGTCCGGAGCTGGCGGAGAGTGGGATGGCACAGGCAGGCTGCCTGTCACGGGGTAGGGGCAGGAGCTGGCGGGAGGCTGGGGCCAGCTGCACCCCCTAACCGTGCCTCCATCTCTCCTTGCAGGAGCAGCCAGGGCTTCATGCACATGAAACTGTCCCGGACCCAAGAGAACAAGTACGTGCTGGGTCAGCACAGCCCGCCCTTCGACAGCGTGCCGGAGATCATCCATCACTACGCCAGCCGCAAGCTGCCCATCAAGGGGGCTGAGCACATGTCCTTGCTTTACCCGGTGGCTATCCGTACCCTATAGTCCTCACCCACCACGAGCCAGGCTGGAGGCCGGGTGCATCCGAAACTGGCCCGTCTGCAGGGCCGAGCGCCGCTGTGCCAAGGACGGGCTCTGGACCAGCAGCCCGCGAGCGGCTCGCTGGGCACAGCTGGCACTGTTGGGGATTGCTGCAGCCGGACCCCTCGCCCCTCTCTCTCGGAGGGCTTCCGTGTGCCGGTTTGCCTGCTGGGGCAGTGCCGGGGGACCCCCCATGCGAGGAACTGAGCGGGGCTCACTGGCTGCCCGCCACCCTCGCCTGCCTACGGGCAGAGCTCGGGACGCAAGGACTGGAGCTGGGGCCTCGGAGAGGCCTGGGAGGGGGCAATGTGTGAGAAAAAGGGGAGAAATCATCCGTTAACAGGCCTGAGGTGCCTCCGTGAGGGTGCCTGGCTCTGCCCATGGGAGACAAAACGGCGGTGCCCGCAGGCGAGGAGGCTGGCGAGGGGCGAGCGGGGGCCTGCATGGGGCTAGCGAGGCGCGATGGGCCAGGCCAGCGGTGGCCCCCGCCCACACGGGTGCTCGGTACTCACTGCCATCCTTTGCCAAATGTAAATAGTGACCAGTCTCTGCAGCACCACTGCCTAATAAAGCGGTGCATGGTCACCTCCAGCTCCATGGGGACTGCGCACCCATGTCCCACCACCTCGAGGGAGGGGCAGGTGTGGCAAAATGGCAAAATGGGAAGGGGATTTCATTACACGAAAGCTCTAAGTGAATCGATTTTTCTTTCGCTCTTGCATTCGCTGAGACCTGTGTGCCTGAGCCATCCGGCCAGCTCGCTCGTCTGAGACACAGGGGACACCAGGGGTCATGTCCTCGCTATGTCTTTGAGACCCTTCGTGGGCGGCGATGAGCTGATTTTGGACTTGCCTGTTGTCCCCTGTGGAAGGGGGTGCGCTTTGGAATCTTTTGCCCCCTTGTTTTCCTTCACCCCTCGTAAGTCTTAGGCAAAATCCCTGAATTTCACAGATCTCCTGTTCTCCTCCTCTGGGTATTTAGTGGCTCCAGCCCTGTTCTTTGTCTTCCTGACACCTTGCCTTTGGGCCAGCTCGCTCCTTCGCTTCATTTGGCTGAAGCTACATCTGCTCTGTAGCACTTAATGCATACCTTGCCTTTTATCCTTGCTCCTGGTGTTGCTGCTGTACCCACGTGCGTACGTTTCCTCCATCCGTGCTTCGGACTAAGCTCAGTCTTGTTGCCGCTTCCCTGCAGCGCGTTCCCTTTCCCTTCCGCTCCCCGCGTGGTCCCGCTGTGCTCAGCAGAGGGGATAGCAGCAGCAAATTTGTTGCTGGACCAGCGGACCAAAGCGCTTGGGGCGTTGGTGGGATGTCTTAGCGGTGGCTTGAGGAAGGCTTTGTGAAAAGGCATCATCCTCCTCACTGCCTGCTTGCAAGAAGGAGCTGGTCCTGCAGGTTTTCGGGGGGGATGGAGGCGATCGGTGGGACTGTGGGGACCTTGCATGAGTGAGTGCTGCAGCCACAGCAGGAAGCCCAGGGGTTTTCCAGACTCAGTCTTGTAGCTGAGAGATCGCTGTCCCAGCTGCCCGTCAGGGCTTTGAGCTGCTCTGGGGGCCGTCGGGCGCAGCCGCTGTGGTCCCTGCGTGCACACCGCGGTTGGGAGCCTGCAGAAACTCTGCTGGTTTGTTCCAGGATGCCTCAGCCGCTGCAGCTCCTTAAAAGGCAGCAGTTTGAGCTCATGGAGCGCCCGGTGTCTCCTTACAGCCCTGCTTGGCTGCTGGCAGCTCTCTGGCTGCCTCTTTCCATCCCACGGAGGCATCTTGTCCGGCGGGGATGGAGGCGACTCCAGCTGGAGCGTTTTCCTCCCGCCAGAGCCTGCGGAAAGGGCTGGAGATGCAGAAATCTGCAGAGGTGCTCTTGGGGTGCCCTTACTGCATTTAAAAGGTTTCAGGGGCCCTTGGCAGCCCTGCTCTGCCCCAATGGCTCCAGCACAGAGCTTATCCTGGGGGACACTCAGCCTTCTCCGGTGCTGCAGCTGGCAACGCAAAGGCTTCTCGGGTCTGTGCAGCTGCAGAACGAAGGCACAGGAGGGCCTGTGAGAACTCCCCACGTATCATCTTGTGGTTTTTATTCCTTGAGAAACTGCAGCAGGAAGCAAACTGCCTGGCAGGCAGCGCTGGCCATACCAGCGAGCTCGTAGCCTCATGGTGATCCTGCCCAAGCAGCCTGGCTCTGTCTCGAGGGGCATCCCCGCTGAGCACTAAAGGGTGTGAGACCTGTGTGCATCACACCAGCTCCCCAGAAACGGTCATGGACCAGCAGGACAGCTCTGGAGCTGGGCTTTGTGTCCAAGTGCATCAGCTAAGCGGCTCTCAATCCTCCCTGTGGCAATTACGTCCCTCCTCAGCCCTTGCTTCTCCAGGCTAAAGAGGCCCAACTCCTCAAGCATCTCATACAGCATGTTCTTCAGCCCTTGGCCATCCTAGTGACCCTCTGCAGGACTCTCTCCTTGTACTTGGGGTCAAAAACTGGACACAGTATCCAAATGTGGCCTCACCAATGCCAAATAAAGGGAAATAACCACTTCCTTTGACCTGCTGACTGCACTCGTGTGATAACTTGGCTTGGAAGGGACCTCAGGAGGTCTCTAGTCCACCCTCCTGCTCCAAGCAGTGTTAGCATTGCCCAGCGTCAAGAAGGGCTTTTTCTGGAGAGAGGCAGAACTGCCCTAAGCCCAGCTAGGCTTTTTTCCCCTCTTCATAGCATTACCAGGAGGGACCGGACAGCATGGATGAAGAGGGCTGCAAATTCACTGCAACCTGAGGGCAACACTTCCAGCCCAGTGGAGCCTCCAGCTCCATGTGGGGCTCTCGTGTGGTGGAGAAGGTCCAACAAGAAAGATGCAGGAGGAGGGTGCAGGAGCAGGGTGCAGGACGCAGAGCCACAGGAAAGAGCCAGTCCGCAGCTTGACGTCGGGTCAGGGGATGGACATGATCTCACATGGGGCAGATCCAAGTGGGTCCTGGGTCCTGTTTGGACCTTGAGAGGTCTCATTTTGAGATTCCCACAAAAAGTGTATGGCGCTGGGTCTGGCTAGTCCATCACATCCTGTTTGTGATGGGAGCTGATCAGGAGCTCCCTCGAAAATTTGGATTGAATCTCTCTTGCAAGGGTATTTCAGCGCTACCTTTTGTTGTTCCATGACTGAAATGAGTGTTGTTTGGAAATGAGAGGGAGGGCAGCCGCGTGACAGGGCTAGAGAGTTGGCCAGGGATCTCCATTCATGAGGATGCTAATCCCCAGGAGGGACAAGGGCCTGAGCAACCTGACGTGGCTTTGAGGTTAACCCTGTTGGGAGCATGAAGGCTGACCAGAGGCCTTTGTCTGTAGCAGTTCCCAATCCACTTGTCCCAGCAATCCCGTGTCCTCCTTGCTGCCTCTGTTCTCCGTCCCTCCTCCCTGCAGCCGAAACAGCTCTGTCATTCATCGCCTGATCTCTAGTCCCTCGCTAAGCCCTCCACAATCGCCAAGCTGTTTGAGCATGCTGCAGGCCCTGATAATGAAGGAAGGAAGTTTGTTTCGTAATTGGATTAGCACTGCTGGGAACACGCTCTCGCACGGCGGTCAGGGCCGAGCTGGCACGGCCCCGAGCCCTGTGCTGCTCCGCCTGGTTGTGGGGCTGCACTCGCTCCTGCAGACATCTTCGCTGGCCAAAAGATGTAGTCTTGCAGGGGGAAGGCAGCCGAGAGGGGTGAAAGGCTGATTCAGGGCAGAATTTGAAGCTTGCCCTCCTTGGAAGCTGGAGTGTGTTTGCTGAAACTCTGTCCTAATGTTGCCCACCTGCTGGAAGTGAAGCACTCGGGTTAGCCTCAAGCCCAACATCAGCCTCATCACCCGCCCTAGCACAGGCTGTCAGGGCTCCCGAGCACCTCCTTAGGCTGGAGTGCATCACCGGTAACTGATGCTTGCAGGACTGGTGTGTAGGGTGTGGTCCATCATCCATGCTCGCTCCCTGCCCCGCTGACCTGGAGAATCATAAAATGGTTTGGGTTGGAAGGGACCTCAAAGATCATCTAGTTCCAACCCCCCTGCCATGGGCAGGGACACCCTCCACTACACCAGGTTGCCCAAAGCCCCATCCAACCTGGCCTTGAACACTGCTAGAGATGGGGCAGCCACAACTTCTCTGGGCAACCTGTGCCAGTGCCTCACCACCCTCAGAGCGAAAAATTTCTTCCTTAGATCCAATCTGAATCTCCCCTCTTTCAGTTTAAAGCCATTGCCCCTTGTCCTGTCACTACACACCCTTGTCCAAAGCCCCTCTCCAGCTTTCCTGTAGCCCCTTTAGGCACTGGAAGGCTGCAATAAGATCCCCCCGGAGCCCTCTCTTCTCCAGGCTGAACAGCCCCAACTCTCTCAGCCTGTCTTCATAGGAGAGAAGTTCCTGTAAGCCCAAGCCCAGTGGTTAGTTTAAAACCCCAGCCCCAGCAGTGGTGCCAAAGTTGCTCGAATATCGCCGAAAACACAGTGCCCTGTGTTCTGCCTCCAACCACAGCCATCTGCAGAAGGAGCAAATAACCCAGCAACTCAGCTGCCAAAGTTTATCGCAAAGGAGAGAAATTTGTTGCTGATCCCTGCAGGCTGCCAGCAAAACGCGCGGCGTAGCACATACGTAGCGCACACACGCATGTGGTGCACACATGGCCCAGCAGAACGTCTCCTCTCAAATCTTCTTGTAAAGACCAACGTATGTGACACAAATTTCAGCTCCTAACTCAGAACCACCCTTGCTCAGTCCCTTCAGTATGCTTCACCAGCAGCGTCTCAAAACAGTCGCTCCTGCTACCCTGTTTCAAAATTGTCCCAAAACATCAGTGCTTGGATGCCTCTACCTAATTTTCAGCTAGGCTTGTGAGCAGTTCTGTCCTTCTCCTTGCACTTTTGGAGGCATGTCCCCAAAACAGTATGCTTGGGCAGATCTGGGTGAGATCTTCCCAGTGCCCTGCTAGTGATGGGGCTGCGCCCCTCCCAAAAACACATCCCAGTCTCGATGACTCCACACTGCCAGCCCTGCGCTGCTTGCTGTTAACGTTAGTGGGGTCATCCCAAGACTGGGGTGGAGGAACAGTGCTAGAAGCATCTCTTTGTTCAGACACTCCTTTTAATACAACCCATCATTTATTTCATTAGCTTGTTCCTCCTCCGCTATATCCGTACCCATGACTTCCAGCATTGGAAGCTGGTTCGTACTGGGTGGCAAATTAAACTCCTTCCTTAAATCTAACCAGCCTAAGTGCGTTGCATCACGCTGTCTAAGTTAATTGTAAGAGAAAAATCATTACGTTACACTGAGACAACATATCCGTGATAAATTCTCTTTCCGTTTGCCTTCCTCTCTTGAATCTGGGTTTTTAAAAAAAAAACTCAGAAGGGTATGAACATCTAGATACGTCTTAATTCCTCTTTTCCCTTTTCTGGATGTGGGAGGCACACTTGCTGGATTTGTTTGCTATTTGAGCCGTATCCAGTTTATCCTAAATCTGGTCCTTCTTTCACGGCGAGGTGACCTTGCTCCTGTCCTCCCCAATCTCACGCAGCACCTCCTGGTTGACCCTCATTTCGTGCATTCAGAGTGTGTCCTCATCTGGTGGTCCTGCCTCAGGCATTCTGTGTCCTTCACATCATGCTCTGGCTGATGACCTGCACAGCTACAAGCCTTTCTCTTAATTTCCAGGATAAATGTATGCATGCTGCATTTTTCTCCATTAAATGGCAGCGCACAGCAAGTCCTGAGCTGTGCCTGCGTGGGACCGCTGGGCTCTCTGCACAAGCGTGTCCTCTCTCGCTGTGCCGGTAAGGGGGTGGCCTCGCTGCACACGTACAGCGCGCCGAGATTTACTGCCCGCGCGCAGCGTTACAGCCTCCGCGCATGCACAGCGTGTCCTGATTTACCGCGCGCGGTAAGAGTTGCCTCTGCAAATTCACAGCGCGTCTGGGTTTAGTGCCTGCGCTCAGCGTGCTCCCTTTGATCACGCGCAGCGTGTCCTGATTTACAGGGAAGGCTCTTGCATCTCCTTGCCTCTCTGCAGATCGCCTCGAGACACTGCTCGCACACGCCACTGCCCCTCTCCGAGGGGAACAGCCCGCCTGGTTTGCCCCGTGTGCATGCAGTGGTCTTGGATTTGCTGCGTGCGCAGCAGGTGGGCACTCCGTGCAGGGTAGCGTGGCCTCCATGTGCTCACGACATCCTAATTTATTGCACGTGCAATATGCCTGCGGCCCCTGGGCAGGCACATCGCGGTGGTGCGTTCTGCCCATGTGCAAGGCACTAGCGTCGTGTCCCGACGTCTGAGCAACACCCGGCTCCAAGACTGCGGGCTCTGTGATACACCTAATTCTCTTTTCCTTCTGCATATGCAGGGTGTCCAAGCCTCCTCTGCCCCCATCTGCTTTACCCCTCTTGTAACCATGTCTTACAAGGGCCGAGATGCAGCCTGGCACCACCATCCTGGGCTGTCCTGGCTCATGTTGTGCTCTGGAAACCATGAGCTGTGTAGTGACTAGGTGTTAAAGTCCTGCCAGAGGTAATGGAGTGTGTCTGTGGTGGGCAGCCAGACCCAGCATCCTGCCAGATGCCATTTAAGCCAGAATCCCAGGTGCTCCCCAGATAGCAGCTCCGCTAACTGAGGTCTTCTCAGGGGATGTTTATGGGATCTCAATGACTTCCTCTACCGACCTGTTGGCTTGGAAGAGCAAAAGGGGAAAACTGGGATATCAGAGACCCCAGAAATGCTTCAGAGGGCAGAAGGGACCATGCAGACCAGAGGAGAGTGTTGTCACTTGATGGAGTTGCAGAATGTGCCCGTCCAGGCCTACACCAAGAAAGGTGAGGAAGGTGTGACCCACAGCCATGGCCTACGGCAGCCTGTGAAGGAAGCATGGGAGAGGCAGGGCCTCCCATCCCTTGCCCTGGGAAGGTCTCCAGCTCTGTGATGCTGGTGACCAGAGCATGCAGGGAGAGCTGCCAGCTGGAGCTGGCCAGGGCTGGGAAGGAGGAGGTACAAGCTAAGACTTCTCCAGTTTGTTACAGGGAAGGTGATTCCTGGTTTCCTTCTTTTGCAGAGAGGGGCTGAGCTAAAAAGCATCTTGCCTTCTTCCGCTGTGGCTTGTAGCTGAGCTCCCAGATGCCACAGTCTGGGGGAGGTGGTCCAGATGGGACCAGGAAGGGCTGGAGAGTGCATCACCCACGTGGTGAGGGCTCTTGTCCTTGTGTTTGACTTCCAGCTGGTCCCAAAGGAAGCAGCACATCATACAGCAGAGCAGGCAAGAGGGCAAGCACAGGGATGTTGTCCAGTCCCCTTTGCGTCGCATGGTAATTCGCACTGGCAGCAGCTGCTCCCGTTATCAGCACCACGATAATTGTCCCTGCTGGGCCGGTCCCGCTCAGGGCCATTAACAGCAAGATCCTTCTTTTATCATTGTACATCTCCTGCCCGTCTTGGCAGCTGCAGTAAATGTCTGTCTGTTAGCGAGGCCGAACGCCCAGCAGGACGCAAGGTCGGGTCGCCCGTGGCGGGCGATGATTTTGACACGCGCGAAGGTTGCTTGGGGTGTGGAGTGGGAGCACCTGTCTCCCGTGGCTTGGTGCAGGGACGAGGCAGCGTCTCTCGTGGTGGTGCTGGGAGGGGGGACATCGCTGCATCGCGCCTCCCCCCAGCTCTGCCATCCATTTAGCAGTGCAGCTCGTCCATCCGTGGTCTCTGCGTGTGCCGGGACGAGGGGAGCGAGGACAGGCGATCGCTCCCTGATGGTGGAGGCGCAGCTCATTTCCATTTAGATAGAGGAATTTCAATCTCAGCTTGACGACTCCTCACCACGGTGCAACTGAAGACCCAAATTTTCAATTTTCTTCCCTGCGCAATGCCAGATGCTCTCCACTGGGTTGTAACTGAAGCGCGTTAGAGATGCTGCAGCCTGGCAGAGGCGGACAGTCGGGTACGTGAACGTGGATGATTGTCTGTGCGTAGCTCCACGGGGCAGCTGGCACATATTCTCTGCACCCAAATTTGCGGCACTGCCTGCAGCCCAAAGCCTCCTTCCCTCGCCCTGTCCGGGGACAGGAGGTTAAAACCAGCATCCAGAGTTGGCCCCTACAATAGAATCAAAGAATCATGGAATGGCACAGGCTGGAAGGGACCTTAGAGATCATCTAATCCAACCTCCCTGCATTAGGAGGAGGATCACAATACAGGATCCGCATCACCTGGGGGGACAGAAGATGGTCACACAGCGTGAAATCACCCAGGTGACCATGGCGATGAAGACAACCAGCTATTTCTGTCTTCCAGGCGGAAAAAAATGCAAGAAGATATCCAACGGGGTGGGGGGGGGGGGGTGTCGTTTGCTGCCTGCCTGGAGTACACGTTCAGCCGCCGGTGGACGGGTGAACACAGGGATACAGGGGAGCGTGTGCCCCTCCGGGTGGCGTCCCGCGCCGTGCACTCAGCACGCCCGTTGCCGGAGGGGCGAAGCCCCGCCACGGCTCGCCCAGCCGAAACCGCCGCAGCCCGCGGAGGCCGGAAGGGCCCGCGGGCCCCGCCGGGCGCGCTCGGCCGCGGCTGGAGCGCGGCTGCCCCCTGGCGGCCGCGGCGGGAGCGGCCGCGCCGCACCGGGACCGAACCCGCCGCGCCCGGGGCCGGGGCCGGGGCCGGGACTGAGCCCGCCGCGAGGGGGCGCCGGCGGCGGGGCGGAGCGGGGCGGGGCTCCGCCACGTCGGAGGCGGCGGCGGGAATGGCGGCGGCGATGGCGGAGGCGCGGCTGCGGCGGAAGCAGCTGCTGAGCGCGGAGGAGGCGGAGCTGTTCGAGCTGGCGCAGGCTGCGGGCAGCGGGCTGGACCCGGAGGTGTTCTGGTGAGCGGCGGGGGCGGCCGCCGGAGCATCTCCGGTGTCGCCGGTGCCGCCGCTGACGGGTATCCCCGCAGGGTGCTGCTGGACCTGCTGCGCATGAACGTGGCGCCGCTCGCCGTCTTCCAGGTGCTCAAGTCCATGTGCGCCGGGCAGCGGCTGCCGCCGGGACCCGAGGGCGGCCCCCCCGCCGCACCGGCGCCGCTCTCCGCCGACGCCCGAGGTAGGCGGCGGGCAGGGGCAGGGGCGGGCGGCGGGGCGGCGGCGGCGGGCCCTAACCCCCGTGTCTCCCCGCGCAGAGCCCCCCGAGGACGTTCGGGCCCCCGCGGCGCTCCCCGCCGTCTCCGCCCTGCGGCCGCCGCGGCTCGGGGGCCGCCCGCCGCTCTCCCGGGGCCCCCCCGCGCCCTGCGCGCTGCCCCGCGGAGTCGCCGCGCCTCCCGCCGGCCGCGCCGCTCGCTCCGCCGCGGCTCGGGGGCCGCGGGCCGGGCGGCCGGGCCCGAGGGGGGGCACGGCCGGCGCCCGGGGGGCCCGCTCGGTGTGAGCCGCGGGGCCGCGCCCGGCGGCGGCGGCGGCTTTGCGGGGGGTCCTGCGGAGAGGGAGCCCCGTCACCCCCGGGCCCGGGCCGCTGCGCCTCCTGCCCGCTGCCCGCGCCCTTTTTTCGTAGTTTTTGTGCTTTTTCAGGCAGCGGAGGGGCCGGGTGTGGCGGAGCGGTGCGGGGGGGGCTGGTTGCTGCGGTCCCTCGCGCTGGGTGTTGCAGCCTCTTGGCTCTGCCGTCCGAGCCTTTAACCAAAAAAACCCGCAAATCCGTGATGCGCGATATTGCACAACGCCGTTTCGCTTGGATCTAACTCACAAGTGAAGTTTCTGGTGCATGAGGAAGCCCTGGGGAAGGAGGGAGCTGTGATGCTTCCTCTGCTCCGGCCCCGGGTATCATGGTGGCTTCTGCGGCTTGGCCGGCGGTTTCCGTGGCCGGTGGAAGGTATTTCGGTGGGAACGTGCAATGAGAGGCTGTGTGGGATTGTCGGCTGAAATAGCGACTGCTTTTGATTGTAACTGTCTTTTGTTACTGCTGGGATCTCGATGGACAGTAACAAAAATGTAGCCCTGAAGCTGTGCCCTGTATGTGTATTTTATTTTTTTTTCCAAATCCGGTTCCAATAAAACTTCTACTTCTTGAACTTTCTGAAGTGACTTTTGGCTGGTGGCTCACAACCTCTGTGGATTACTTCCAAAAGGTTTAAAAAGAGGTAACTAAATCTGCTGCCACTAAGCTTGGATTCACCGTGAAAAGGTCCTTATTTCTCTTGTGCTCAAAAATATCGTAGAAAGGGGTGGCGACCAAAACAGCAAGGTTTTGTGATCGATGTCTGTAGTTGCCAAAACCAAAATTGCGCACCAAAAGCTCTGCTGGCCGCGCGCCTTGGCGCTGCCGGACCACCGGTAACGCGGACACGCTTCTTCGCCCGGCGGGAGCGTAGAAACAGTGACAATGGTGTCGTCATGTCCTCTTCTCCCTTCCTCTCTCTGTTTCAGGGCGAAAACTCTTTTGTAGTTGCTAGGTCTCTGTTGACCCATCGTGAATTTTGAGGTGAAACTTAAAAAGTAGCTGTCGGCCAGCGCTGTGCTGGGAGCACAGAGAATGGGGGGGGAGAAAGAAAAGCTTTGTCGGTGTCGGTAACCGGAGCGGGGTGGGGGACAGTACGGTTTCACCATCATGGTAGCGTGCTACAGCTTTGTCTAGTCTCGCTGCCGTGGTGGTAGGGGGTGTTTATTCTCATGGCTGTGCCTGCAGGTCTGGTGGTAAGTCCTACAGAAAGTGAAGTTGAAAGTCAGGATTCGTTTGACCAACTTTAAGCAGTCAGTTTTAGGGTAAGGTTGATCATGCCACCATCCAAGGCACCTTTCTAGTAGCAGAGCCTGCTGCTTCTGGTGTAGATTTCAGCATGATAAATGGGTGAGAATCGCTTCATGGAGCAGCTGAGGGTGACTGCACAGAGACTTTGAGGGTATTAGAGCCCAAACAGTAATTGGGGTGTGCAGATAAAGCGTCCAGGACTCCGTGAACTTCACTGTGAACAGGTTCCTCTGTCTCAAGAGATGCTCTTGATTAAGAATTTCCTGCAGAGAAGGTGGTTGCAGTACAGAGCAAACCTTACGTTTGGTTGAAAAGTGACTCTAAAGATGCCTAGGGGAAAAAGAAGACACCCAACTGACTGCTTTTCCCTGAGCAAAACGAGAGAGGTACAGCACTTGGATATTTTTAATAAGAAGCAACGTGCTATTCAGGTACCATGTTGAGAGGAAACATCTCAAAAGAGCTGTGATTTTGAATGAAAGATGCTATTAAAATTTGCTCTTCTCCTTTGTTGGTGCTTCAGGTGTGATGGGCCACTCAAGCTATGAAGGAACTTTGGTAAGGTTTTTGTTCTGTCTGTCAGTCTGGGGTAGCTTGTGTTCTCTCATGTATGCTGTTTGTGTGGTACTTCCTGCAAAAATGAGATTTTTTTTTTTTTTTGCAGTACTGGGCCACCGCCACGGGCTAGTTTTGGCTATTAGTAGGCTGGTTCAGGTTTGAAACAGTCAGATGGCAAGTTACTTCGTAATCAGCATTAAATTTCTTAAGAAGAAAAGCCAGAACCCGTAGGGTAGAGTTGATATGCCCATAACTGTTGCCTTCTACCAGCTTGAGGTGGTGCAAGCACCTTAGAGAGGCTATGAGTTTCCAGGAACTAATATCTTGGGAGCTTAATTCGGTTGTGCCTTCATCAATCCAGGATGCTCATTCTGCATCTTTAGCAGAGGATCGCCTGGTCAAAGGTGGTGCCTGAGTCAGATTGCAGTCTTAGTGTCTCTGGACAGACTTTCTGTCCATAGCTTCCCTTGAAAATTGACATGTCAATATCCTCGAGTGCACTGGGACAAGCCCTTGGAGCCGAAGGTGAGGTGTGGTGAAGTTCAGAGAAGGATGGTGCCAGCTCTGTGCTGCTTGTGGTAGATGTTTGTAGTGTTAGTTTGGCCTTCAGTGTCTCTTTTTCATAGAAGGGACCTCAAAGATCATCCAGTTCCAACCCCCCTGCCATGGGCAGGGACACCCTCCACTACACCAGGTTGTCCAAAGCCTCATCCAACCTGGCCTTGAACACTTGCAGGGATGGGGCAGCCACAACTTCTCTGGGCAACCTGTCAGTGCCTCACCACGCTCCGAGGGAAGAATTTCTTCCTTCGATCCAATCTGAATCTCCCCTCTTTCAGTTTAAAGCTGTTGCCCCGTGTCCTGTCACTACAGGTCCTTGCAAAAAGCCCCTCTCCAGCTTTCCTGTAGCCCCTTTAGGCACTGGAAGGCTGCTGGAAGGTCTCCCCGGAGCCCTCTCTTCTCCAGGCTGAACAGCCCCAACTCTCTCAGCCTGTCTCCATAGCAGAGGTGCTCCAGCCCAAAGCATCATCTCTGTGGCCTCCTCTGGACCCGCTCCAGCAGCTCCACGTCCTTCTAATGTTGGGGGCCCCAGAGCTGAATGCAGCACTGCAGGGGGGGGTCTCATGAGCTGCTTTATGTCACGAGGCTAAAATATGTCTTTAGGGCTAGTTGATGCACTGGGATCACTGGATCACACACAGCTCATTGAGACAGGAGAGTCTTGCCCATCAAGCCACAGTTTCGCTGCAGACATGGTAGAACATTTAATGCTGAGCTTGGGTTTGCTTTGTTTGCAAGCTGGTGCTTGGTAGTGATGACGGAGGGGCACTTTGGCCACCTCTCTCTCATCACAGTCCTGGCCAAATTTTGATGGGCAGCACTTGCTTACCTTGACAAGAAGGTTTGGTCTTCCTAGTTATGTCGGGTTTTTTTTGTTTTCTGGAAGCTTGTGTTATGTTAGAGCCATATCTTGCTTTGAATGAAAACTTCTCTTTTTAGTTTCTGTCAGCCTCAGTGACTTTGCTGCCACCCAGCACCCACTGATGTTAGACACCAGCCAGTTCCTTTGTGAATAAAATCACCATTGAAAAAACTAACTCCTTCAGAAAATTGTTTGAGCAGAACTTAAGCTCAGCAGCGGCTTATCACAACCTTAGTCCTGTGTCCTCCTTTCTGTGAGTATACTGAGCACCGGTAAGATCTCATCAGCATGGAGAAGAGGATGCATTTTGTCCGGCTCTCCTAGTGAGGATACGTTTCTGTAGCCTCTTGGGTGGAAGGCAGATGTTTGTGCTTGCTGCAATTGGGTCAAAGGAAGGGCTGTGTTAGCTCCGTGCCCAGCCTGACCTGAGATGGGCATCAAATGCAAGTGAAGAAGCTTCTGCAGCTTGGTGCAAATTTTGGCCGGCTTATGTCCAACTCCGCAGCGCAGTGTAGACGCTTGGAGCACTGTGCCTGGAGTGTCTGAGGAAGGATGTGCAGGACTCCTGGTTGAAGGTCATGAAAACAAACAGATGTCCAGAGAGATCTCTCAATTCATGGAAATTGGTAATAATCTAAAGCAGAACTGAGCTGTCAGTGCCAGTCTTGTCTGTGTTTTACTGGACCACCTTCGGCTGAATTCGGATTTGAACTCTGTGTAGCTTGTTTTCCTGTAGCCTTTGGGGGAAAGTGTGTTGCTGAAATAAAGATCCCATTAAAATCAGCATATCTTCAGCAGAGTAATTTTCTCTCCTTAAATTGGGGAAACAACCAGCTAGCTCAAATTGAAGAGGAGGAGGAATCACTCCTCATTCCCTGAGCTTTCTAGTTCTGGGCACAGTCCAAGTCCATCGTTCAGCAGTTGGGTAGGTGTTAATAGGGTGACTGGGGGTGTCCTCTGGGCCAGATCTGTTCTGCAGAAGCATTTGGCTTGCCTTGCCTCCTCTCCCTTTAGGAGCCGCTGCGGGGAAGGGGAATCAAAGCTGTATCTGCTGTTTGGCCCTGTCATCTCTTCTTGGAAGACGCTGCTTCCGTTGAAGAGGAGGATGGTGCGGCTTCTGCGCAGGACCAGGCATTTGGAGATGGGAGATGCCTCCTCTGCACAGCTGGGACTTGTGTCTGCTGAGAAAGCCAGAGCTCCTTGCGCTCATACAAAGAACAACGATTGTCCTATATGAGCTTGCCAAGCTGCTTCGCACAGCGCCCTTCTGCTCCTTCTCCTGTGCTTCCTCCTTTGTCAGAAGACAGACAAGTGGCTGAAGCAATCCAGGAATCACTAAAGATTAGCCAGGACTTCTCTGAGTTTTATCAATAACGATGGGATACTGGCTTAGCTTTCTCAGCCCATCGCGGTGCTGGGAGGTTTTTTAAAGCAGCTAAAAAAAGACTCTTAGAGCATTTCCAAAGAAATTGGTGAGGGGGGAGGTGTGGGGTGTGTGCCCCCGCTGGTTATTTCAACTTTTTTACAGCCAAAGCAACAGGGAGTCTGATAGGAATGACCTTATTTTGCCTTTGCCCGCAGAATGGAACTGTGATGTTCCGCGTGGAGCTGTGTTTGCCGGAGAGCTGGCTCAGAGCCGCGGCGTTGGAGTATTGGCGCATCCATCTGGCGTGTTTAGTTAGGTGCAACTTTAGGTGAAACGTTCCTGAAACGTTCCTCAACCGTTCCTCGACGGCGGTTGGTTTGAGAGGGGAAGAGCGGATCTTAAAGAGAAAGGTTATCCCGGCGATTTCCCTCTGCGCGTGCGAGGAGGAGGTGTGCATACCCGTTAGGACAATGGTGTTGGTTTTGCCCTGGACTACGTATGCGTATAGTTTACCTCTATGTAGTTGTTAAATATGCCATTTTCTTGCGTGTGTTTTTTTTTTTTTTTCCCATGCATTCTCTTCCCATCAGCCAGCCCTCAAGCCTCTCGTGGTTTCCCTGCAGTTTTCTACCTCTCTATTGACGTGCGTACGTCAATGCCCTGCTCTTTTTTCTGGGCTGATGAATGTTCTTTGATGCTTCTCTTACTCTTTGCACTCCAACTGGTTTTTCCACATTCCCTGCATCCTCAGCCCAAGCGTCTTCCATGAAGTTACTTCCTAGAGCTTTGCCCCAGTTATTAAATTTATTGGTAACATGACCGTGCTTGTCAAAATCTTGTCTCAGTGGTGGACTTCTTGCCTGGCCTGTGGATTTGAAGCATGCAAGGAACCATTGCAGCCTCCTCTTCTGCACAGCAGGGGTCGAACGCTTTCCTGCCCCTGAAACCACATCGCACTTAGGTGCCTGTTGGAAATGCCACTGAGCCCACCGCCAGCCATGGGCTCGGTGAAGGATTTACGGGGTGTGTTTTCCTTGTCTGCATGGAAAAATTAGGCTTTTGAGAGTTATAAGTTCCTCTTCTGCCCCCACATTCTTCCTGTCTAAATTCTTCCATACGATCAAGGTCTCTTAAGTGTTGCTGTTTAATTCCAGAAATACCCTTCTCTGGACTGTGCAGCTTGTTGCCAACTTTGTCCTCCCTGTGTGTTCCTCGTGCCATCCTTGGGTTTTGTAGCCTTCCCCATACATCCCTTTTTCCTCACTTCTGTTTTCCTGCACTTTCTCCATGTTGTCAGCCTTTCGGGATGACGACTTGCTGCAGAGATTCGCGGTGACTGGCATCACTGTTGGGTACTGCTGGCTGTCCATGCTAGCTGCTTTGCATTCCTCTGCTACTCACCCTCCACTTACTCAGCCTTGCGTTATCTCAGGGTTCATCTTGATGCGGGATTTGTAACGCAGACTTCTGTATTAAGGAGGTAAGGTAGCTGATAAGGATAAGAGAGATGCCAACGGTTTCTTTTAAATGTATTTAATCTGGCTTTTATACATCATACACTGACTTTTCCTGCTGGTTATACTGGCAATTGTGCTTTAATTGTAGATTAAATATATCCATGGGATCTAAGTGATAGCAACGTATTCTTAAATTGTGCCATGCACCAGTAAATGTTTTACTTGGATGCTTCATGGTCTGTATGTCTTCCCTGGGAAAAAAAAAAGTCTGTAGAGTGATCTGTAGGTGACTTATATGACTAATCAAAGGATTAATACAGTCCTGATCATGGTTTTCTTGCTTAATTTCTTAATTAATTACTTAATTGCTTCACACATACTCAGTTTTTTTTCAATACTTCATCAATATCACTCCAGTAAGTGAATTTCCTAAATTCACTAAAAAGCAGTTAGATTGTCTTCCAGGTCTTTGTCCTGCAACTCTCACTCCCTGTAACTCTTTCTGCCATAAGCAGTGAAGTTCAAGCCTTTTGAATCAGAGGCCTTATTGTTCTTTTGTGAGATGATAGACACGGTAATTACATGGGGCAAGTTCTATGTTCAGAGCATTCCTGACGTGAGGTTGTTACTTTCCTGCCTCCCAGGCTCCTGTTCCAGAATACACTTTTTTTCAACTTTTAACTAGTCCTAAAGGAATAGCTGGCTTCATTGTTCCTGAGAAAATACGTTTTGCTCTGGGTAATGCACTTTGAAAACTGAAGACATAGTTGTCATTTTAGTACATCTTCACCTTTCGAATGGTGAAAGAGCCCTATCGGGTGCTGTGGCACAACCTGCACTACTGTCTTTTGGGAAGGAATCTGTCAGAGACTTCCTCCTGCTTTAGTAACTTTTTTAAGAGGAAAAAAAAAAAAGGATTATCTGAGAGGCACAGGCTTCTTTGATGCTCTTTTAAGTGCGTTATGTTCTTTGCAGCACTGTGCGTACGGGGGGAGCCTGTTCCAGACTTACCAAATGGTTCAGCCACGAATGTGTGTCTGTCCCATTGGAGAAGCTGGTGGCTTCTGAACAGGCCACGGTTCAGGAGGAAACTGCGTGCAGATGTATGTCCTGAAAGTATTGGGATCCCTTCCGTAGCCTGTGGGGCAAAATAAGGAGGTGTGAAGAAGTGACAACTAATTCATTCTATCCCCTGCGACTAACCAAAGAAACACTCAGAAAATCTTATAGACCGACTAGAGTGCTCAGAGAAAAATGAGGGACCTCTGCTCTGTCTTCTCCTGTAGTCTGTGTGCAAGAGAAGGGAAGGAAATGAGACTGTGCCAAGTGTGGTGGTGGAAACTAGTAAAATGAGGAGCAACCAGGAACATAGGAGGATTTGTAGGGAAAAGGCTGGTGTATTTGATGTTGATCAGTGGATGGGAGAGGAGGTCCTGTGGCTCTGCAGAGCATCCCTGAAGGGAGCCATCTCTCAAAAGAGTGGGAGAAATGAATGAAAACCTTTTCTTTAGTAAGCCAGACACTTTCTGGGTGGTGAAGTTGGCAGCCTCCCAGGGTAACATCGATACTGGAGTAAGGGAGAATCCATCCATCATGTAGATGAGAATGAAGTGTTACTTCAGAGAGTTGCCTTGGAAAAGGACTGTCGGATCGATCAGACTAATGCAGACCTCTGCTCTGGGAGGGGGGGTTGCTGTGTGCTTTAACCCACCTTCAGACATCTCACTTAGAGCTCTTACCTGATGTGTTAAACTGAAATGTTTGAGCACCTGAGGAGGCTTGTCAGTGTCTTGAGTAGGATCTGAGACTTTGTTAATGTAGGCTTGCCTTTGTAGTGGTGTCTAATAAAGCAGTCGAATACCTAAACTGTTATGAAGAAACAGGCTTGCAGGAGAAGAGAGGAAGATGTAAGTTTCATGCAGGTGATTTGTGGGCCAGCGTAGGTCTCCACTTGCTTTGTGTTCTCTTCTTTCTCCAAGTCCTTCTGTTCAGATAAGCATTTGCAAGAGGGAACATGTGCTTAGATAATGACCCTCTGCGAAATGCATACTTAAGGTCTTAGTTAACTGCTTTGAAAAGCACATTTGAAAATCTTCCTATTTTTTTTTCCTCTTCTACTGTTTCAAAACAATTCAGCTGGATTTGTTGAGACATATTTTGCGAGTCTTGCCTGTCCACTTGACTCTGTCTTCTCAGGGAGACTGCTTTAGCAGGGGTGATGTTTTGGCTCTGGAGAGAGCCGAGTGTGTGTATTAGCCGTTGAGGAGATGACAGCAGCTTTGAAGACTTGAGAACCTGCCATTTGTGTTGCAGAAGAGGACGACTTGTGATATTCATGTAGGGACATGAGCAAGACTCTGCAGGGCAAACCTGGCAGTCTGGCAAAGGATTGAGTGTAATGAGCCGCAGTCACTGGGGCTGCTTTGGAAGTGAAGTCTAGCTGTGTTGGAGATTTTCCTATGGTCAGGAGATGATGACATTTGAATTGGATGGGGTTTCTTCCCTAGATTTGATCAGTGTTTGCTTGCCTCCTGCTTGACACAAGAAAGTGCTTCTTCCTCTCTCTGCTACTTAAGGCTTTCTCTCTTTGCCCTGTGCCACGCTGCAGACTTCTGCCTCGGTATCTGGTGGTGGTCCCCTCCTAGAGGTGGCTGTAGCCTTTTGGCCTTGGGTTTCGTCAGAGACGATGAGCGTTAACGTGTCCAGCAAGCAGCCTGATCACAGTGGGCACTGCTGGTTTTAAATGGGCTTTGCTAGCAGTGGGAGGTGGGTTGGGCACCCTTCTGCCACTGCTTGCATGCGCGTACCATTCTTCTCTATGTCTGGCTCTCAAGGAGAGGAACATGTAGCTACTTCTTTTGGAGTCATCTTTAGGGAGGGAGATACTTGAATAGACTCTCTTTCAGCTTGACTCTTGCATCCCTATTTGGGCTGCAGTTGTTCTAGGACAGCCAGACACATCCAACATCAGGACATCTTGTGTCACCCTGGAAAATACCAGTGGAACCTGCCTGTTAGTCTGTAGCACTTGAATTACAGAGTTTGTGCTTGTTCAATGTCTTTTGTGCTTTGCGTTAATCGTTAATCGACGCTGTTTGTCTCTGATAGTGTTTTACTTGGCAGAAGTGCCCAAACCGTGCCCGTCCTTGCACGCTTCATGAGCTGTTCTTGATGGATTCACAGGTCTAGATAGGATGCTTCCAAAAATATAGGGTTTCTTATGCTATTGAGGTACCTGGTTTGTTTTACTGTGATTTTTGAGGCTAAGAGGATGGAGGGCACGTGCTTTGTCTGAGCTCGGCTTCCCTTCGATGAAGCGATTCTTTCTCCCCAGGTCGTTCCAGTTAGGTCAGAAGATCAGGGGCCTGACTCCCAGCAGCACTTAACGGAACCGTTGTGTTGTGTGTGCACATGGTTGGGAGCTGTGCACAGGTTGAGGACCTGCAGTCTTACCAGATAGATGACTGTGAGAAAGGGGACGGCATTCACCTATAGAGAAGTCCTGGATTGCTAAAACCATCATGGGGAACTGTCGTGCTTTCTATTCCTGCCAATTTTTCTCTCAAACACTGTGAGATCATGTGTTGCCTCTGTGCAATTTGTTGTTTTCACTTGCGTTAGTGAAACTGCTTGAAGTGCTTGAGCTACAAAGAAAGGTCGCAAGGCTGGTCGCTGGCTTGGGCTGAAAACTGCTGGCAGGTCACTGGTGTGATTTACAAGAATAGATTTTTTTTTTTTTTTTTTTCTTTTAAGAGCACCTGACGGCTGGGATAAGTGAATGTATTTCTTCTGCCACCTTAGTCTGTAAATTTTGTAGATAAGAAGGGGCCACGTGCTCTTTATTTGGAAGTTCTCAGGTTGTCTTTCTGGTGCTGCAAGGCGTTAACTTGCATTGACGTGAGTCCTGTTTTCAGACAGCTGCTCCAGGGAGACAGGTAGGCAGAGCAGACACATCTCCAGCGCGTGCGCTGTCCGGAACACAAACCACCCAAGATGATGATTTCCGAACCGTGCCCATGTGTGCGGAACAGCTGTTGGTATCCTGGAAGTTGCTCTGATAACGATCGCTAAAATGTCACTCCTCGTTTTAATTGCGTGCATGTCACTACAGTAACTACAACTCACTGTATTCCTGTTTCATTTCCTCCTTGCTGCTATTGATTTTTCTTTTGATGATGCTTCTTGCAGCTTGCTAGCTTCAGTAGAAGCTGTAACCCTTCCGCCTCACGTTTCTTTTATTTTTGTTACCTTTCTTAATGCGAGTCCTACTTCTCATGTGAAGTAGTCCTCTCCAGCGCCAGGAAAGGTCTGTCTCCCTCACTCGCCCTGCCCTGTCATTCCTTTGCAGCACGCTTCAGCGCGTCGCTCTCGTCCCCAGCTGAACCCGGCAGGCTGGGCTGCGTGCTCCTCAGCCTTCCGCCTTGCCACCCGCTGCTTCTCCCTGCCGTCACGGTGCGTTTTGGAGATGGTCACTTGTGCTTGCGGAAGGGTAACTCTTCTCTTCTGAACGCAGTAAGAAAATATGTGAGCAGGTCCTGTGCAGGAATCTGAGCTCCTGGAAGCCCTGGAAAATGATAGAAAATCCAAACTTGCTAATCAAGACACAGAATTGACCCAAAGAGAAGGGTTCCTGATCTGATAATGTGCCTGCACACTTCAGAAACTGGTGGACACTGGTATATGGGTTCACTTATCCCAGCCTTGATGCATTAGATGCTCTTCGTGTTCTTCTTGAAGTGCTGTTTGCAATGCTGGTGTTCCTGTGCCAAAGGAAAGCAAGCATTTAAAGAGCAAAGTGGCTGGTTACTTTGTAGATTAAACCTGATGAAAATTAAGAATGCTCCTGTTGCAACGTGTTCTGGGTTTGGGGCCTTGATACTTGTTGAGCTGAGTTCAGAAATTCGCTTTCTGTCTTGAGTGCTGGATATGTTTGTGACACCTAATACTCTTTTGCCTTTTGCATGATTTCTTAAGGAGCGCTTGCAGCTTGGATGCTGTGTGGGTGGCACGTAGGGTTGGGACCTGAAAATTAATGTATGTGCTTTTTTATTCAGGGAGAAATAAAACCAGTTCTGCTGTCAGCGGGACCCAGGTTCTTGCAGAAAGGAGCAGCCGGGAAGGATCTGCCCAGAGGATGCCTCGGCAACCGAGTGCGAGCCGGCTGCAGAAAGCAGGAGCTTCTGGAAAGAACAGTGGAGGAGGCAACAGTACCTAAATAAGGCCTTGGAACTGAAGTATTTTGATGCTTGACAGTGTGTATAAACTGTACTTGTTAAAACTGCTTGTGTTGTGTGTGTTAACCTGACAAACATGATTTGTAATACATGGAACAGAGCTGTTGTTTCTTATTTCCAAAACTTCCTTTGGCAATGCGGACTACTAGGGTTACCTGAAGGCACCTGGGACAAAGAAAGAGGTGTGAAGCCTAGAAAAGCCTGGAGTAGTGCTCGAGTTGCTCCAGGGAGGTCATGACTTATCTTTAGAAGCCAGTCCTTCTCGCTGCCTCCTTCCCCAAAATCCATTTTGGTACGTTCGTGCTAGTTGCGACAGTAGACGACAGTCTGGTGGGCTGAGTTACGAGGTGGGTCATGTACTGGTATCACTGAGCCCTGCAGGGATTGCACCTTGCACTGAAAACCTGACTGTCTGGTGGGGGGGCTATGTTCTGGTGGGTGCCCTGTTCCCTTCTTGTGCATGTTCACGTGGGTTTCAGCACCTTGATCTGAAAACCAGCTTGACCTGTCACGTAGCATGATCACACAACACTTAGTCCTTTCAGTGGTGCTAATGTGATTATTCATTTATAAAGTGTTACAGAATCCTTTGTCTAATGAGCCATGTTAAATGAGGAGATGATGCCGGATAAGGAGGAGAACAGCTTCATCACTTAGTGTAAGATACATGCAAGTGGCCAAAACAGGTGAGTGGATTTGTTAGAGCTCAAGTGTTGCTGTTCATCATTCCAACACATATCCTGTCAGTGGGTGTGCCTGCCACAGCCTTGGTAGCTCAAGAGCTGTTGGCGAGATCTGTTTCCCTAATTAGGAGAAAGTGCCTCCGTTCTTCGTGGAGGATAGATGGTATTTCCTAGACTCGAGGAGATCTCATGGACCTGGTTCAACAGGTGCTAAAATCTCTTCCTGACAAAGAAGAAAACACACTGGAGAGTACAATATTTTTGCACAAGTTTTTGTGCAGAATATTAATGATGCTCAGATAATCCTACCGTATAGATTCCTCTTGAACAATACTGCGGATTAGCTTACTGGTTTGGTTTGGGGTTTTTTCCTTCCCTTCTGACTAGGGCTAAGGCCATTGTTCCTTAGGGAAGGTGGTGTCTTTGCAGCACACGGCAGTCGTGAGAGACTGCTCCAGCAGTCTCCATAGACTGCAGTTCCTCCAGGGAATACCCACTTGCTCTGGCAGGGACCCCTGTAGATGGCTGCTACTGTGTGGTCCTCTCCACAGGCCGCAGAGGACAACCTGCTCTGTCATGGTCTCCTCCATGGGCTGCAGGGGAGTCTGCTCCAGTGCCGGGAGTACCTCCTGCCTTTCTCTTCTCTGCCCTCGGTGTTAGCGGGATTGTTTCCTGCATATTTTTTCCCTCACTTTGGGCAGTGTTTTTCCCTTTCTTAAACGAGCTTTTATGGAGGTGCCACCAGCTTTGCTGATTGCTCAGCTGAGGCCACCTCTGCAGCCCTGCCCACCCCCCAACTAAAACCTTGTCACGTAAACCCAATACACCCATCTATGGAGATGAGAATTTTTTAAGGGTGGGAGTTAGAAATGGGAATAAAGTAGCTCATGACTTGCAAGTAACACACCTTGAAGCTCTGCTGTAGGAAGGGCATTCAAAATGAGATAGCTTACAAGCTGCTGCTTTTTTTTATTTTTTTTTTGAATTTGCAGGATCTGGGTAGGTCCTGCTCTGATTGCGTAAATAAGAAAGTGCACCTACTCTCCCCACTCCCAAAGCCCAAACTGTACCACACCAACTGGGAAACTGTAAGTTGAATTTGTTGCTGAAAAAAGAGCAGCTGAAGGGCTCTCAGAAGAATGATTATTGGTGCTCTTGGCCTCTAGACAGGAGTGAGCAGGCTTGAGATGTGACTGAAACCTCCTCTGTACAGTCTTTTGACCTTTCTTGAGAATAAAGAGTACCTAACAAAGATGGTTTTTGCCTGCATGCTCACTGACTCCTCTCTCTTTAACTAGTTCTGTACCTGCTTTTTACAAGGGCGTGTAAAAGGACAAGGAGCAATGGTTTAAACTGAAAGAGGGGAGATTTCGATTAGATCTAAGGAAGAAATTTTTTACATTGAGGGTGTTGAGGCACTGGAACAGGTTGCCCAGAGAAGCTGTGGCTGCCCCGTCCCTGGAAGTGTTCAAGGCCAGGTTGGACGAGGCTTTGAGCAACCTGGTGTAGTGGAGGGTGTCTCTGCCCATGGCAGGGGGGTTGGAACTGGATGATCTTGAAGGTCCCTTCCAACCCAAACCATTCTATGATTTCTTTTATTTATCCCTTTGCAGTTTGAGATGCCTCCCACCCATCTCCAAACCCTCACTGCATCCTTCTGAGCTCTACTGCACACTGTTCAACCTGCAAATCAGCACTCCTTTCCTGCTGTTCAGTTTTCCTGGGCAGACTGTCCTGGTCTCCTTTCCTATCTAGCTGAACAGAAGTGCTCCGTGTGTGCTTTTATATCCTGATCCTTCAAAACATCTGTAGCAGATGAGGCACCCCTGGAGCTGGTGTTGCTTTTGGAGCCACTTGGTCTAAGGGTTTCTCTACTGTGCTCTTTGGCCCAACCTGGCTGCTTTCTGTGGTGCCACAGCTGGCCTGGTGGACAATAGTAATTTTCCTTGGCTTCAGGAAGCCTTTCAGTGTCATCCCTTCTAGTGACTTTGCAGCCACACTGAGGAGATAAACCTCAATGGGTGGACTACAGGATGGATGGAAAATTGGCTGAGCTGCAGCTGGTTTGAGAGTGCAGCTATGGGTTGCAGAAGGGTGCAAAGAAGGGGACCTCATCTTGATTCAGGCCAGCCTCAATATTCTCGTGTATGATGGTAACACAGCACAGGACTTGTTCTCCAGCACGTGTTGGAGCAGTTGTGCTTGCCAGGGCAGAGGCTTCAACCCAGATAGAGTTTTGGATGATGGATGAAGCCCTACAAGCCCCAGGCTGCTGGGAAGTGCCTGGGGTGTCTCCCTGAGGCTGGCAGAGATGGTCTTTCCTGCTGGAGGTGTGTTGTTGAAGACCTGCGTTAGTAAGTAGAGGAGTTATAGGTGGAAGTCAGCAGGCTAAGCAGTGTTGGAGAGCACAAGAATGAAGGAGATGCAGAGTCTCCTTGGGCTCTGCAAGACCCCTGGACCTCAGCTGCAGTGGGGCGACAGGCAGAGTTGAGCAGATCAAAAGTGGAAACTACAAGCAAGGCAAGGGCTGGAAGTTGCTGACTCCTGGTGCAGAGAGGAAAGTGACTGCTCTACCTGAAGGTTTCTGAACAGGTTCAGTATCCTGAAAGCTGAGGAGGAGGTGGATGTGCTTTCAAATGAACCGTCTGGGCTAACTGACCCAAACCATGCAAGACCACCAGGAGGAAACAGCAAGTGATGGTAGCGGGTGACTCCCTGCTGCAGGGTGGCACTTGACTTGTCTGGAGAAGTGTGCTCCTTGCTGGGCACCCAGATCTGGGGTGTTGTGGAGAGACTGCCAGAGCTCATCTGACCTGCTGGCTGTCACTCCCAGCTGTTCTTCCATGTGGGCACCAGTGAGACATACGCCCAAGGGCAACCAAAAGAGTATCAAACGTGGCTGTAGAGCTGGGGGGTGACAGTCAGGGGTATAGGAGTGGTGGGCAGGGCTGACGAGCAAAGGGTCTGGAGTGATGTGAAGGAAAGGGAAAACAATCAGCAAAATGAGGCTCAAGCAAGGTCACCTTCAGCACTTGCATGCAAGCAAAGAAGTGCCTACAAGGCACCACTTTGGAGAAATTCCCCAAACCCTTTCTGGGCAATCAGCGTGCTGGGCTGCCTCTCTGGTGCACGTAGAACAGGGAATAAAGACAAGGAACTGGAGGTTTGTTTGTACTCTTTTTGGAATCGTGGAGATGTGGTGGGACAGCTCACCACAGCTGGAGTACTGCGAGTGATGGAGGGACGCAGGCTCTTTAGGAAGGACAGGCTGGGAGGACGAGGAGGGTGAGTTACCCTTTTTGTGAGGCAGCAGCTGGAGCTCTGCCTGAGGATGGGTGAGGAGCCAACTGAGACCTTATGGGCAGGGATTGAAGAGCTGACCAGTATGGGTGACATTGTAGTAAATGTCCATTAAAGGCCACCTGACCAGGAAAAAAAGTAGATGAGGCAGCCTACAGATGGCTGGAGGTGACCTCATGTTCACAGACTCTGGTCCTCATGGGAGACTTCAACCACCCTGATATGTGCTGGTAGGACAACACAGCAGGATGTGAGCAATTCAGGAGATTTCTGGAGAGCATTAATGACAACTTGCTGACCCAAGTGATAGAGGAGCCAATGAGGAGAGGTGCTATGCGGGACCTCGAGCTCACCATCGAGGAATGGCTTGTTAGGGATGTGAAGGTGAAAGGCAGCTTTGGCTGCAGTGACCATAATGTGGTGGAGTTCAGGGTCCTGAGGGCAGGTAGCTGGGTGAAAAACAAGATCATAATGCTGGACTTCAGGAGGGTAGACTTTGGCCTCTTTAGGGGTCTGCTGGAAACAGTCCTGTAGGATAAGGCTGAGGAGGGAAGACAGGTCCAAGAAAGGATCTTGGTATTCAAGGATCACCACCAAGCTGAGGAGCAGTCTGTGCTGATGACCCAGAGCTGCATCCCATGCCTGAGCTCCAGCTGCATTTCTGACACCTCTCCCTAACAGTTGCATCCTTGTGCCTGACCCCCTGCCCCGCCAAGCTCCATTCTGACACCCAAGTCCATGTCCAGCCTCTCATAATCCCATCCTTGTTTCCTCCTGGAGCTGCAAGTGCTGCTGTGGGACTGTGGAGAGGAGCAGCAGCTGGGGCCTGACGGAGGTGCAGCATGTTGGGGCAGGGGCAGTCTACCACAGCACCTCAGCCTCAGAGTCCTGGGGCACTGGGGTCCGCAGCAGTGCCAGCCTTGGCGGTGCTGGGGACTGTGGGTCCTTCGAGGCTGGTGCAAGGGGCACTCTGGAAGGGGCAGGACAGGATGTGGGGTGGGACAGGAGGTGGCAGAGTGAGTCAGGACTGGCATGGAGAGGAGCAAGAGAAGCCAGGGCTGGCAGGGATTAAGGCTGGTCTTTTCTGCCTAGTTCCCTCTCAAAACTGCTGCAGTCTGGGCAGAGAAAGGGATCAGACCTGGCTTTGTTGCAGAAAGAAAGACACACTTTTAGGGGTGCAAGGAGATCTACCAGTGGGCTAGCTCTCAGGACATTCTCCATGAGCACATCCCTTGGGGCTGGTGGGTGCAGACAGGCTCTCCCGCAGCAGCATCTCCCAGGGCTGGGATGCAGGCAGGACCCCCCACCACTCCACGGGACAACATTAGGTTATGTGATTAAAGGCTCTTCTCCATGAACAAAGAGGAGCAGAGGAGCAATGAGAGGTGGAGGAACCCTGGGAACTTCCACAGTGCCAGCGAGCCCTTGACCTGGCTGCTTCCAGGACTGGCCATGGGCCAGGAGGTGGCAACCATCATGATGGTCAACAAGGGTGGCTCTCCAGATCACCTCTTGGACTGAGGGAGGTGACTGCTTAGGGGTGGAGGACACATTATGAGATGCAGGGGAAGAGCATTTTGAGATTGTACAAGACTTACTGTGAGATGTTCACGGGGAGGAACCAAAGCTGGGGAAAATGAGGGATGAAGGTGGTTTGGGGAGCCACAAATGTGGGAAAATAGAGGGAAAAGGATATGAAATGAGATGTGTATCGTCCATCATCTACCTACCTACTGATCTGGGGTGTATGTGCCTCCTGGGGATAAGCGCTCAGGCTTACTGCTGGCTGAAGCTGGGGACATGAAGCCGTGGCAGCCTTGGCCATGTTGTGCTGCTGGATTTGGCAGCAGCTAACAGAGCATCCCAGAGGTGTTGCACAAGGGATGCAGGTACAGGCTCGCAGGCACAAAGAACTACTAGCAGCGTCTCTAGCTGACGGCATGCATTGGCTCGAATGCCAACTGTGTATTACAGTAAAAAATCAAAAAAAGGGAGAGAGAGACAACGTGGGGTAAGGGAAACTTCTCCCCAGAGGCCCCTGGCATGAGAAGCACTGAGCTCCTGGATGAGCAACAACCTCAGTCTCCCCTCCAGCGCGGCAAGCTGTGATGGTGATGATGATGATGACATATTTTGTGCATTCTGCTTGATCCCATTTGTGATGCTATTAGGGTGCTCAATCAGGTGCACGTGTTGCACGCTGGCCGGTCACTGACCAGATTCTCTTTATGCGTTTAGTAAAAATAGAAGTTCACCAGTTCCTAGCCACATTTCTTGTTTATAATTTTGATTGATACTCTTCTCAGATTCTTTCTTCTACTTTACTACATTTTTAACAACTGAGATACATTTTTTTTTTCCCTTTAAGTATTCATTCATTTTATTAGGTTAGATCTAAGGAAGAAATTTTTCCCTCTGAGGGTGGTGAGGCACTGGCACAGGTTGCCCAGAGAAGCTGTGGCTGCCCCATCCCTGGCAGTGTTCAAGGCCAGGTTGGATGAGGCTTTGGGCAACCTGGTGTAGTGGAGGGTGTCCCTGGCCATGGCAGGGGGGTTGGAACTGGATGATCTTTGAGGTCCCTTCCAACCCAAACCATTCCATTATTCTGTGCAAAGCTATTCTTTGACAATTCTTCACTGTTTGAGCGCTGTTGGCTGTAGCACGCAGTGAGGTTTGTCCTCGAATACGAATGAAAGCCCGCACAAGAAGGGGGTAGGGAAGGTGTGAGAAGGGTCTAAGGGGGGAAGGTCTCTCAGGAGACTATTGCCCAGGATCGGCGGAGCTGGCAAAACCCCTGGAGAGACATCTCCGGGTCCAGGAGGGGAGGTGGGCCTGAACTAGCTGTATACAGGCGTGAGAACAGGTCAGGACAGACAGCAGAGTGGCGCAGCGGAAGCGTGCTGGGCCCATAACCCAGAGGTCGATGGATCGAAACCATCCTCTGCTAGTCTTCAAACGCTTCTTTTCATTCGTTTTTAAAATAAAAACTCCCGGCTTGTTTTTGTTTTTTCAGCCCTACCTCTCCGCACGCCTCGCGGTGCGCAGCCCAGGCGACAGCTCTGGCGAGTCTCTTGGCGATCGCTGTCCGTCGCTGGGAGAGACAAAACGGCAGGGCAAAAGCGGGGAAAAAAAAATTTGAAAAAGCCACGTGGCCCGTACGGGGATCGAACCCGCGACCTTGGCGTTATTAGCACCACGCTCTAACCGACTGAGCTAACCGGCCGCGCTGCTGCACAGCCTCCCGCGCCGCGCCCAACTCCCGTGCCGGCTCCGCGCAGGACGGCGGATCCTCCCTCCTGCGGCGGGAAAAAGGTGCGGAGGGCGGAAAATAAGCCACCTGCTAGCAGAGGATGGTTTCGATCCATCGACCTCTGGGTTATGGGCCCAGCACGCTTCCGCTGCGCCACTCTGCTACTGTGATGGTAGTCTTCCATGTGCTGTTCCATGTACACACCCTCATCCAGCCTCCCCACCCTGACCCTGGGGGATGCTCCCACGGGGGCTCTGCCTGCACCCCACTTCTAGGGAATGCTGCAACGGGGGGGTCCCACGGGGCTGGGCGGAGAGTGGTGGTATCCTCATCCCAGCAGCACGTGCAGCCGGTGCGAGGTGACGGTGACGGCCCTGCGCTCCCCCCAACCTGTGTGACTACAGATGAACGCACTATGGTGCCTGGCTGCCCCATAGGCTGAAAGAGCTTTGAACTTCTTCCGGGGCCTGGAGGCGAAGTCTCCCACCGTGTTGCTGAAAGCTGAACAGAGAAAAAAGACATCTAGCATCTTCTCCTATTTTTTTGGCCAGCCTGGTAGGAGCTGCCATTCACCTGTTGAATACAGCCACCTATGCATAGAATTTCAGGAAAACAAGCAATTAACCTATGGAGAATGTAAAAGAATGAAGGCGGGTATATTTTTGCACAAATTTCTGTCGAATTTAGGGGCCTGGTTTGCAAAACTGCTGGCGACCAAGAGATTTGCATTGCTTTTGGGGGAAAAAAACCCACAGAAGAACATGAAGTCTGGGACCTGAGCTATTCAGCACATCACACACCTCGTATCCATCTCAAATTGCATCCATGTATCCACACCAGCTCCATGGGAGCAAGACTCAGGCACGAAAGGAGGACAGCCTGGCAGCACTGCAGTTTGACTCCTCATTTTGGAGGAGATGAGGCTGTCACCCACATGATTCCTCAGCACAGAGCCTCTTCAGCCTTGTGGTGGGTTTCTGGCAACGACTGTCCGTCTCCCTCTCTCCTCACTCCCACAGCTGATTTCTGATGGGTGCAAGGAAGCAGGGTGGACCTCCTGTGGGCTGATGTTACGGCACATCAGTGGTACACAGATCTTTTGGCTAAGCCCTTTGCTCTCCTTGTGTCCCGAGATGACAGTCCCCAAGAGCTGCTGACCCTATCAGGATGTTCCTGATTTGTAGCACAACTCTGCTTCAGGGATCTCGTTGGATTTTATTGGCAGACTTGACTGCTAGCATCTGGTCAGTAGGGTAGCAGTCAGACCTTGTCTAGTGCCAAAGCCAGACCTGTCAAAAGCCACAGCTCTGTCCCCTGGCCCTGCCTGCTTAAGCCACCTGGGTGTGTAGGACCTGCTAGGGCATTGGGACAAGCAACAGCAATACACAATCTCACAAATGCTTTGCCTTGATCTCCCAAGGAGGTCAGCCGAGCACTCGGCAAGGGCTTGATAGAGGTACTAGCTAGCCTAGCTTATGGTCCACTTGCCTGTGTGGTGGGAACCTGTACCTTGCCCTGTGGGGGTACTGAGGTGTGTACTGGGGCCATGCGCAGAGAAAGAGACCTCTCATGTTGAGCCGTGTCTCAGTTCAAGAACTGGGCTGCTGCAGAAGGTGCAGATGGCATATAAGGGCAAACTTTTCAACCTTGAAGACAGTCAAGCTGTGGTGCAGGTCATGCAGGGAAGTTGTGCAGCCTTAGTCCTTGGAAGTTTTCAAGACTCAGCTGTGTGAAGCCCAGAATAATCTGATCTGACACCAACAGTCGACCCTGCTTTCAGGATGAGGTGGAACTAGAGATCTCCTGGGATCCCCCCACTCCTCTCAGGGTTATTCTGTCTCAAGAGCTGTGTCCGTATGCTCTGCTCAGCTGTGGTGTCTGGGAGAACCTGCCTCTTCCTGCAGCCCTTGCCTGTACCTTTAACTTGGAGCTGCAGTGCTTGTCATGCCTCTTCCCCATGGGAAACTCCTCACATTTCCTCCACATTTTTCCCACTTGCTGGAGTGGTGTCGTGGGTTAGGCTGATCCGGCAACTAAACCCCACGCAGCTCTCCCACTCCAGTAAAATGGAGAGGAGAGAAAAATGTAATAAAAGAGCTGAGGATCGAGACAGGAACAGAGAAGCACCCACCAACCACGTCCCGGGCAAAAGAGGCTCAATATCCTTAAAGCAAAACTATTTATTAACAGCTACCTACAAAGAGAAAAGCACACAAAAACGGTTACTTGAGAAGATAACAAGAAAACAAGGCCAGGTCTTAAAAACAACACCACTCCCCCCCCTTTGCTTCTTCTTTCCGGCTCTACCTCCTCCCCCCAGCGGCACAGGGGGCAGGGAATGGGGGGGTGCAGGTCAGTTCATCCCAAGTTGTTACTGCTGCTTCTCTTAAAGGAGAAGCAGTCCTTACACCATTGTCCCTTGCTCCAGTGGATCCCCTACTCACGGCGAAAGCGTGAATCCCGCCCGCTGGGAGGCAAATCCTTACCCCATCGGATTGCCCCAGTGCGGGCTTTACCAGCCCTGGGCTTTTAAGGAGCTGTGGCCACTTGCCCTGGCGTGGGCCATCACACAGACTTGAAATGCCCCCGGCGTGGGGCGGCACAGCGACCCGAAACGCGGCTCCGCAGGGACTGAGATGCGCAAATGGCCTCGCCCTGTGCCCGTGGGTCACAGCAGGCTCCGGCTCGGGCATCTCCTTTAACCAAACCCCTCCCCATCGGCGGGGGCATCCCACGGGCTCGAGATGCACCGTGCTCAGGCTCTGGCATCTCTTCTCGACGTGGGTCCTCCACGGGCTGCGAGTGGGTCTCTGCTTGCCCCACTGAGGGCTGGCTGCAAGGGGGACTCAGCCGCGGCACACGCTGTCCCGTCCCATCTTCACTGACCTCTGATCTGTGCGGCCGTTTCTCTCAGATCTCAGCCCTGTCTGGGTGAACTCGGCCCGGTGGGCGCCCCGAGTTCCCCAAGCGGCTCCGCCGCCGCCATCCTCGGCGGAGCGGGCACCGGCCCGGCCAGGAGCCGGGGGCCGTGCCCCCCTCCCTTCTCCTTGCCCCTGGGCACAGGCACACACCTTTCCGGTTCCTTTGTCCGACGTAAATAGGGCAATTCGCAGAGGCGCCGATTGGCTCAAGCCCCGAGGGGAACAGGAGTCCGGTGTGATGGGCAGCTTCTGCCACCCGGACCTCCCCCCCCACTTCAAACCATAACAAGTGGCATCCCCCAGCTTAGAGGGCATATCATATAGCAGACATTTGCGTTTTTTGCTTTTTGAGTCTGACAGAAGGTAGACGCACAACATGGAAAAGCATTTGGTGAAGTGAAAAGACCTGTATCTCCTGTTTAAAATGTGGGAAACGTTTCCAAATTTCCACCCTTTTCATGTAAATCCTCCCTTCTCCAACTCATTCCCTCCCCAAAAGTTTCCACCAGTTCCATGAAATACTATTTTCTTTCATATTCATGTTCGCATATTGCATGAATGGGTCTGGAGGTGTACCTCTCTGATAGGATTTTGAGCTGTTCTTGAGTAATTCTTCCTGGTACTGGTTTGCAAAGAGTGGCAAATAGCAATACTCACTTCTGACAACCTGTAGGATCACCTTGGAGATATTTGAAAGCCATCTGGACATGGTCCTGGGCAACTGGCTCTAGCTGGCCCTGCCTGAGCAGTGGGGTTGGACAAGATGATCTCCAGAGGTCCCTTCCAACCTCAAACATTCTGTGATTCTGTGACATCATATTGACGTGTGGAAACAGACTCCACAACTTGGAAAGTTGTAAAGTAGGTGTGTTTATTGCAGCGCTGGGTGCACGGGGGATCGCTCCACCACAAACGTGCACACCCGCCATAGCAATTTTTCTTGTTTTTATACAGACATACTCATAACTCCCTCCCCAAAAGGGCAGTCTCCCCCAGGAGATCATTTCCATAGCCCCCGCCTCAGGATCCGCCTCAGGCTCCTCCTCGGCACGCCTCCTGGTGGTCGTTCTTCCCTAGAATCCCTGTTTTGGCTGAGCTTGCAGAGCCAAACTGGTTCCCAGCCTGACCTGTCCTTGAGTGGACATCTGGTTGTCTCCTACTTGTTATTGTTTGAAGACAAATGTTAGTTCTTGTTAGTCCTTATCTCTTTGTCTTTTCTTTCTCCCTACGGGTCACGAGTTACAACTTTGCTGGCATTTGTTTTGTCTCTCTTACCAGCCTTCTTTTCGGGTAGTTAGTGTTTCAAAGCAGGGATTAGTATTTGATAACTTCTAACATTTCACAGAGCTATTTCACAGAGCTATGTATTTCCCAGAGTCTTATGTAGTCTTATGCCTACTCCTATACCTACCCCCGTATCAATATAGCAGTATCCCTAACCACCCCCACACAGCCAGAGATGTATCACGCTCATCTCTCCAGAAAAATAACAGTACAGAGCCATGGACCGTGGGTTCAGTTTTCTTACACCCTTCTGGTATGGCAGCTGAAGGTCTTTTGGGTACACCACAGTGCACATCCCTTTAATAAGCTGCAACATAGGTGTGATTCAGAACATTCTTGGCTGCCTGCAGTCCCCAGTTTTATCATCTGTTACATTTGGGTTGTCAGATATAACACAGGCTTATAGGAAACTCACTTTTTTTGCACTGGAACCAATATATGATGACGTAGGACATTTCCAGCAGCAGTTTTCTGTGTTCAAGCAGCCAAATCAAGCTCCTCTCAGTTGTTCGCTTCTTAAATGTTGCTGATTGTATTGAGTAGATTGTCATTGACTTCGATGGGAATGTAGGTGCTGGCTTATGTATAGATATCTACAGTCAGGACTTGAACTGAATCCCATTCCTATATCCAGTCAATTGCATCTCTCTCCTTACTATTTACTATGTGGTGGGAGGAATTGATAACCACGGGATGAACTGTATCAATATGCCAGCAATCTGTTGGTGTATTTTTTCTTGAAATATGCACAACTTTTTTGTCTGACTGTTCTGGAATTTTACTACAAGTTAGGTTATGTATACTGGAGTCATGTGTTCTTACGACAGTGATTTATTTTAGATATGTTTGAAAGCTAACCATTGTGTAGAAGAGGGGAAAAAGTCTTAAACATTTTGGAGTTAATGTACAAATTTAATGGCTTATTTCTGTAGTCTCTGTAGCATTTAGGACAGTTACATTAAATATATTCCTTTATTCATTATCCAGATTATGTAAATTTCTCATTTTTTTCCAACAAAGCTAAAATGTCCAAACTCTTTACAGACTTTGAGGAATGCATTAATTCTTTGATTTTTTAACCTTCCAAGTGTGAACAATTTTCAGAAAATCAGTGAGACTGTCTAGGCAGAGGCACCTTGCTGAAGAATTGTTTCCTCCCAAACGTTTTCCTCAGAGCTTGTGTGGAAAAATAATGGAAATTGGGGGAATGGGAGAATACTGTCCCCCAAAGTACAGCTCACATCTTAAACAATGAGCTGTAATATTAAAGAAGCTTTGAGGTGATACACAGTTGCTGTTCCCAGGAACGGATGTGTGAATGGGCAAGGCCTGCATCTGGCCAGATGGAACATGCAATATCCCTAAAACGGGGAGCAGAGTGGTGCGGAGGTACCACGGCTCGTCCCTGTTATCAGAGATGAAGAGGAAGATAACAGCACAGCTGCTGTCAAGAAAGATGGATCCCAACTGCCTCCTCAGCAACAATGGTGGGATCGTGCCCTGAAGCTGAACTTTGCTCATTATAATGTCAATGTAATATGTATGACTAGAATCACTCAAGCTCCACCTGAAAGTAAAGAAATAGTATAAAACAGCGAAAGAGAAGAGAGAAGTCAGGGGCAAAGACTTCCATCGAAACGTCTGGGATCAGCCGACGGGCTGGACATCTCTTCCCCCCCCATAGGGACGCCTATTGGGTAAGAGCTCTGTGTTCTGCGCATTTACTTACTAACACCTTGCAGCTATTTAGTGTTATCACTGATCAGTTCTAATTTATATTGTTCTAAATCAAATCTATTTTCGCAGTCAGTCCCTATCACCGGCTGTCTTTGAACCTGTGTCCTGTCACGAGCATCTTTAATAAAATTTGTTATTTTAATACAAGTTTCCAGAAACTCTATAATTGATATAAGGGAGGATGGCCCATTGTACTGCCGGCGGGGTCCCTGCATAGATTAGGCAAACACTCTTCAAGTTAGCCGGCTTCCCAGGGGGGCAGGTGGGTCGGAGACAAGGGTCTTGTCTTTCTTGGGAAACTGGTAGACTGGTCGAATTGTCTCTAACGTTTATCGATCTGACCTCTAGTGGTCTGACTTGGTGTTATTTCGTGACAGTAAAATTGGCGTAGTCAGCAGGAGAGCCATGGATAAACTGCTGCGAACACAGTGGTAGAATGCATTGAACGGTGTCAGACTGAGCAGCAATTTAAGATAGGTAAAGGTAAAAAAATGTTATTTGTGCAGTACTAGGAGCTTGTTTGTCTTGTGCACAGAAGGAGGCTAAAGATCTCTCTGTCTCCTCCAAACAAATTGCAGATGTAGAATATACTGCTTTAAAATCAGAAAATGAGACATTGAAATCATCACTAGCCTTTGAGAGAGAAATAAAAGAAAAACTGGAAATCCAGGTTGATAAACTTATGATTGAAAATGATCATCTAAAAAGTGAAGTGGACCGCCTTAAAACTCTGCTCGCTGCAGCAGAGTGCAGGGAGAGACGGGCACTGGTAAAACCATCCTCTGTTTCGGTCAGATGGAGCCGTAAATCGATACATTACATGGACCCTGAGATGTGGGACAGGGACATTTGGTGCGATAGTGATGATGATGAAATCATGGGGACACCCAAACCCAACTCTCAACTGCTTCCTTTAAAACTTTTCAATAAGACCAAAACTGGTATTGATAGTGATAAAAAAATTCACACCATGTGAATGGTCTCCTGGTCTCCCTTTGAATTGGCAAAATTACGAGAAAAATACTCCAGACACCCAGAGGAGTCAGACATGGAATATGTGTGGTGAGTCTCCCTTACAGGGGGAGATTGGATTTCATTAAGTGAGGAGGAGGCAGGAGGTTACTGGGGTCATGGTGTGTTTTTAACCTCTGCACCTGGAGATCACTACTATTCCTTAACTGCACGGGCGGCATACTGGGCAGGTGGTATAGATCCTCAGGAGAGAGGCAATCCGCTGGTGAGCACCACTACGGGGTTCTCTGATTTGGCTTCCTCGGTGCAAAAAGCAGCGTGCTGCTTGAGAGAGACCCGACACGAAAATCCCCGATGTTGGCTCTCATCGATCCAGCACAACTAGCACCCCTAATTCCTGGTCTCCCTGACAGTTTAAAAATGTTCGTGACAAATGTACAATTTCGCTTGCACGCCGCTCTGCAGTGCCATGCAAATACTCGGCGTGGGCATCTGCAGACTCCTGTAACTACTTGGGGCGAATTTCTACGAGACATGTTTAGTTACGGACGCCAAAGGGGCTGGGTCAGCATGCCCACGGAAAAAACTGTAGGTCGTACACAGCAAGCTCCCCAACTTAACACTCCAAAATCTAAATCTGAGAAAAAAAATCCAAAATAATAAAGAGCGAACTCGCCTGTGGTGTCAAGCGCGAGAGCTGGGAGTACCTAAGTATTGGCTACATGGTGCTACCACGAGTGATCTCCGCAAGTTAATTCAATCCTTAACAGCAGCAAAAAATAGTAATAGTGATGAAAAACAACCCCACAAAAAACTTCCACCCCAGAATGCACATGTGCCTTCCGCACTGAGACAGGACCTGATCGATCTATCATAATCTCAGCCAAAAAACATGTGTCCCCGGGGAGGGCAGCGGGCCCCCCTGCCCGGCGGGTGCTAGCTACACATCGGCTCTCTGACCAACGTTTTGAAGCTGTCGTTTCTATCCGAATTGGGCCAAGAAATGTTTATGCGGATTTTCTTGTCGATACAGTCACTCAAATGTTTGTAATAACTGCAGAAACTGCTGAGGATCCAGGCATAAAGCCCAGTTGGGGCAAAGTGAAAGTTATAGGAATTGGAGGAGTTGTACAAGAATGCCCAACAGCAAAAATAACTCTGTGGCTTCCAGGAGAGCAAAAATTAACCCCGTGCTGAAGTACTAGTCACTGCTGCTTATACTAATATGTTAGGCTTTGATTTGCTATACGGGAAGACATGGAAACAACCGGATGGTTCCTTGTGGAGTTTTGCAGGACGAAGTGACAGGAATCAGGCGTGGTTTAATTCTGATTTTGTAAGAGTGAAACTGTTAGAAGTGTTTATTCCCCTGCCCCCATCCCGAGTCACAAACACAAAACAATACCCTTTGCCAGCTGCAGTGCAAGCAGGAATTGTCAGGGTGGTGAAAGATCTAGAGGAGCAAGGTATAATTACTCACACTCACTCACTCTATAATTCTGCGGTCTGGCCAGTTAAAAAGCCAAACGGACAATGGAGGCTCACCATCGATTACAGGCAATTAAATCCTAACACTGTGCCTCTAACAGCAGCCGTACGAAACATTGCAGAATTAGTGACTCGAATTCAAGGAGAATCACACTCATGGATGGCAGCTTTAGATGTGAAAGATATGTTTTTCGTGATCCCTCTTGAAGAAGGAGACAAGGCACAATTTGCCTTCACTTGGCGGGGAACACAATACACTTTTAACAGACTGCCTCAAGGGTACGAACATTCTCCTACTATTGCTCGTAATGCATTGGCAAAAGTTTTGGCAAAAATCCCTATTTCACCAAATATCACCGTACATCAATATATTGATGATATGGTAATTGGAAGTGAGGATGAAGAGGCAGTTAAACAGACTATGGACATCATACAAGAAAAATGGACAGCCTTGGGTTTAGAAACCCGCCCCGTCTAAATGTCAAGGACCAGCCCAAGAAGCTAAATCTCTAGGAGTCTGGTGGATTAAAGGAGATGCTTCTGTCCCTCCAGACACTCTGGAAAAAATAGAGCATGGACAAAATCCTTCCAACAAAAAAGAGCTGCAGCAAATCCTGGGAACTTTAAGCTACTGGCATAAACACATCCCTGGTTTTTCCGTTGTTGCTCGTCCCTTGTGTGGTTTGCTCAAAAAAGGCAAATCATGGGACTGGACCAGCCAGCATGGATATGCATTAGAGGTCCTGATAAAAGAACTGAGATTGTTCCAACAGCTCGGTCTCATCCACCCCATGGATCCTGTCTATGTAGAATGGGGTTTCAGTGAACATGGTTCCCATTGTAATCTGACCAGACGGGCCAGATAGACCACTGGAGTTCAGCTCCCATTCCTTTAATGATACTGAAACAAGATACTCAGATCTTGAAAAAGGTCTGTTGTCCCTGGTTCGAGCAGTGAAGCGGGTAGAACAGATAAGGAAAGAACAAAGTGTGAGCATTCGGGGACCTTTTCGTCTTTTAGATATGGTCCACAAAGGCACAGCCCCACCTGGTGGCATTGCCCAGAAACCCACTGTTCGTAAATGGTATGCCCGTCTGGAAGGAATTAATGAGATCATGCCAATTAAAGAAGGCAACATTGGAGTATCCAAGTTACAAAAAGACAGTAATTCCCTATTCCAAACCCTGCCTAGCAAACTGTCTCCAGTCCAGGAAGCACCTCCTCTAAAAGAGGTCAGTCATTTGAAAGGAGTGTGATTTACAGATGCATCATCCCATCGACGAAATAGTGAATGGCAGTATAAAGCAGTAACATTAGAAGGAGCCACCGGGAAAAAACTAAGTGAAACAGGAAAGAGAAGTGCACAGGTAGGTGAACTTAGAGCAGTCCTGCTAGCTGCACAGGAAGGTGCTAGCTCCATTTACACCAATTCATATGCAGTTTTCCAAGGAGCACCGAATGGATAGGCCACTGGGCAACAAATGACTGGCAAGTAAATAGGACTCCAGTCTGGCAAACTGAAAGCTGGAAACAAGTGCTAGAAATAGGAGAACAAAGAGTCCTGCATGGGGGTTGGATAAAAGGACACCATCAGTCAACCTCTATGGCTGCCCAATTTAATCAACAAGTCAACAGCCTCACATGACTGCACAGAATTGATGTTGTGAATGATGATCATGAATGGGAACGGTTACCTGAGTGGCTGCATGTGAAGCGAGGTCACACAGGGCGAGCCGATCTATACTGAGAAGGCACAGCCCAAGGATGGCCCATATCAACAGAATTATGTGAGCAAGTGGTAACTGCATGCATGTTGTTTACGACTTAATAAAGACCATCTGAGTAAAGCACCTCCTTTGCATATTCGTCATGGAAAAACACTGTGTCACACTTGGCAAATTGATTATGTGGGTCCACTGTGACCCTCAGGGGTTAAAAAATACATCCTAGTGGGAGTAGAAGTTGTTTCAGGAATCATCATGGCCACAGAGGTTACAGCTGCTACTGGAGAAAATACGGTTTACAGCTTAAAGCAATGGTTTAGTACTCTCCCTCTCCCCGAAGAAATCCAAAGCGATAACGGGACACACTTCACAGCTACTGTAGTGCAAGACTGGGCCAAGGAAGAGGGGATTCACTGGGTATTTCATACCCCTTATTATCCCCAAGCCAATGGCATTGTTGAGAGAACAAATGGCCTAGTTAAGAAGTTTGCTGAAACTCATGAATCAGGATGGCATCTGCGCCTGCCTAATGCCATCTATCAGTTGGACAACAGATGGAGTGGAGACGGTTGTCCGAAAACAAAAGCTTTTTGCTCTTCTGACGAAACTCTAGTACCTAAGGCAGACGTACAACCAGGAGAATACCCTACCAGCTTTCATGCAGGACAGCCTGTAATAGTCAAAATGCCTCAAACTGGAACTGTGGCAATGATATTCACCACTCCCAAAAATCCCTATGCCTGGGAGGCCAAAGAGTGTTCAGGAAAAATACGCCGAATCAGTACTCGGTGGATAATACCCCCATTTTAACCAACATTGCCAGTTGTATTCTCAACCGAGCATGTGGGTTTTTTTTTTCTTTTACAGAAATTTTGAATGAACTGCACGTGGACGCGTGGATACGCCTACACAAACCTTGCCTGTATATAGGGCGTATTAATATTAGTTTTAGCTGTAATACTATTCCTACCGATCATGGTAATCTGGAAACCCAAATTCTGAAAAAAATAGCCAATCGACTAGTTTGGTTTATGATATTATTCCACATCTTACCCTCGATTTGTAATCAAAACAACCCAGAACGACCACAATCTCAAGCTTTCATTTGCTATACAAGCAGCATGAGGCAACACCCCAGCAGTAACCCTTCATGTTTAGCCACTGTAGCGATGGATGGCACTGAAGTATACCACTCTTGCGAGTGAAAATGGGACAGAAATGAATGGATTTATGTCCTGACAGGAACAATTGGGCAAAATACCCAAATAGGATGTAGGAAAATCACTGGGTCAACATATGAAAAGTCTTCCCAAATTACGGTTTCTGGTAACCTATTGAAAACTTGATGAAAAAATTTAACCCAAACATCACAATTGAATCTTGTCTCACCAAAGACTGGAAATGTGATAAACACAAATCCACCAAAATCTGTTGTCGCAAACGGCGTGACAACAGCAGCACATTAGACCCCAGTACAGTAAATGTTGAAGTCACCAAATTTTGTATCAGTGAACAAGGGAACTGTGGGCATAATTTTACCTTGATTAAACCTGTTTATGTGATGTGTCAATGGCAGCAACATGTCACGCTGGGTCTAACATTTAAATTCAAAATGGAGGCTGTGGTTAGACCCTTAACTCTGGTGGCCGTGATCACCTATCATGGTATGGACACCTCAATCACTTTGAATAATAAAAATGGAGTTAGACCCTTTTTCACTGTGACACGTGGTGATGACATTACTGTATGATGCAGGTTGACTAATGGGTCCTTTGTTAAACCTGTGATTAGTTATGGAATGGGACCCCAAGGTCCTGTCATATTATGTGAGGACCAAAACCAAGACTGTTGGTTAAACTTGACATCTATACGAAATCCTTATAGGGTCAGATGTAACACAACCCACTCAAAACATTAGGGAAAATTGAGAATAAATGTTACAACACCTAGTACCAAACCACCCATCATAACCAACCCAAAAATTTTTGAAATTGGACCCTATGTAATTAGAAACACAGGCCAGCAACAAATGCTGTTTAACCCGTCGTGATCTCTCAAATGAGTTGAATTATTGATGCAAAATAACATTTCAGGAGTCCAGCCAGCCTGTGCATCATTTCTAAAAACCTCTTATGAAGGATGGACAACCTGGCTGCTGAAACGAACCCTAAAACAAACAAAAAGTGACCTGACTGGTATCCTGGGAGCTGGATTGGGAATTCTAAATAGCATGGATTCTGAAGTATTGATGAACAAACTAGTCACCACAACCAGTGACTTGAATAAATTGGAACATCCTTTGCGATCATCTCTATTGGCTTTGGGCACTCGTCAATGGCTTTTAACAGATATATTACCAAAATGGGAAAAGATGAATGAAAAAGATCACGAACTGATCATAGATACACTTGCTGTAGGCCAAAATAATGTCTCCCCGGCTTTTGGTTGTATGCAAGCTCAATTGTGGATGTAATCGATAACACTTGCAACTATAAGAGAAGGTGAAGAAGGCATCTTACCCACTGAAATTAGAAAAGTGATTTGGGATAATGCAATTGACTTCAAAAAGAAATTTCAATCCTGGTGGTACTTAGTGAATTTTACTTATGATTCCACCATCAGCACAGCCACAGCCTTTGTGCTACCCATATACAATGCTTCAGTATTCACAATACACCCCACCATTGCATTAGGATTGAATCACAACAGAACTATACTCTGTCCTCTGAAGCATAGAGTACGGACCTGAAAAAAAGGAAATAAATGGCAAACAATTGATGTCAATTAATGCATTGTCTGAGGACAACAAAGATTCATTTGTGAAGGTAACACCATCCAGGCCCAAGACATCTGTCTCGACACTGAACAAAATGTTTGTCATTTTGAAATTTGTCCTAACAACAATGCTGAAACACTACTTGTATATATTGGCAAAGGTTGTGTATGTCTAAGAAGCCTTTGTAAGTCCGTATCTGTTGACAATGCCGTTATAGATACAAAAAACTATTCAAATTTGTGTGTGTGTAGTTTTGTTGAAATTGTAGAATATGATTTTACCTATTTAGCACCCATCTTATCTTCTCAACTATTACAATCAGATCACACTCTGATTCAAGAACTATCACCTGTACCTAGCGGAATGAACCTTACCTTAGTGAAGAAACTACTGCAACATCAGGATTTGAAGGAACTGTTGAGACAAGTTCAGGACGATGAAGAAAAGACTCTGATTACCATACAACATGACACATAAAATACACCGTATCCTAGAACGAGTGAACAAAGATGCAGAACACCAATGGTGGGACACGCTTTTCGGATGGTCACCCACCAGCACAGGAGTTCTCAAAAAAATGCTTCACCCTGTTGTAATTCTTTTAGTCTTAACTATAATATGTTTTGTTTTGTTAGTGGTATTGTATGTAGAAGTCTGGAAAATGATGAAAAACTTAACCTATCTGAAATTCACATCGGATGCACACAACACATTTGATGTTCCACATAGAATAGACATCCCCAGATTTATTTTGGCATTGTGGAGTTTGAGTGAATATAGTCATGGGGTGGATTATGTGGAAAAATAATGGAAATTGGGGGAATGGGAGAATACTGTCCCCCAAAGTACAGCTCACATCTTAAACAATGAGCTGTAATATTAGAGAAGCTTTGAGGTGATACCCAGTTGCTGTTCCCAGGAATAGAGTGCACAGGAACGGATGTGTGAATGGGTAAGGCCTGCATCTGGCTGGATGGAATGTGCAATATCCCTAAAACGGGGAGCAGAGTAGTGCGGAGGTACCACGGCTCATCCCTGTTACCAGAGATGAAGAGGAAGATAACAGCACAGCTGCTGTCAAGAAAGATGGATCCCAACTGCCTCCTCAGCAACAATGGTGGGATCGTGCCCTGAAGCTGAACTTTGCTCGTTATAATGTCAATGTAATATGTATGACTAGAATCACTCAAGCTCCACCTGAAAGTAAAGAAACAGTATAAAACAGCGAAAGAGAAGAGGGATGTCAGGGGCAAAGACTTCCATCGAAACGTCTGGGATCAGCCGACGGGCTGGACATCTCTTCCCCCCCATAGGGACGCCTATTGGGTAAGAGCTCTGTGTTCTGCGCATTTACTTACTAACATCTTGCAGCTATTTAGTGTTATCACTGATCAGTTCTAATTTATATTAGAATCTATTTTCTAATAGATTTTCTAAAATCAAATCTATTTTCGCAGTCAGTCCCTATCACCGGCTGTCTTCGAATCTGTGTCCTGTCACGAGCATCTATAATAAGATTTGTTATTTTAATACAAGTCTCCAGAAACTTTATAACTGATATAATACAAGGGAGGATGACCCATTGTGCTGCTGGTGGGATCCCTGAATAGATTAGGCAAACACTCTCCAACTTAGTGGGCTTCCCAGGGGGGCAGGTGGGTCGGAGACAAGGGTCTTGTCTTTCTTGGGAAACTGGTAGACTGGTTGAATTGTCTCTAACGTTTATCGATCTGACCTCTAGTGGTCTGACTTGGTGTTATTTCGTGACAGCATGCTTTACCTCTTTGTTTCGTAAGCTGTACACAATCGGGTTCAGCATAGGAGTTACTATGGCGTAAGAGCGAGCCACCAGTTTCCTGTTGTTTGCCAAGAGACTGGACTTTGGCTTTAAATGTATCAAGTCAGTTGTGCAGTAGAACAGTGTCACCACCACCAGGTGAGCAATGCAGGTGAAAAAAGCTTTGTGTCTTCCTTTGGCACATGGCATTCAGAAGATAGTATGGATTACCTGGATGTAAGAAGCTGCTATCAAGATAAATGGGATTAAAACATTATAACAGTAGCAATGAACACAAGAAGCTCGAATAAGCACGTGTGTGAACAGATCAGATCCAGAATGGGAGCGATAGCGCAAAAGAAATGTTCATTCTCCTTTGAGCCACAAAAGGGGTAGCTAAGTAACCAACCAGTGAGTCCTAGAGAAAGCAGAATACCAACATGCTATGACCATATGAAGGCACGTTCTCCTGTTCATTGTTACGGCGTAGTGTAAGGGGTGGCAAATAGCCACCCATCTGATGTCGTGGCACTCGAGGAAACAATCAGAAGTGATGAAAAATATGACAAAGTGAAGTTGTAGGGCACAGGCAGAAACGGACGTGACCTTTCTCTCCAACAACAAATCCCCAAGCATCTTGGGCACTATGTTTAGCATAAAGCAAATTTCAATCAAAGACAGGTTTTTGAGAAAATAGTACATGGCAGCATCTAAGGCAATGTCAGTGGTTGCAACTATGATGATGAGAAAGTTCCCTGTCATCATGATTAGGAACATCAGAAGAATTCCCCCAAAGGGGAAGACCTGAAGAGTGGCGAGGTGGGAGAACCCCTGCCAGGTGAAGTAGATCTGATTTCTTAGCTTCGATGCTTCAACAGCTTCCACGTGAAAGAGAAACAACACGGGTTGTATAAGCCAACAAGGAAGACATGAGAAGAAAAGTCTTTATAGGGCTGAAGAAAAAACAGTGAGCTGCTCTGAAACTGGTTCCATTATTCAGGAAGTGAGACAATTGAACATGACTGTGCAAATAACATTCTGAGAGGCACACTAAAAAAAAGCAACATGTGATAAAAATAAAGTAATAAGAAAAAATGATGAGCTTCAGTGCAGAAGAACTAGTATTTTTCTTATAATTTGTCAGTTCTCCTTTTCAATTGATCTAAAACGTTGCCATGTCGATTTCATATTTCAGTTCAATTGGTGTTTTCTAAAACGTATTTTAATCAACAATACATCTATTTTATTTTTTGTGTGCAAAATCTGAATTAATTTCCTACAAAACTGAAATCTGTTTAAATTCTCTGCTCTGTTTTTAGAAAAAAAAGTTTCCGCTTGTTCTCACACACGTGGATATACATACATGGATTTATAATAAATAAAGGAGAATAGAATTGTTGATGTTACAGCCATACATTTGAAGCTTGAAGGATGGACAGAACATATATTTTAGCATTTGGTCTTATTGCTGCTAAAATATAAAATAATGACCCGCTAATTTTGTGATTTTTTAAAATTATCTTTGTTCTTTATTCAGTGCCACCAGACAATTGCTTATGAATTCAGTATTATTAGAAACTTTCCTCTTGTAGACTTTCTGCAATCTACATGTCCATATTTAGACGTTTGTGATGTAGATAACCATATCCAAGGCGAACGTTTGAATTACCTTCTCAGTTTACATGTCTTTACACCAGCTACAAAGGTAAGTCAGAAACCTCGACAGCATTTCTCCCTTAATCCAGTTATCTTTATTGGTGTCACTGTGTGGAGGTGCCATTCATTAGCACGGAAAGGAGCAGCTACATGCATGGCAGAAGGCAGTTATTAGCTGGCAGAAGGCAGTTATTAGCTGAGAAAGGTCCTCCCTGATGGCCTGTAGTTAAGGCACCCTCCAACCTGCACTGTGATTGTCCTTAGAGTAAAGTGAAGTTACAGGTCTGCATTTTGATAAAACACAACCCCCTTCAGTATATTGTCATCTTGACCCGTGTTCCATCTTGACCTGTTTTCCATCTTGACCTGTTTTCCCTCTGATCATCTCAGTGGTCCTCTTCTAGACTCTCTTCTCTTTATGAAACTCTTTCTTGTATAAAGGAATCCCAAAATGGGTCACTTTTCTCCATAGGTGGCTTCAGAAGTGTCAAGCAAAGAGAAATGGATGCATTCCTTTAACCAGCTGGCTGGCTCTTACTAACACAGCTGGCTAGATGGTTACTCCTCTCCAATGCAGGGACGCACAGCTGGCTCATGTCCAGCTTGCCATCCACCAGGAACCCCATATCCTTTTCTGCAGAGCTGCTCCTCAGATGGTCAGTCCCAATCTATACCTATGGATCTTTTGTGCCACGTCCAGGACTTGGGATTTGTCTTGAACTTCATGAAGTTCCTGTGTATGGCCCTCTTCTCCTATTCCTAAATTTCTGTCATCTGTAAACACCTGAGGATGTTCTCCATCACATCTTCCCAGTCGCTGGTGAATATCTGAAACAGTACTAGTCCCAGTGTCAGCCCACGAAGACTGTCTCTTATAGCCAGCTATCAGCTAGACTCAGATTGTTGACCACTACCCATTAAAGTCCTGATGGTCCAGACCATCCTATATGTTTTCCCATCCAGTTCAGATCTTCCCAGTTTGGTCACAAAGCTACTATGTCAAGAACTGCTCAAGTCATTAAATGACTTCCACCACTCTGAGCCAGTCATCTCGTCATGTAAAGGTGGCAAGTTGGTAAGGCATGGTGTGTTTTTGGTAAATCTGTGCTATTACACATCCTTTCCTGCCATCCATGTGCCTGACCACAGCTTCCAGGAGGATTTGCTCTATATTCTTCCTCAAGGCTGCGGTGAGGCTGACATTCCTCAAATCTTTCTTCTTGGCTTTCTTGAAGACAGGCATATTTGATTTCTCTCTGTCACTGGGAACCTGCTCCAATTTGTCAAAGATTACAAATATCAGTCTTGCAATGACATCAGCCACTTCCCTCAGTACCTTCTGCTGCATCTATGGGTTTGGGTGGGTTCAGTTTACTGAAGTACTGTGTATCTTGATTGTCTTCTGTTGTGGGTAGCTCCTCCCATTCCCAAGCTGTGCAATTACTTTGCTTCTTTTAAAAAAAAGACCCATTTCAGAGCAGGGAGGAGGTCTGTTTTTTAAAAAATCCACATTTTTACAAGTGAAATATTTTCGTGAATTATCAAGAAAAGCTTTTTATTTGTTTCTGCAAACAGCCATATGGCAAACATCAGCAACCGAGATAACCATTTACGTTTCCCTTATAATCTTGAACAGAAACAACTCTCAGATGTTATTTTTGTTCATCCTTCAGAAGTAATCTAAAATAAACTAATTGCTAGAAGTACTTAATTCTCTTACATTTGCATGAAAGTCTTAACTTTGTACAAATCACAGACATCACCGTGTACGTTGCAGACATCTGGAGTTCTTTTCCACCCTTTAAAAACATTAAATAAGTTTTTTTTCTTGTGCCATCTGTACTGGTAGGAATTTTTCTTGCCAATTTTCATTACCAAACAGTATAGAAAATACTGATACACCTCTTTCTTCATGACAAGCAATCCAGAGTTTCTGATATGATGTGCTTGCTCATAATTTCAGATACTGGGATAAATTTTTCTGCCTTTTGCACAACACTTCAGGACTGTAAATAGTTTTCTGTAGAATCCCAGAGAGAGAGTGAGGTTCAGCTGGTCTGAACTACATGCTATCTTACATTGCTTCCTGAGATATGAACCCCTCTCTGAATTCATTACCACACTCAGAAAACAAAACATCTTGGTATTGCAGAAGGCTGTGAACGACTAAAATGAACTAAAGTTTATTTATTAAAAAAAATCTTACATGAGTAGAAGCAATTAAGTTATCAATAATTAGGTTGAAATTTAAATGTAAAATAAAGTTCAAATAGCAAAAAGTGATTCTCTATTTGAAGGTAACGGGAGGAAGTAAGCACCCTTTGCTAGATGCTTTGTTTGAATTGTTAATCAAATCGGTTTTGATGGTGAGAAAGGAACCCTAAACCAAATAAGATCATTTGTTTTAGACATCTGTCTGGGGATAGGTGTATCACCTTCTGAAGACAGTTATCTCTTTTTATTATCAAGCAGGCAGCAGCAGCATGACATTTAGCTAAAAAGTCTATAGTTGACTGGATAAATTCAGGTGAAATGGATCCTACTTGAACTATAGCTCTTCAGGAAATTAGAAATTCAGCATGAGGTTTCCAAAACGAATTTTTGAAAAGTGTACTAGACCCACATTGAACAAAATATTTTGCGCAATGTAAGGAAACCTGGTAGCAAGTCAAAGAGTTATTCAATGTAGCTAACTTCAGACATCTGTAATCCAGTGGTTTAATAGTTGTTGACATATTTAGTGACTTTTAAAATGGTCTGGAGTATCCAAGATATCTGCTTAAGACTGGCAAATATAATAGAGATTCACAGGAGACCTGTCCTTCTAGAACGTTACTGGAGACCAGCTGAGATGCTCCTGGATGTCTCAAATAGCACTGAAGGCCTATGCTTGTCTAGTGATTTGAGTCCTGAATTTCTACATCTGAGCTTGTCGTGGAGTCACTTGCCCTATAATCAAAGGAAAGGAACAGACACTTCTAAGGCGTAATTCATCATAGCCTGAAAAGTCCAAAATATGCAGATAAGTCACAAAGTAGAAATGCCTTTTTCCATTTAGTGAGTATGTTGTGAAACTAGGTGACTAACATATGTGCAGAGTTTGTACTGCAGATGTCTAAGTGTGAGTGGATATCCATCATAGAAAGAAATCATTATAAACATTTCTGGGCCTGGTTAATTTGCTTATTGTAGATATATGCTACGGAAGACACAGATGTCTGTTCTTGAGTTCGGAGCTCTAATTAATCACCTGAACTTAGCCAAGGCATGAAAAAGCTTTTCCTGTCTCATGCAGCTTTGTGTGACAAGTGGTACCTATTCCTTTCTATTCTTGCTAATTCCCTTTCGAGTTGTTCCCTCCTCCAGACCCCAGGGATGTTTCCCACCAGCCATTTCTTGCTCTGCTAACTGCTCTCAAAAGCTGCATTTCCTTACTGCGATGGTCACCCCTGTTGCTATGCTGTCTCTTCTCCACTGCTGATTGCACTGCAGGACACTTCAGTGAAGTGTGAAGCTTTGCTAACCAGTATTTCTTTTATTTTCTTTTTTTAGTCGTATTAAATATAAGAACGCACATAGCAAGCACATTTCCATAACCTACAGAAGTTTTCTAAACAGTTCTTTCTATTTCCTAACTGTTATCACGGATAATAAAACTACACATGCAAAATGAACCCATTTCAGGTTGGTAAAGATGATCCTTTCCATTTATCTCTCCTCTCTCCACCAAACACCAACAGAGTGGGCACTCCTCTTTGGAAGTTGGTGCAATGCTGTTGAGGGAGTTTTGCTTTCACTTTAAGGTTTTAATTATCAGTCCAAATATGGATGGAATTGAATTAATTTTAGGCTGGATATCTACATTGTGTGTTCTTCTGTATGAGTTCTTTAGTATATTGAACTGAGCCCTTCTAGAGCTTGGTTTGTATTAACCAAACCCAGACATCCAAAATAGATCAGATGAAGTACATTTAAGCAAATGTTTCTCACTTTCTTCATTTGTAATCAAGGGAGTCCAGGTAACTGTCTTGGGTGTAGACATCTACACCGTAGATGAAAACACTAAGAGTAATCCAGAATATAACATTAATAAAGAAATAGTCTATAAATTGTGTTTTGACTTATTCTGAACTGAATAAAGCAAGCAGGTAGGCAAGAAGAGATGTGCAATAATACATATACAATGATATTGATGGATTTATTTTGCTTACTTTATGGTATTTTCTACACACTCATGTTCTTTTCTGTATCACCTCCCAACTGTCAGCAAGATTATTTACCTGTTTGTTTCTCTGCTTATTTATTTATTTTTAAGATGCACAGCTATGTAGTCCCAAGCTTTATTCAAATTAACTATATTCACATGCCATATAGTTGTGTCTGAACCTGCAACTCATTAAGAATTATTATTCCCTTTTTTTTGAACAGAAAGCAACCCTCTGGAAGCCAGAAATTTACTTGTCTGTTTTTGCAGAGCTTCCCTTACTTCTTTATTTCTCAGACTGTAGATGAGAGGATTGACCAAGGGAGTAAGAATGGTATAAAAAACAGAGAAGACTTTGTTTGGAGACATTTGGGTATCGCGATGAGGAAGTACATAGACAGTTAATATTGACCAGTAAAAAAGTATCACCACAATAAGATGTGAGGAGCAAGTGGAAAAGGCCTTTTTCCTTCCAGTGGCAGCAGGAATTCCCATGACCGTGATAATGATGCAGAGATAGGATGAGAAGGTCAACAGAAATGGAGGCAGTGAGCACACACCTGCCACAACAGAAGTGACAAGTCCTGCCACATGAGTACCACTACAGGAGAGTTTTATCATTGGGAATGAGTCACAGAAAAAATGTTCAATTTCATTAGGCCCGCAAAAATCTAAGGTTGAGATCAGGAATGTTAGTATAGAGTTAGATAGAAAGCCACTTATCCAAGATGCAACAGTCAGCTGGAGACAGAGCTTGCTGTTCATTCGGGACGGGTAGTGCAGGGGTTTGCACACCGCTAGGTACCTGTCGTAGGACATCACTGCGAGGAGATAGCACTCTGCAGCTGCCAAGCAACCAAAGAAATAGTACTGTGTAAAACATCTGTTGACCGAAATACTTCTGTCTCCAACCAGGTAGCTAAGCAGCATCCTCGGCAAGATGTTTGAGCTGTAGCAGATTTCCAAGCAGGCCAAATTGCCCAGGAAGAAGTACATTGGGGTGTGAAGTTGCTGATTAGCCAATATCAGCACAATGACGAAGAGGTTTCCAGTTATGGTCGCAATGTAGATTGACAGAAACATCAGGAAGAGAAGAGAATCCAGCTCAGGGCCATTCCCAAATCCCAAGAGGATGAACTCTGTAACAACTGTTTTATTATTCCTCTCGTGCTTTGTCATAACTTTTGTTCTAATGACAAAACAGGAAATGTTAGCACCAGTGAAGACCTTCACAGTTAAGACTCAGATAATGAAAGTTTCCTCACAGAATAGACAAGCAAAGAGGAAAAAAATCTTTGCATTATCAGACTTGTCGCCTGATTTCTATAAAGATTTCTCACATACCACGTTACTTATTATTCCATGTACTGAGAAGGGCACTTAAAGCTGAAGTAATGCCCGTGCTTCTTCTCTGACACAAGGATACTTTCCAACATGTTTCTAGTCTGCGCAAGCAAATTAAAAATCAACAAAATTCTTTCATTGGATGCCATCACAAGTTTTGTCATATTCCTTTCTGTTGTGAAAAAAAGAAGTATTTGATTCAATATTAAATTAGCCGTATTTCCATTGCTAATATGTATTGAAGCATATTATATACATGTATCATGACCTTTAATGCAGACATTTCTCTTATTTGAAAGAGTCTGAAAAAGAATCCAACTTCCACCAATGAAAATAAGTACAGAGAACATCTGTACCATCCTCAGTATATGTTTGCCCTGCCAAAAAAACACTGAACACACACAAAGGCACCTTCCAGTTGTCTCACCCTTCAGTCTTGTCAATGAGTAGAACAAAGGATTCCAGACTTAAAGAGTTTAACTCACTCTAAAACAGAATGTATCATGTTGTGAAAGTATCTCTCTCTTGTCACCGAGAACTCAGAGAGACTGTAGTTGCCAGACCCTTAACAGTTTAGATAAATCCTACTGCTTGTCACAGTGCTCATTTTGATTTCCCTCTCATATGTACTGAACCCTTACTCCCAAGATTTCCTTACAAATTCCATTTTCCGACAGTTGAGATCTTGGCTTATTTTTTGGATTTGTTCAGTACAAAAATACTCAAAAAAAAAAAAGTAAATAATTCAATGGCCAAAACTAGACACAATACTGTGGTTAAGGCTATACCAGCAAAGGAACTGAACAGAAAACCTACTTCTTTTTCCTTCTGTATAGACTTTCGTCAGCTCTGTTTTTACCCAGATGTGCATGGATTTGGGAGAGGTATTAGCAATGCATTCATGGGGTGCATTTTTCAAGCCCATGCACCTGGCAACACAAATTCCATCCATGACCCTTCACAGACCAGGAGGGACAGCCTTCAGCCCTGGGGTTCCCTTAACACATCCTCCATTACAAATGCAACTTTGGTGTTTTTTTTTCCCAGCCCACTGTCTTCCCAGATCTAGCACTCCAATTTAGCAGCACCCATTTGAGCCATATTCAGTGGGATTAATGCCACCTACCTTGGAACATCTGCATCTGAGGCACTCACCTCAGTCTCATCTTACAGCCTGCAGGAGAAGTAAGGGCTTTGGACTGCAGTCCATCCAATATGTTTTATGTGTCTACTTTGTATAAGCTAAATCGTCTAAGGAAATTATCTGTTTCTTTCCATTGACGATAGCAGGAGTTTAGATATTACTTCAGAAGACAGCTTCTGCCATGCAGACTGCACCTCTTTTTTGAAGTTGCTCACCACCTTTAGGCACCACAGGGAGGTGACCAGACACTATAGCAGTGAAGGCCATATAAGGACATCCATCCAAAAACGTACATCTGAACCACTTATGATGGCATAACTTTGTAAGACTTACACGTTTCTTTCCACAGATCTAATCTCAAATTTTCCTTTAAACTCTCATGCATTCAAACCCCTAATTTTTAGTCAATTTGTCAACATCTGACAACTGAAAACTTTGGAAGTGTGCCTCATTTCTGTGTCAATCAACAAACATTTCAGACCAACACTGTTTCTTACCTGAAACCACAGGAACATTGAAATCCAATTAAAAAATCTATCTCTTCTCAAGGTTTTATATTCATCTTTATTTTCTGTAAGTGCTTGATTTTTTCATGAAAAAAAAAAAGAGAATCAGAGCTCCTTTTTTTTCAAAGACCCTCCCCTCCCAATAACTTCAATCTCTTCCTCCTTTTTTTTTTTTGCCAACTGAATATACCAACTCTTCTTCTCCATTCTGTGGGTAGAGAGTGTTCCTCCCTTCACCTCACTCCTTAAAAGACTTTTCAGAGCTGAGACTAGTGAAATACCCCAGGGGATAATCAAGCAAACAAAAACCTTGGAGAGCTGGTTGTCATCAACCTTATAAGCACATAAAGAACCATTCTTTTCCTGTACACTTTGATTAGAATTAGTATTTTCTTAGCCTGCATTTTAATTACTTTGGGTCTGGATGGAATTATATCAGTAGATAGGATGACAACTGAATGAAAGCTAACTATGATGGTCATCACTGCTATCAAATCAGCACTGTGTTCTGCAGACGTGTTGAAATCTGGAACTGACTAGGGCCTGGATTCAATGCCAGGCAGCTATCCGACTGTCAGCTATTTCAGTCATCCTCTGGACATGTTGCTTGATCTTTTCTGCAGGATGACTGTGTTCCTAGCTGTGGTATCACAAATAAGCGAGAGGATTTTTCCAAGTCCTGGTTTTTAATCTCAACTTCCCAGCTGCATTCAAGAAGACTAGGTAGACTGTGATTTGTTAGTCAATGTTTGGACTGTTTAGTCTCCAAGATCAGACAGAAACAGCTCAATGGATAAATATCTCTTGGCAAAGCACAACTGTGAGCCTCAAAAAGAAAAAAAAACAACACAAGAACATGGGGAAACTCAAAGACCACATGAAAAAAGCGAAGTCCCCAAAAAGTAGAAAAGACAGTTGTATTATGCAAGTACCACTAGATGGCAGTGTAGGCAAAACGATCCGAAATACCAATTTCTAGCACAGTGACTTCGGCCTGTTTCGGTGCAGAGCTGGTCCTAGCTGAACTGCAGAGACTGAATGTCACCCATTTTGATTGCTAACATGAGATGGAATAAATCTGTCTCAAAAATACAAAATCTACCTGTTGACTTTCACATGGGATACCCTTAGATTCCCACCAAGTAGTGGCTCTGTCAGTTCCAGCATAGAAATAAAATGCTTGTGTTCAACCAGACAGTCTCAGCTACATCATTGCCATGGTCTCTGTGTGTGAGTGTCATCTAGAGGCTTTAGTTTGGAGGACAAGGCACGCGAGAAGACAAAGCTCTGTTCCTGGTGCCAGAATGCCTTCATGTAATAAATTCACACGCTATTAATTTGTACCTAGCCTCAAGTATCTATTTACAAACTCCATCTGGAAAGTAAAGAGAGAATAGCTACTGGGCGGTTTGAGTCTTTCAGTAACAAAATTGTCACCTGAAGAGGCTATGGAAACTCTCAGAAGTGTCTGTCTCTTTCCACTGAGAGAGTTACACTGAATATCTAGTTGATTTCAGATATCCATATACCTAGTTAAAATAGTCAAATGTTCAAGAGGCTAAATCTGGGTAAGATGACTCCAGCTTCTAAGTATCTAAGAAGATTTCTGTCCTCCTTTTTAAACCTGGGAATGATTGCTCAGCACTTGAGTCCTAGCTGCCATGTAGCTTAGCCATTAGCCCCAGCTCCCTTGCTACCAGATGGTACCCTAGTGCCTAGGCTATGGCATGATTCTTCATAGGTTCTCTTCCATTTCTCTTAATGACTTCTGCCATGGGGTGGAAAATAATTCAAGGTTCATGAGTGCTGAAAGGGACTCAGTGAGGGACTGTTCCTATCCACAGTGATGTTCTGTACACACTGTGTGCGATGTAAAATGCATTATCTGCTGCAGAGGAGAAAAAGGTAAGCCACAAGGAGGAGATTTTGTATATCTCAGGTGAGTATCTACATTTGGGTATATGGAAGGCTTATAGCTGGTGCTTTTGTGTATTAAGGAAGAGAGAACAAAATGAAAATGTTAAGAATTATCTTTCTTCAGAAGCATTCGTACTGTAACCATATAACCCTGACTCTGAATTGCGTTTGGATATTGTTTTAAGCAGGTGTCCCACCAGCATCTTGCCAATAAAGATAGCAACTTCCTGACGGATTTATTAGAATTTCAATTTGCTTTTGGGCTATGTGACTATTTGATATACAAGTCAATCAGCCAAACTGAGCATTAACAGTAAGTAGGCCCCAGAGACAGGTAATAAAAATGAATGCTTTAGGCTGTACAGAAAAGGAATTTCAGAGAGATGTACAGGAGCTTCTCACTTTACCTGTTGGACACGGGTGGAAATCTTTGCAAAGATAAACTAAAAGAAGAACACATAACTACAAAATGAGATTTCTGCTTACCTGACCCTAAAGGTTAAGAAGATTTCATCTGGCCAAATCTGACACTGAATAAACTCCAGTTAACTTCGCTTGACAAGGAGCTTTTTCTCTTCCATGAAATTCAAGCTGTATCATGTGTATTGAAAACTTGATTAATTTACTTAATCCTACGTGTCTAGTGTCATTTTAAGTTCATTTGTTTATTTTTTTTTCTTGCCTGCATTTTGCTTAAGAAGCATGCAGGTCTACAGCAAGTATTGTGTTACATCTGCCATTAGCCTGCAGAAATCTTAGACAGAATAAGATCAACATTCGAGTAGCTGAACCCTACACCCAGCCCCAGAATCAAACACTTAACATTGCAGTTTCTGCCATGTAGGCCTGTACACATCATTGTGAAGTCTAAGCTCCCCTTTGTAGTCTATGGAGATTTGGTCAATATGGCCTGGGGAGCTATTCAGCTGATCAACCTACAGTGGGTTTCAGGTGCAAAATACAGGAGCCAAATACCATTTCATATGCTCTAGGGTACCACAGGCAACAATAGCATGGCATAGGACCTATGGGAGATCCTTCTAGAGTGATAGCTGAAGTTCTGATATCTTTGAGCATCTGAAATAGTCCTGGATGCCTGTGGTAAGGCAGTTTATTGAACTTCTTGCTCAAGAGACACCTGAATTGGAGACTTCTAAAATTAGTTTGGATTGAGTTTGGACGCCAACGACTGATGAGGACTCAGTTCGTTACTTGCAAAGTTGTTGATCATGGATAGAAAACCTGTGTTCAGTGTTTGGGAAGTTAACAGCTATTCACACTGGGAAAGAAGTGTCCATTGACTTTCAGCAGGAACAACAAATAGGTGTTGTTTCCCCTTTAATTTAGGAAGGCAACGTCAATAACAGCATGTCAGTCAGGCAAGTGCACTGACCCTAGTACATCTGGCGTGACACTGAATGCTCATGTTAGGCACTGTCTTTTCTCACTCCTAGATCACCGTTGCGAGGTGCAGAAAACACAACCATTGCTAACAGCATGCTGCATGGGAACAACTTAATTATTGCCATCATTTCAGTTTGTTGTCAGGCAAAACCAACGGCATCCTGGGCTGCATCCAAAGAAGTGTGGGCAGCAGGACGAGGGAGGGGATTCTGCCCCTCTGCTCTGCTCTCCTGAGACCCCACCTGCAGTGCTGCATTCAACTGTGGGGTCCTCAACACGAGAAGAACATGGAGCTGCTGGAGCGAGTCCAAAGGAGGCCACGAAGATGATGCGAGGGCTGGAGCACCTCTGCTATGAAGATAGGCTGAGAGAGTCGGGGCTGTTCAGCCTGGAGAAGAGAGGGCTCCGGGGTGATCTTATAGCAGCTTTCCAGTACCTAAAGGGGGCCTGCAAGAAAGCTGGAGAGGGACTTTTTACAAGGGTATATAGTGATAAGACAAGGGGCAATGGCTTTAAACTGAAAGAGGGGAGATTTCAATTAGATCTAAAGAAGAAATTTTTTACATTGAGAGTGGTGAGGCACTGAAACAGGTTGTCCAGAGAAGCTGTGGCTGCCCCATCCCTGGAAGTGTTCAAGGCCAGGTTGGATGAGGCTTTGAGCAACCTGGTGTAGTGGGAGGTGTCCCTGCCCATGGCAGGGGGGTTGGAACTGGATGGTCTTTGAGGTCCCTTCCAACCCAAACCATTCTATGATTCTATGAAAATATCAAAGACTAAATTATAGGAAAAAATATGACACTTCAACTTTTTTGAACTTCTGCCCCATTTTTATCCTCCACCTGATATTTCATGAGTTTGACACTGAAGCCAAGTAGCAAAAGCACTCAAGAGATCTGGGCTCTAGCCAAGATTATGCTGAACTCTCCCTCCAGAGTAGACTGAGAAGAAAGCTCTTCAGGGTTTGGTATTTGCCAGGGCATCCCTGTTAATAGTCTGTTTGTACCACTGACTTGGCATCTATGCTAATAGTCAGTTGGTTAGCATTATGGACTTGGCCTACTCTCTCTCACCCCAGAGTGCTGGTCTCTCTTATACTCCTTGCATCATATCTATTTCCATATTTCACTTCTTTCTGCAGCTTTGCTTCAGGTCCTCCTGTGAGGGAACTGAGGCAATGCTGACACAGTAGTTCTCCTTCTGGTTCAGATCAGAAATCCAACCCTGGAAAGTTGTGGTTTGGTCCAGCAGAAGTTGTTCTCTGAAACGTTACTGCATGCCTTCATGCCATACATAAGTGCCTGCATCAAAGGTAAAGACACCATTCAAGTGGGCTGTGATACAGTCCCCTCTTATTTGGTATAACAGATATCCAGCTCACAGTATGTTCATTAGGTATCTAGATGCCTTTGGAAAATGGAATATAATTGGAAATAATATGTGTGGAGGATGGAGAATGCAAAATTTATTAGCAAATTTCAGTGCAGTACCCACATTATAAACTTTAATCAAGAATGTTATTGGGAAGATTCTACTCAAATGAGAAATTATTTTAAATTTCCTTTAGTAAAATTGTCAAAGGAGATTTTGTATTCAATACTCAAAAGCATATAACGTTACACAAAGGACTTCTGAGTTCATCTTGGCTCCAGTACGTATGGAGTTTCATTAAAGACAAAGCAGACACTTGAGATCAAACTTTCAGCTTTGATATAAAGATGAGGAAAAGAGAAGACGGCCTGCGGAATCTGTGCTGCATCCCACAATGTGATGTGGGCAAGTGTCTGAGAGACCTCAGTCCATAACTGGCTCCAGTGGAGGTAAGCCTAATAAAAGAGAGCGTGCAGACTTAGGAAGAAATCGAATGAAGAACTGATGAGAAGATTAATTTCTGACTTTCTGTGTTTTTCTATCAGTGGAAATAATTGCCCTTGTGCTGAACTGTGAGGCTCATCAGTTGCTCACATGATTTTATTATGCCAGTGACATCTTTATCCAAACATCCTAATATTTTTTAAGTGACAAGACACTGTACAAACTGAACAAACTGCATAGATAGTCCTCCCCACATCTAAAATTTCCCTACCTTGTAAATCAACTGGGTCACCCAAGATGCAGAATAAAAGAAAACTTGTGTGAAGATAGTCTGCTTGCAGAAACCGATTTGATGTGACTGTGAGCTAATGCTATACTTTCGATGCTGATAATTTTTAACACCTTTTCCCATGTTGGCCTAGCTGAGTGATCTGCAAAGGAGCATAAGTGTATAAGCGTATATCCAGAGCACAAAAGTTAAGAATTAGGATATGCCTCTACAAGACAGGGAAACAAGCCAGGACATGGAGCCAAAAAATGGCATATAATCATCTGTACTTCTTAGAAAAGAAGAAAATCATTTTGTCCTTGAGGCATACCAACAGTGATTGAAACTGAGATAAGATAATTTGTTTTTTCATAGAAAATATTGCTGAAATGCTTTAAGAGTTGGAATTTTAAATAAGTTATTAAGACATTGAGATTAGATCCAGGAATTAATTTGAATAATGTGTCTTTACAGCCATGCATAGAAAACAGTTTTTTAAATTTTTATATTACATTTTAGTATTTGCTTTCCCCAAGGTTCATTGTGATGTCAACTACAGAAAAGTAAAACCAAACCTCCATTACAGAATTCGTCTTCCTGGGATTTGGTGATTTGGCTGACCTTCAGGTTCCTCTCTTCCTGCTCTTCCTGGTGATCTACATTGTGACAATGATGGGGAATATACTCATCCTTGTGTTGGTGGTGGCTAATCAGCATCTCCACACCCCAATGTACTTCTTCCTCAGTAACTTGTCCTCCTTGGAGACGTGCTACAGCTTCACCATCCTGCCCAAGCCGCTGGCCAGCTTCCTGACAGGTGACAGAAGTGTTTCCTACAGCAGCTGCATGACACAGCTTTTCATATTTGCTTTTCTAGTTGGGGTAGAGTGCTATCTCCTGGCAGTCTCATGATCGATACTATGTATGCAAACCTTTACATTACATGACCCTAATGAATCATAAGCTTGGCATGGCACTAGCTGCAGGGCCCTGGATCGGTGGTTTTATGATCAGCTTTGTTATCACACTGTTGGTGTCACAAATGGTGTACTGTGATGGCAGTGAGATTGACTATTTCCTCTGAGATTTCACTCCTGTGATAAAATGTTCTTGCAGTGACATGTTTCTGACAGAAGTCTCCAACAGTTTTGATGTCTGCTACATGTACTACGCTGCCCTTTCTTTTCACTTTAGCATCTTATATTTTAATCATCATCACCATCCTGGGAATCCTTTCATCTACAGGGAGGCAAAAGGAATTTTCCACATGCTCCTCTCATCTCATTATGGTCACTGTTTTCTGCATAGCTCTCATCCTTGTTACCAAAAACTTACAGCCTCGCAGCTTTTCACAAGTTGTTCTCTGTCTTCTACAGTGTAGTGACATCCGTGGTGAACCCACTTATCAACACCTTAAGAAACAGAAGTCAAAGGAGCCCTGGGGAAAGAAGCCCAGGCATTATGGGTTTATATAAATGACATATGAAGAGCTGTGCTTTGTGGGACTTTTTTTTTGGGGAGGGCCAGACTATAAAAATATAAAGATTTGGAGGTGATTTCCACAGCAAGTATATAGTCACTGATGTAGCAATTTGCCTAGTCACAAGTGGAGCTGGGTGGTTATCTGGGGAAAAAAATATGGTTTTTTTGCGCATCCTCAAAAAAACCCTGTAAAACCAAAATGTAAGCATGCCCCAAAACAATCTTGATTAAATTCAAAACAACTTTCTCTTTTTTTTTTGTATTATTTCAGTCACTTTAGAAATCAAAAGCCAGAAGAAGAAAAAACGTGTCTTATGGCTATGTGTCAACATGGGTACGGCTACATGGGGCACAGAAGAGAACCCTGGCCGAGCACCACGTGGTGTGGCAGGATTCGTCTGCCCGAATGCAGAGACACAGTGTCCTTCAGGTGCTGTGGAGACACTTCCCTGGACAGTGCTGATTACTGCTCTGAAAGCAAGTAGGTACCTCCTAGGGCACAGGTAATTTCTGCCTACCTTGTGAAAATGTCACAGATGTCCCAGTGCTTCTCCTGTGTCGTGGGATGCTAGTGCTCTGCCTGGCCATGCCAGAGGGATTTTCCAGCAATGTAGGTGACAGCCAGGCTGCACTACAAGCCCAGAGCTCAGGTATCACTTCCTTAGGAGCCACCTTTAGCAGTGTGGATTCTGGCAACGCTTCCCTTGGGACAAAGATAATGAAGACATCTGTACTGCTATAGTGACTCTATAGTCATGGAAAACAAAAGGTTGGTAGTCACCAACAAAAGGTTGGTGTCTGTTCTCGTGACAGTAGCTTGGGCTACCTTTGAAAGTCATGGAAAGAAAAGAGCTTTGCCAAGCAGGGAATATTCGTCTCACCTGAAGATTGATGGTTTGAATGAGACTTTCAGGCATCACTTACATGTTTAAAGGAAAGTGACATAAATCTTCGCTCACTATGATAGTACAGCCTCACCTAAATTTGAGGTTTTTTGGTTTCCTTGCAGACAGAGATAGGGAGCTCCTCATTCCAATCCCATCAGTAGTGGCCCTGTCCCTTCACCTATTATTTAGGTATCAGGAGGAAGCTGAGCACTACAGATGCCAAGGGTGGCCACTTTTTCTGCTAAGTTTAGACACCTGAGAAAGAAAAGTAGTGCTGATACTGGGAATGTGGAATTCCTCAGAAGTCAGTGGGAAGACACAAATACTTCCATGTGTGATTTATCTTGTTCCCAGATACGTGACTGAGTCAGGATGGACAAGTTACTCTCTGGAGGTACTTATTTCTTTTCAAGGGCTGTAGAAAGATCCTAGGTATGAATTGTAAACTTAGAAAGATGACCTGTGATCTCATTAGGTATGATAAAATTAATATGATAAGTATTAATTTAAACTAAATTCTCCTGTATATTCCCTTTAGGTCACCATTCTTTCTAACCCTATTGGATATACATGTCCAGGTTTTGGTAGCAGGGGCTGCAGAGTGAGAGCCAGAGGCTGCCCTGTGCTCAACAATGGATACACTGCAGGACACCATTGAGCCCATCAGCCAAGCTGGTGGCATCTTTGTGAAAACATACTCCAGAAAGGGCAGGAAATGCCAGACAGGGAGAAGAGGCATGAACAAAAAGAATGAGAGAGAGCAGAGGGAACACCAAGGTCAGAGAGGGAGGAGGAGGTGCTCCAGGGTACCCAAGCAGATTGAATATTGGAGCAGATGAATATTCCTGAAGGAACTGCAGCCCTTGGAGGACTCACGTCAAAGAGGAGAAGTGAGAGACAAGAAACCGTGGAGAGAAGTTGGTATGTACTGACCCTAGCACCGCCAGTCCCCAGCACTGATTCAGGTGGGAGGTAGAGGAGCCTGGAGTGAAGGAGCGAGGTTGAGCCCAGGAAAGTGGGGAGGAAATGTGACGTTGTAATGCCTGTCTTTGTTTCTCACTACCAGAATTTATTTTAATTGTCAATAAGTTAAAGTAATTTTCCCTAACTTGAGTCTGTTTCGCCTGCAGTGTTAACTGATAAGCCATCTCCCTCTATTGATCTCGGCCCGTGAGCTTTCTCGTGCTATTTTATCCCCCTCCCATCTCACCGAGGGTGGGGAAGTGAGCAAGTGGCTGGGTGGTAGTTTGGCCCCTTAGCCCACCACAGTAATATTCCTCACCACTTACTGTGCCACCTAATAATCCTTCCTCCAAGCCTAGCATGCTGTTGTTTTCTAATAACCACTCCACAGAAAAGGTGCCCACTCTGCCCTCCTTTGCCACTGCTACCCAACAATCGCACCTTTCTCAGACCTCACTGCCCTCCTTCGTTTCACATTTTACACTCTAACGGTTCTATCTCCTCCTCCCTTCCTAACAGTTCGCATTATACACCTAAAGCAGTGTGAAATACGCAATCCACTGCATTCTTTTCCAGTGTCAACAGAAAGATGATGGAAACCAGCATTCACAAGAGCTAGCTTTATATCTAAAAGTTCAGCCTCTGAGCTGTGCTGATTCCCTGGACTCTCTTTATGACTATTGGTGGGAAACAGTCTTCTCTCATCTGTTCTGATGGTCCACACACCACATATATCAGAGTTACTCTTTACGTCCATTGACTCTAAAGGGAGACAAGATGACAAGCTCAGAGCTTGCATGTACAGTACTTATCTCTAAGAATACGATCCAATATCCATGAGCAGCTTACACTTCAATCCTTACATTTTAGCCATCCCTTATGAGATTCTTACCATCTAGACTGTAGGCATCTCTACTGAAAGGGATAAATAACTGCCTAAACACAGGTGTGTGATGCTAGTTCAGACACATTAAGGGATCCTGCAGATGTCTTGCAGCTTTTGGGTCATGTTTATCAACTCTGTGCTGATGCCCTAGATCACCCTAAATGGCACAAGATACCTCTGCTTGGGCACTGGAATCACTGCTTGAATATCGTTATCCAACATATCTGTCTTCTTTTATAGTGAATGGATTTCTCTTCTCTCCTATATTACAATGAGACGGGTCAAGGCAGAAAATGTATACTTGGTTTAGACTAGCACAGGGTTCATCTGGGTTGTTTTTAGCTGGATGAAAATTAGCACTGGAATTGATATCAATAAACTTTAAACATTGGCTGTGTAGATGTTTACGTCTATGTTAATATTTCTTAATATCCAGCTGCCAGAAAAAAAGTACTTTTAGGGTTAAATTAGATGATTAGATGATTACAGGTTGTGCTTACTGTACTGTCTGTGTCTAGTCCAATAAAAAGAGGGTTGAGGGCCAGATACGAACATCTATGCCACAGATAGCCCTACTCAATTAAAAAATAGTGATTAAATAATAATAATTAAACAATAATAGCCCTACTAAATGAATAAACTCTTCTGAACCAGTACACTAGACTTCCCCTCTCATCCCCTTGGTAAGCAATGATCATGTCTCAAGAAAGATTGATCCCATTGCATCTTTAAGATAGCTTGAAAGAGTTGACAAGCAACTGCGGAGTCATGAGTGCAAAAGTATCTTAAAGTCCTGATTTTCTTATTGATTTTAAGTCTACCTGTGTGTCGTAGTTTAGCCCAGCTGGCAGTGAAGCCACCATGAGGTTGCTCACTCACCCCTCTCCCTCAGTGAGGTGGAGAGAAGAAAAATGTAACCAAAGCCCTGAGGGTGAGACAAGAACAGGGAGGAATCACCCACTGACCATTGCCCTGGACAAAACTCAGCTTGGGGGACAAATCAATATAATTTGTTAACAGTTCATTCAGAGAGGATAACAAGAAACAAAGCCAGATCTCAAAAAAAAACCACCTTCCACCCACCCCTCCCTTTTTCCAACTCTACCTCCTCCCCCCGCAACACAGGAGGACAGGGAATGGGGGGTTGCAGGTCAGTTCATCACATGTTGTTTCTGTTGCTTCTTTCTTAAAGGAGGAGGACTCTTGACAGTCTTTTCCCCTGCTCCAGTGGTTCCCCTCCTCATGGGCCAGTCTACAGACTTCTCCAACCTGAGTCCTTTCCGCAGGATGCAATCCTTATCTGTCAGATTGCTCCATTGTGGGCTTCTTCCCTGCAGAGTCACAGCTTCTTAGGGAGCTGCTGCCCACTCTGGCATGGGGTTCTCCATGCGCTTCAGATGCCTCTCCACCTTGTCATCAGCCTCCAGCAGCTCACCATTCTCTATGACTTCCTTCAGGCACAGGCACCTCTGCTCCAGCGTGGGGTTCTCCAAGAGCTGCGGGTGGGTCCCTGCTCCACCATTAATCTCCATGGGTGGCAGGGGGGCCACTGGCCGTCTCACTACTTGTTGCAGGGCAATCTCAGCTCCAGCACAGCTCTTCCCATTCCATCTTCACTATGCTTGGCCATTCCTCTCAGGTCTCAGTCCTCTCAACAAACCTCAGTAGCCCTGGCAAGAGAAATTCCTCCCAGCGGGTGCATTAGAAAAGGAAAGGGGAAATGAAAGATTGAAAAATATGATTTGAAGTCAATGGTTGCTCTCTGACAGAGATGGAAAGGTGCAGGGAATAAGATCATGCAAAAAAGGGAGCCAAACACCTGGGGCAGATGTACTGATGATGGGGAATTATGACTCAATGAGGGGGACTGGGGTGAATTTAAAAGCCTCTCCAGCAGATCCTCTGGTTACAATACAGCTGAGGAATGAAATTATTAACTTCTTGATTGATACTGGGGAAACCTACTCAGTAGTGACTAGTTGTAAGGGACTAAATTCTCTAAGCCAGTTGCTGGGGTCACGGGAAAGTCTAAGGTAAAACTTTTTTTTATGACCAATGGAATGCGAAATTGACAATAAGGTTTTGCATATGCCTGAATGTCCAATACCTCTCTTGGGTCGAGATTGTTTAAACAATTTGGGAGCACAAATAACTTTTTCTAATAATTTGATTCAACTTCATATTCCACAAAATAATGCTTGGAATGCCCAGCTGTGTCTGTTACAGGAAAAAGTTGTAATCTTGAAGTACCCAAAGAAATTCTGAATGCTGTTATTCCTACAGTCTGGGCTCTGAAGGTACCTGGGAAGGCAAAGACTGCAGGGCCTGTGAAAGTGGAACTGAAACCTGATGCCAGATCGGTAAGAAAGACTCTATGAAATTAAATACAAACTTCTGTGAGAATGTCACTCTGAATACAGTGCTCCAATACTGCCAGCGAAGAAGCCCTGATCTCAGGACTACCGATTGGTGCAGGATTTAAGAGCAATTAATCAAACTGTACTTGATGTACACCCTGTGGAACCAAATCCATACATGTTATTGTCTGTGATTTCAAAAAATAACATATTTTATTGTGTTAAGAGATAAAGGACACTCTCTTTTACATATCTTTTACATATCTGTGGAGACAGAAAGTCAACAGTTGTTTGCTTTTGAATGGGAAAGCCCATCCACCGGGTAGAAAATGCAGCGGTTTTGGACGGTGCTATCTCAAGGATTCCAGAATAGTCCTACCTTGTTTGGTCAGGTATTGGCTAAAGAACTAGAACATTGGCAAGGTAAGAAATCTGCTATTACTCTTTTACAATATGTAGATGATATACTTCCAGGAACGGATACAGAACCACAGTGTAAAGAAGCAACTACCAGTTTACTAATTTTCTGGGACTGGCAGGGTACCGGCTGTCTAAGAAAAAGGCACAGGTAATACAAAAGACTGTTTCCCAAGGAGAAAAGCTGGGAACTGAATGAAAGGAGGTGATATGTCGTACTTCTGCCCCTCCAAGTCAAAGAGAGAATTAAGGAGATTTTTGAGAATGGCAAGATGGTGCAGTCTGTGGATACCAATTTTGGACTGATGGCTAAATCTTTGTATGAGGCCATAAAAGGTCCAGGAGAAGCCCTGGAGTGGACACCCGAGTGCTGGAAAGGCTCTGATGATATCAAAAGACTTTAATGAAAACTCCTGCCTTAAGACTGCTAGATTTGATCAAACTTTTTACATTATATGTCCAGGAAAGACTACAAGTGGCTTTGGAAATTTTGACCCAGATATTGGGGGATTGAAAAAAGACCTGTAGTGTATTTCTCAAAACAATTGGATGAAGCAAGCAAGGCACGGCCTGCGTGCCTTTGAGCAGCTGTTGTCACAGTATTATTGATCCAAGAAGCTCAAAAATTCTTCTACTTTCAATCTAGCAACCTTGTTACCTGCCAGATTTGAAAGATGTTACCCTGAAGGATACGGATGGTAGTAGCTTTGTTTCGGGGAGAGAACAAAAAGCTGGATATGCAGTAGTAACTTAGGGAGAAGCGGAGGCGCACCCTCTTCCGATAAATACTTGCGCACAGAAAGCAGAATTGATTGCTCTCACAAGAGCTCTGGAAAACGGGTACATATCTACACTGATTCTAAGTATGCCTTTGGAGTTATACATGCTCATGGAGCCATATGGAAGGAACAAGGACTGCTGTCCTCTCAAGGAACTCCTGTAAAACATGGAGTGGAAATTGTGAAACTATTCACAGCAGGTTCTTTACCCAAGGAAGTGGCTGTAACAGACCGACGTGATTAAAGGAAATTGAAGAGCTGATGAAGTAGCAAGAGAGTATCCTTTAGTAAAATAGTTGGTGCTCTAATATCCAGAGGTAAAATAGAATGAAAAGGCTCTTAGATACAATAAAATTAATTAGCTAAACTTTTGACTTGTGATAAGAAAAATGAATGGTGGGTCACACCCAATGGACAATGTATAGTTACAGCTCCAATTATAAGAGAATTGTTGCATCGAACTCATAAAGATACACGTACAGGAGCAGATGTGTTAGTTTTGGCTGTTGAGATATGCAATTGGACCCAGAATGCAGCAGCACGCAGAAGTAATTATTAGACAACGTCAAATTTGTTATAAAAATAATCCAACAATACGAAAAAACCCTCCACCTGGAGAGGTAGAATGGGGATATCTTCCTGAGGAATACTGCCAGATCGATTTTTCTGAATTACCTAGAAGTAATGGATATAAATACCTTTTGGTAACAGCAGATATCTCTTTCAGGATGGCTTGAAGCTTTCCCATGTTGAAGCAACAAAACTAGAGAAGTAATAAAATGATGTTAAGAGAAATAATTCCTAGATTTGGGATTCCAGAGGGAATATCATCAGATAGGGATCCTCATTTTGTGGTGAAAGTAGTACAAGAGTTTTAAAATTTATTTTAAAATAAGATAGAATTTACAAGTGGAAAGGTTGAAAGAATGAATCAGAATCAGATCAAGTTCCAAAGAGAAGTTGAGTCCTTATGAAATTTTATACAGGAGGTCCTATCAAATTATAATCATTAAAAGATTATGTCATATCTTTGGAAAAAGTTCCCTTCTCTTTACACAGGTAGATCACATTGACTGCCCCCGTCACCTTAGATATCCAGGTGCATAATTTTCAGCCAGGAGACTGGATCTACGTTCGAACCCGGAACGATGAACCTTTGAAGGAAAAGTGGAAGGGACCATACCAAGTCCTGCTCACAACACATACGGCAGTGAAAGTCTCTGGGATTCGAACCTGGATCCACTACAGTAGGATAAAGCCAGCTGCAGCCCCAGAATGGGAAGCTGAACAAGTAGGACCAACACATCTAAAGTTTACTCAAAAATGTCAATGTTGACATTAATAATCTGTTTGAACCGATTAGGAGGGTGAGGAGAATTTGCACAGAGGAGGGTGAGGAGAATTTAATTTTGTCTTTGATCCAAGGATTTGGAAAAATGCACAATCTTACTAGTGTAATGTTCTGCATACTCATCCTCCAAGCAGCTGGCCAGCCCTTGCCATGGGAAATAATTCCTGAAAATCTGTCAGTTATAGAGAGGTATGGTAATATTTCTAAGGCTTTCAGTGCAGCTAATGTATCTTATTATCTGGATGAGGATGCCAAATGCAAACAAGAAGGCAATGATGAGCTCCAGGATCCAATGCCCTGGAGGCCAGGTAATAACAGAGTTGTGGCTGGGAAAGAGCCATGTGATCAATGCTCACAAAGATATAAACCTTTAGATCAGGACTTTCTAAAATTTGCCCTAACAGCTTCAGAAGGACAGGCAGAGGGACTGTTGAAATTGTGTGTCACTCAGAATCATACTAAAAATATATCCACAACCCCAGAATGTGTAACATTGATAAAGAAACCTAAAACATGGACTAGGTCCTTAGAAGGGTCCTGGAAATAAAGGGGAAACTTAAGTTGGTGTATAACCTGGGAAACTAGCTCTGTATTTAACAATAGTAAAGCTAATTGGAAGTGTAACAATCTCCTGACTGAAAGTCAAATAGCCCTTTTAAATTGTACCATAACTATTGGGTCGTGTAAAGATCGCAAAGATGTTATACCCTCTCCAGGATACACTGTGTGGGCAACATCAGATGGGTTTTGGACAACATGATTAAAACCAAGTCCAATTACTAGACAAGTGACACTGGGGTTGTTAACCCTTTGAAACAAAATATTGGGGAAGAGTGAAAAGAGATATTGGTCAGGATGAAGATACATGGACAGGTCCAACAGCAGCTGTAGAGTCTGGATGGGGAACTCAGAGTTTTCTGTTGCCATGTTTGACGGCATTAGAAAACAGAATGCTCATGGAAAATCTAACCTGGCAAGTAGAAACCCTATCAAAGGCCACTGAGAAAGGGTTCCAACTGATTAACAAGGAATTACAAAAAAATACAAAGATGACATTACAAAGTAAATTGGCTTTAGATTTACTGTTAGCAGAGGAACAGGGGCTGTGTGGCTACCTCAGGCTGGATCATGAACGTTGCTGCATGCACATCCCAAACGTGACAGGTGATTTAAAAGTGCAGCTCCAAAGGCTGAAACAAGTAGCAGATGACAGTAAAGCTATTGAAGCCTCAGCTGAAAGCAACTGGCTAAACAAAATCTCACAAGCTATAGGGGGATGGTCATTAAAAGGGTGGCTGCCACTCTGTTAGAAGGAATAACACTGTTACTCGTCATAATTATGATCATTGCAATCAGCATTGGGTGTATGAGAAGAGTGATTGAAAAGAACATATGGAAATAATAAGATACATTAGAAGCATGAATACAATTTATTTTTGTTAGTTTAGAGGACTTTTGTTAGTTTAAAAAAATAATACTTCTGTTAAATTGTGAAGCATGCATAAGATTCATTTTTTTTTTAGTTTATAATAGCTACTTAACTTATTATAGATTGGTAATAATAGGCTGTGTGAAAATGTTGTACAAAAGCCACAAAAGGTGAGACTCCTCTAAAATTGATATTAGATAGGGGGGAATTGTTACCCAGCAATGAAGGGCTTAAAACTTTTCTAAGAATTTCATGAGGGGTTTAGTAGGCAGTTTGCACATACCTAAGGAACAGAACAAGATGAGTGTCCTTGAAGCTGCCGGGAGCGATTAGAAGGGAGACTTTTTATCCAGAGTCTTGCCCTTGGAGGGAACATTCCAGAGAACGGATCAACATTGTTCTCATGTTTTTCTGAGCTGTGAACATGCACAGCAGTGACGTGGGGAAAAGGGAATTCTGGCCAGGGGTGATCGTGACTACCGACTCATGGATCACCTGCCCTGAACATACCCCCGACCCAAAAGAGAGGGGTGGAAGAAGAGAACTGAGCATGCAAAGTAAAGCGAGAGAAAATTAACCAATTGTTTAAGAGAATAACAATGACTATGTAAACATGCTATGAATATGCATGTTCGCAGTGTATAACTAAGTTTCTGCCCAGGGGCCAGGTGTGCAGCCAGGAGGAGATGTCCCCCGTGCACCCGGCACCGCAATAAAGCAATGCCGCTGTCCGACACTGCAAACTGTTAGAGAGTTTCTGTCCAGATTTTCGGTGACATCATCACCAAGCCAACCTGCCTTAACACTGAGATCTACCTTAACCTGTTTTCAGACCTGAGACATTTAAAGGTTCTTTAATAATGAATATGTCTCTATAACTTCCACTTAATATTGAGAATTCCTCTCAGTTTGCAGGTTTGTGTTAGGATGGTGTTGTAGGAAAGGGACATTCTACATGTAGGAAAGCACTTCATGTAGACATGTGAGGATGTGAAGTCTGCTCAGATATTCTGCAAATTTACTTGTATTGTTTTGGGGCTGCAATAGAGAGAGAAATTTCATTCCCAAGCAAGCACTCAAAGAGTTGTGGTCAACAGTTCAATGTCCAAGTGGAGGCCAATGATGAGTGGTGCTCTTCAGCGGTCAGTACTGGGGACAGTGTTATTTAACATCTTTGTTGGAGACATGGACAGTGGAATCGAGTGCGCCCTCAGCAAGTTTGCAGATGACACCAAGTTGTGTGGTGTTGTGGACACGCTGGAGGGAAGGGATGCCATCCAGAGGGACCTTGACAGGCTGGAGAGGTGGGCCTGTGAGAACCTCGTGAAGTTCAACAAGGCCAAGTGCAAGGTCCTGTACGTGGGTCGGGGCAATCCCAAGCATAAGTACAGGCTGGGCGAAGAATAGATCGAGAGCAGCCCTGAGGAAAAGTACTTGGGAGTGCTGGTGGATGAGAAGCTCAACATGAGCCGGCACCGTGCGCTGGCAGCCCAGAAAGCCAACCGTGTCCTGGGCTGTATCAGGTTGGATGAAACTTTGGGCAACCTGGTGTAGTGGAGGGTGTCCCCGCCCATGGCAGGGGGTTTGGAACTAGATGATCTTTGAGATCCCTTCCAACCCAAACCATTCTGTGATTCTGTGGTACTATGTTGAAATTCAGAATCTGGCACTACCTAAAGTAGCAGTTTCTGTATGCAGATGCTGCTACTCTGAATTTTGCAGTTTTTTGAAATAACTGTGCCAAGATCTTGGTTCATTGCATGTTAGCTGCTCCTCTTATGATCAAACCCAGTTAAGTGTGCAGGGATCTTCAGGACTGCTATTATTCACTCCACAGAAGATAAAGGTAAAGCTGATGTCATGTAGCAGACATAGGAGCCACCACAGCTTGATCTAAAGACGCATCCTTATATAAAGTTCAGCAAACAGCTTGGGTGGAAGGGCAGAGCTAATGTGGTGTTCTGCTGTGTAGATATGCCTAGATATGGAGATTCCCTTTGTAGTCAGTACAAAGACATCATCACTTCTTGGGTGTGATTCATCTCATCCTTAAGTAGTTATCTGAAATCATCTTCTCTAACAGTGTCCTCACTGTATTTGCTAGAATTTCTTTTATGCACTCCAATATATGCTATACATTGCAGTAAAGTCCCATTCCTTCTGCTTACCTCTCCCGTTGTTCATTGGTGTTTTGGGAATAATTATAGATGCCAGAGGATTGCTATTTTTCAAATGAAGCTTTAAGCTAGGAGGATATAATTTGGGTTTTGGACAGGAAAGAACATTATATCCTATAAATATGACATATTTATTTCTCACTTTTCTGAAATGTTTTTGCCTGACAACAGAGATAAAACAAGGTAATGAAGCAGGGTATAAATAGGCAGAAAGTCAGAGATTCTGTAACTGAAATGTTTATTGTAGAAATTAACTCTCATACAATCTGAATTGATACTCCTATTTAACTTAAGAAAAAAAGATGGACACAATGAAACAGAAAGCTGTAATTGGAATATATCTCATGGAAATTTGAAATCTACAAGTGAAGAATTTTTTTTTTTTTAATTGAGAGGGGGAAACTAGCCGTTTCCTACTGAAATGTGAACATTATGCAACTTCCTGAATAAGGAAATTAAAAAATATAGAAAAAAGAGGAAGGTAACTGATGACACTGAAATGTTTTAGAAAACGCAGCATGATTTGTGCTAGGTGGGCTAGTGAGGATTTAGGAGCAAGCCAAGCCTTGAGAACCAGGATGAGAATATCAGAGACCAGTTTGTCCTGTTTCCCAAAGAATCTGTTGCCAAGGGAGTTGGGAAGAGTGTATGAGTCAGGAGGTTCAAGAAAAATAGTGTCTTATCTGATGGGCTTTACATGTTTTGCTAATGAGGCAGGCACAGAGTCCTCAGGGCAAGCTGGCTGTCAGGAAGCCAAGGGAGGTGTGTTCCTGGAGGATAGTCAGGTACCAGATACCTGTCATTTTCTCAAATGATAAATCCCTGCCGATGACAACAGCTCTCTTTCATGGATTCCCAGGGTACCATTTCCAGGATTAGCACTGATCATATTTTGTGAACTTTGGATTTATTTTTTTTTTTAATGTGCCTTTGGCGACTTTTTCAGCAAATGAAAATGACAATCATAGAATCATAGACTCATAGAATGGTTCGCGTTGGAAGGGACCTCAAAGATCATCTAGGTCCAACCTCCCCGCCATGGGCAGAGACACCTTCCACTACACCAAGTTGCTCAAAGCCTCATCCAGCCTGGCCTTGAACACTTCCAGGGATGGGGCAGACACAGCTTCTCTGGGCAACCCGTTCCAGTGCCTCACCACCCTCAGAGTGAAAAATTTCTTCCTTATATCTAATCTAAATCTCCCCTCTTTCAGTTTAAAGCCATTGCTCCTTGTCTTATCACTAAGATAAAAGTCCCTTGTAAAAAGTCCCTTGTAAAAAGTCCCTCTCCAGCTTTCCTCTAGGCCCCCTTTAAGTACTGGAAGGCTGCAATAAGATCACCCCGGAGCCTTCTCTTCTGCAGGCTGAACAGCCCCAACTCTCTCAGCCTGTCTTCAGAGGAGAGGTGCTCCAGCCCTCTGATCATCTTTGTGGCCTCCTCTGGACTCGCTCCATGTCCCTCTTGTGTTGGGGACCCCAAAGCTGAATGCAGTATTCCAGGTGGGGTCTCACGAGAGCAGAGTAGAGGGGCAGAATCCCCTCCCTCGCCCTGCTGCCCACACTGCTTTGGATGCAGCCCAGGACACGGTTGGCTTTCTGGGCTGCCAGCGCACGGTGCCGGCTCATGTTGAGCTTCTCATCCACCAGCACTCCCAAGTCCTTTTCCTCAGGGCTGCTCTCCATCCATTCTCCGCCCAGCCTGTTCTTGTGCTTGGGATTGCCTCGACCCGCATGCAGGACCTTGCACTTGGCCTTGTTGAACTTTATAAGGTTCTCACAGGCCCATCTCTCCAGCCTGTCAAGGTCCCTCTGGATGGCATCCCTTCCCTCCAGTGGTGCATTGTTCTTTATGAAGACTTAGTCCAACAATAGCTGTAACACAAGAATAGCTGTACAGGCTGTCACTTGACACATATTCTGGAACACCAGAGATTTTAAACTGGGTTGAGGTGTCTTCACTGAACTGCTCGCACATTCTGAGTTCTCTCAATTAAGACATCTTTAGCATCTGCAAAAGATGAGATAAAAATTTAGTCTGAATCGAAATACTCCCTCTTCCTGTCATGCATTTCAAGCTATCTCTATATTTTTGTGTGTGTGTGAGATAGACCGGGTTTCACTTGGTTCTGTTTCAGAGGTTGTGATTTGATGTGTGCATCCCTAAGGTGTGTGAAACCAGATCCAAAGACACTGTGGACAGAGAGAGATTTCTCTCTACTTCTAGACAGTGACAGAGGAACTGTAGTTGTTGAACACCCACATCATGAACATGTGTACGTTTTACTGTTAAAACAACTCTTTTTGGTAGAGAAGAACTCATACCTTGATCTCAGACACATAAAGCCTTTCCAATGTCATTTCCATTGAACATCCCACTGGGGAGACTTGCAGAAGAATGATGGTGGTTCAGTGAGAAGCAACAGGTGAACTGGATGAGTATTGCAGAGGTGGGGAAAATCAGAGGGGGTAATATTTCAGGGAATTGCTCAAGGCTTTGGGATGGGCAAGATGACATGACACTGAGAGTGGGTACTTGGGCACTCACTGAAGGTGGGTGGCTGGAAGGTGGGGCTGTAACAGCTGTGACCTGCAAGCTGTCGTGACCAGGGAGAAGATGCTCTTCATGGCAGAAAAGCACCCATCCCTTTCTGGAAAGGCAAGGGAATGATCTGCTGAGAGTGGAATTTTGGGGCTTTCAGGGGCAGCCTGTGAGGCACCACTGAAGCAGTGGGATCTGGTGGGGTGGGGATCTGGTCCGGGGCAGGAGGGACTCTATGTGGAGAAGCTGGGTACCATCTCTATGTGGCTGGACTGCCAGGGGCCTGCAGTCTCGGCCAAAGGCTTATCAGGAAAAGTAAGGTGGTGAGGGCTGTTTCAGGACTGAGCAGCAGAGCTTGAGCCTGGGGCACACAGGGGAGGAGGGCAGCCCCAGGGCTGGGATACCAGTGACGTGTGAGCCAGACTGATACACCTTTGCTCAGGCATCTTTGCTGTGTGGCCGCTGCAGCTTCCCAGGAGCCCGAGTGTCCCCTCTGCACTTTCTGCACTGACCAGAATGAAGCCTCAGGCAAAGGAGGCCTGAAAATGTCCTGCTGTGGATCAGCACCTGGCCCCTTGCTTTGGCAGGACTCATCAAGGGGGTGCTTGGTGAAAGCAACATTGCCTCCTTTATTTTCCTGTAACTCTGCTCAGATTTTCTGCTCTGATCAGTCCCCCAGGAGGGCCACTTAGGCTTCCTGCAGCAGCTCCATCTCTAATAGCCTCAGCAGGCCCCATTAAAGCTCCAGGAAACTTTACTCCTGTGACCGCCCTTGGCACTATGTAATTTTTACCCAAGGGCTTGACAGAATGAGCAAATCGTAACAAGCTTTTTCTTGCTGCTAACTCCCTGTACAGTCATCAGGTGGCTAATAGGAGAAATAGTCTTTGAGAAAGAGTTTTTTAGACTTCAAGTTTTTAATGAGCATATGATGCAACAGGGGATTTCTTGTTTCTTATTCAAGCCTAATGATGTTCCATTAATGTGTTTCAAATGAACTTAATAAACATCATTTTTCAATAGGGGCTGACGCTGTCAAGGAAAACTAAACAACACTGTATTTGTGGTCAAGCATCTCGTGGACTGTGTGTCTTTGGCCATTTCTGTCAGGATTCATGAAGCTCAAAGCCGTCTGTGATAAAATCGGCCCTCTCACCACGTTCAGACACAACACTGATTGCAAATGCAGTGACAGCTCCAATTCCCTCTGGTACTGTCCTTGTAAAACTACCTACATGCTCAGTTAGGATGAAAAATAAATTTGTGTACCAAAAACCATGACATATATAAAATTATTCAAAAAAAACAAATAACGTTTTATAACATTTCAAAGATCGGTTTTCAAACTCTCTCACTTGACTAGAAGATATACCAGTACAACCAGCCCTGGCCACATCACTAGAGACAGGCTCATATATGACCAGAAGACACACAAACGTGCATAGATGTGAGCACCGTAAGACAAGTGAAGATAAAAAGCAGGGATTAGTGATTGTACTTGTCCAAGAATTAAACAGACAAATATTAGGTAGGACAAATATCAAGCTGATGGAAAAAACCATTTGATAGGTAGACAAGCAGGCAAGTAAGCATTTGTATAAATGGAGAAAAAGGCAGAAGAAAATTTAATGGGCAGTGGGCTAGCTGAAGTATTAAGAACACAAAGTAGTGTCATGCACACATAGACTTTTTCTTTCAACAAATGAAGAATATAATCACAGAAGCATGGGGAATATTTGTCAGATTGCTGTCAACTTTAGAAATTTTGGGCAACTAAATTAATGAATTAAAATTCAGGAAAAATGTTGATGTTTACCAGATTTGCATATATTTAATTTCCAAACAAAATCTTTTCCTTTAGAAATAAGTCAATACGAACAAGTTAAAACATTTTGCTTCAGCATGAATGACAGCAACTAACCATAGCGCAGAATTAAAACGGAGAATGATCTGGCTTGTCAAGAAACACAGAGGAGTAGGTAGATAGACTAGATAACCACTTATGATCACTGCCATTCCACTTTATCTAGGCCATAGGAGGTACCTTTTGTGAGCTTGCAGTATAGCTAGTTGAAAAAGGAGATTTTCATGCTATTTCCAGGAAGGCTTCCTATGTTCTTCCTCCTGACCTGAGGACTTGCCTGAAGTGGGAGGAGAATTCAATGCAGAACACCAAAACCAAGCCAGCAGGCAAGAGAAAGACAGAAAAGCTACAGAGAAATGGCGAGAACAAGAAGCAATGGACAACAGTGGAGATACAAGTAATGCCACAAGTAGTCAAAGATGGGAGAGGATTGCCCAGGGAGGCTGTAGACTCTCCATCTTTGAAGATGTCCAAGATCCAACCAGACAAGGCCCTGAACCGCCTCCTCTACCTGACCCTGCTTTGAGGTAGGCTGGGACTGCGCAATCTCTACCTGAGCTGTTGCGTGATTCGCTGAGCATCTGCTGGATCCCCTCATCCAGAAGCAGCCATCAAGCTCCAGGGAGCAGAGAGGGGGCAGGGGCCAGTGCTGAGGAAAGCTGCAGAGGTGTGCAGGGCACAGGGCAGGAGGAGGGGCACTGGTGTCAGTCCCAGTGCTTGGTGCACATTAAAGAAGCACTATCAGAGTGCATGAAACATTTGACCTGACAGGAAGGCAAGGAAATAAGATATAAGCACGCTGAGGAAAGCGTTGAGGAGACCCACCGGCTTTCTTTCCCCTGTGACTACCCCAGCTGAGCAATATGCTCCTGGATGAGCCCCAGTAGTGTTTCCATCTTCCTGGCCATCACCAGCTACAACCTTTCTCCAGGGCCACAGCACACTTTTCACTCATTGGACCTTTCAAGGGAGCAGCAGAGCTCTTTGCAGAAGCCTAGTGTGCCCTCTCTTGCAAGAGCCAGTCTGATAACCTGTGAGAAGTTTTTCTTCTCCATGAAGACCATGCAGACTCAGAAGACCATACAGACCCAGAAGCATGCTGAGTTGACAGCCTGGCAGGTAGAAGCCTCTTTAAGGGTGTAATAGCATTTCCATTGTCCATTGAAACCAGGAAGCAGAAGTGCTGTGAAAGCAACTCTGGTCACCCTTTGCAGAGAGGATCTCAGGAAAGAGAATATCTCACATTACTTATTTAAGTGCACCAGGGACATTCCACTGTAACTTCCCTACGAACATGTTGCCTTTGCATATAAGACTGTGCTTTGGGTCCAAAGCCAAATGAAAAGGCAGTCACTGGCTTCCATAAGAACGGAATGATCTCCTTGGTTTCTGTACAATAGGGGCTACATTTCCCTACCCAACAGGATCATGAATTAGTTAAAACTTGCAAAGTTTTTGAGATGCTCTGATGGAAAGCAATCCATGGTTTTAGTACTAATCCATGGTTTTAGTACTAATCCATGTTTTTAATACTACCTGAAAAATAAACTAATAAAAAGGTACTAGGATTTTTGGAATATTTTCTCTCCTTGAAGAGAAGTTTTTCTTCTCCATGAAGAACAAGAATGTAATTTTTTTTTAAAATTACACTCCATTCCTAGCTCACTGCTGTCAGACTGTGCTCTCCTCTTTTTTTTGCCAGCATGTGTTTCTGTGTTTGTGTGAGATGTTGGCAACTAAATCTGAACCTGTAGTAGCCAGCAAGTACAAGGGTGTATAGCAACAAACAGACTAGGATGGAAAATGTCCCAAGTCATAGAATCCATCTCACTCGTCTTTCCTGAAGTAGAACCAGCCATGTCCATCTCCTCACCGAAAGGACCCTGAAGGTCCTCACTTGCAGCCGAGTACTCAGGAATTGATGTGCCTGACGGGAAGGGAGAAACACCTTTGTCCCCAGGAAATCACTGCCTTGTGAGAGGGGGCTCTGTGATTTGCTCTCCCTGCTACTCCAGAGCAGTCTGCCTCCATGAAACCTAAAGTGAGGGACACTGTCAGAGCTGGCACCATGAGGTGTCTTCCCTTCATCTTTAGCGACGAGGGCCACATTGTCCAGACTCTCTTTGGAGATGAACTGCTGTAGTTTCAGGTTGATCGGTAGGGAAGGCAGCTGGCGGAGCTGTGCTGCTTGGGGTGTCAGGTGAGCAGCACTGGTCCCTTCTCTTTCCCCAACTTGCCTGCCTTGTAAATGGGAGCAGGATTTCCCATCTATGCAGACATTTCTGGAGGGAGGCGAGGACAATCAGTGTAGGCAATGGGGTTTTGTTGTTCCCTGGGGCCCAGCAGCCCCTCCTAGAAGAAGAATACCACCGTGATCAGGCCCTAGCCAGCACCTGTGGACCCATCTGTGTTTCAGGGCCATTGGTGCTCTGGGACAACGGCAGCATTGCTGACTCAGTGGCTCATCCCCCTTTCCCTGGGGCTTGGGCACAGCTTGGGTTTACAAGAATGAGGAAACTTTGGGAGAAGGAGCCATCTTCTCTAGGTGCTGAGCACCCATGGGTGCTGTAGAAAAGGAGGGATGTGCAGGATCTGGGTCTGTTGTGGTGCAGGGTGCAGAAGGGACACCAGCACTTACCTGCCTGTAGCTGCTCACCTGGGGGGGACAAACACCCGGCATCAGCCCCGGTGGCACCAATGAGACCCAGGGCACCAGTGTCATACCTCAGTTCATTCCCGGACTGATGTCATCCCCCTGCCCGAGTCCCTGGCCAGGGTCCCCGTGCCAGCACCCCAAACCTGTCACACCCAAGAGCACAGTCGGCACCGGGGCTGTAGGAACAGGCCATCTAGGGCTTGCAGGATTTGCACCAGGGTACTCACCTGTGGGGAAATGGAGCAGAATGAGCCTGGGACCCATCCCCTTCTGGCACCTATCACTGCTGACACCCATGCATGCTAGCACCCATCCCCAATGGGTGCCTGCAATGGGGTATGGAGATGGGAGCATCCTTACCAGGGCACTGGTGCTAGTTCCCATTGTTTTCTGTGGGACGGAGCCGGTGACAGAGCCGGGCTGCTGGTACCTCCAGCAAGGGTTGTGGGAAATGCCGTGGGAATGGGTGGGTTGATACATACCAGGGCCAAACCTGACCTCGCGTCCTTCCAGATGCACATGAGAGGTGGAGAAAGGCTGGAAGGAAAACCCAAAATGCGTACAAAGTCCAGGAAGCCCCTGGATATGTTTTTTTTTCTACTTTTTAAAGCTGTTGTTAATTTCCTAATTCCACATTAAAGGTAAACTTTGGGAATGGGCAGAGTTGATGTGGGAGATTCTTTAAATGTTTTTGCATTTCAACACAATGCAATCAACCCTGTTCGATTTGTGTTGTTTTCACTTTCGCTTTCCTTTTCACAGAAGTCTCTTTCCCCCATGCCTCCATCTTCTTTACTCCCCCCATCAGGTGGTGAGGCATTTGGAGCCTTTTCTTCTGCAGGTTGGACAGCCTCAGCTGTCTCAAATTCTCTTCATGTGAGAGATGCTCCAGGCTCTTGGTGGCCCTTCGTTGGTCTCTCTCCAGTATGTCCATGTCTCTCTTACACTGGGGAGCCCATCACAGGACCCAGGTAAAAGCAAAGGCCAAACCCCCCCAAATCAAACAGGGTTGGCACAGACTCTCCATGCAACCATTTATTGCCACACAAGAGAGATGTCAAAGGTTCCGGCGCAGCGCCGTCTCCTGGAGAAGGATGCTTCATCTCTGCACATCCCCCCAGCACATCATCACCTCCATCACTGCAGCACTGGAGCCACCGGGGAGAGAAGACGGGCTGTGGTGATGCTTGATCGGGTGGGCTTCGCAGTCCCCCGAGATGGTGGCATCCAATGTGACGGTGGCACCCACCGTGGCACCAGTGAGCTGGCCCAGCCCCAGCAGGACAAGGGCAAAGTGGACACAGTTGCAGATGATGGCATCGTACTCCACCTCCTGATCTGCTTCAGGGTGACCACATCCAACACCTTCCTTCCTCCGCAGCACCTTGGCCGGACCCCGTGTCCACAGGAGGTGGCTCTTGCTGTGCTTGGCCATGATCCCTGATGGGGATGTCCCAGAGTTGCCTGCAGGGCAGAGGGGATGCTGCAACCCACATCCCTTCCACAGGGATGTTGCTATGCTGTGACCACCTCCTGGGGCTCACCTTCCAGGTGGATGATGTCCCCATCACCGCAGTAGATGCCAGCGTGGGCATCCCACCAGCTGGGGCCTCCTGAGGCCAGAGGGAAGAGGAAGAGGTCCCCAGGTTGGGGCTCAGCCACCCCATTGGGAATGACGTGGAAGTGCTGGCCCAGCAGCCCCTCGCAGAGGAAGAATGCGGCCGTGCTCGTGGCCCCAGCCACCACCTGGGGACCCGTCCATGTTTCAGGGTCACCAGTGCCCCAGGGACAGCGGCATCATCACCGACCCACTCACTCATCCCCCTTGCCCAGTGGCTTGTTCCCCACTCTGAGGGTGGGGAAACTTTGGGAGAAGGAGCCATCTTCTCTAGGTGCTGAGCACCCATGGGTGCTGTGGAAAAGGTGGGATGTGCAGGATTTGGGTCTGTTGTGGTGCAGGGTGCAGAGGAGACACCGGCACTTACCTGCCTGGAGCTGCTCACCTGGAGGGACAAACACCCGGCATCAGCCCCGGTGGCACCAATGAGACCCAGGGCACCAGTGTCATGGCTCAGCCCCTGCCCGTACTGATGCCATCCCCCTGCCTGAGTCCCTGGCCAGGATCCCTGTGCCAGCACCCCAAACCTGTCACACCCAAGAGCACGGTCGGCACCGGGGCTGTAGGAACAGGCCATCTAGGTCTTGCAGGATCTGCACCAGGGTGCTAATCTGTGGGGAAAGGGTGCAGAGCCAGCCTGGGACCCATCCCCTTCTGACATCCGTCTCTGCTGGCACCCACACATGCTAGCACCCATCTCCAACCCACAGCAGCCTCCGAGGCCCCTCCATCACCCCAGCACTTTCAAACTCATCACTGGGCAGGTCCCAGCCATGGGATCCTTGGGTGCTGGGTGCTATGGCGAAGGGGTGAGACCACCTGGGTGTGGATGCGTTCCCTGCCATCTCTCCTGTTACCTGGGTGAGGAAGTTCATCTGCAAGGAGAAAAACAAAATATCCAGAGAGCTGGGGATACAGGTCTGTGCCCATCTCCACCTCGGGAACCTGTCTGTCCCCAAACGGTTGTGGTGGTGTCACATCGCCCTGCTGAAAGCCAGGCTGCAGCCTTGGGCACTGTGCCAGCCCCTGCACTCCTGCCGTGCTCAGCTCCCTCACCTTGGGAATGCTTCCAAGGTCCCCTCGCTCCACCGTGCTCCCCAAGCAGCTCTGCTTCAAAGGGGCAGGACCTCAACGTGCCCTAGAGAGCACAGTGGTGGCTCTTGGTACCCGCACGTAGTTCCACCAGTGCCCGGGAATGTGTCCAGACCACACCGATCAGCTCCACCGTGGCTCCGAGCCCATCCTGTCCCAGCATCACGGGGCCAGTCCCAAGGGGACAAACCCAACCTGGTGTGACATTTCATCAATGAATCTCTTGGGTGACCTGAAAGCCCCATGACCATGCTGTATGGGGAGCCAGTCACCACCCGGCTACTGCCAAAACACCTTTTTGTGCCAAAGTGCCTCTTGCCCTGAAGGTGGCCCAAGGGATGGCCACCAGCCTATCCCCAGCCATGTATCCCTGGGGACAGTGGGTGCCCAGGGTCAGCTCCAGAGCCACATTAAACTTTAATCCTTGCTCCAGGGGGCCAGTGAAGGCTTTGGGAAGGTTTGGGAGCTTTCCTCGAGGAAAGGGAGGCAAGAGAGGCAGCATGCACCTTTTGGGCTACGTGTTTGTGAGATCCCTTCTGCCTCATTGCCTGCTGGGCCAGCAGCAGGCACATGGTTTGGATTTGACTTTAAGGTCACTTCTGTCCGTGCAGCTGATGGGCCAGAATAGGCTCACAGCACTGCCATGTGCCCATGCTATCTTCCTGCTGACATCTCATGAAGCACTCAGACAAGGAGGACTTCTGCAAGAAGTTCTGACTGAAAGGTCCCAGCAATTGCGAGAGGTTCGTGAGGCCTGGAAGAAAGTCAGCGTCACTCCTGTCTTCCAGAAGGGCACGAATCAGAACTGAAGGCTTGTCAGCCTCACCTCAGTCCCTGGAAAGGGGAAGAAGAAACTCATCCTGGAAACCCTTTCCAGACTCATGAAGAGAAAGAAGGTCATTTATTTTTTTTAATTACACTCCATTCCTAGCTCACTGCTGTCAGACTGTGCTCTCCTCTTTTTTTTGCCAGCATGTGTTTCTGTGTTTGTGTGAGATGTTGGCAACTAAATCTGAACCTGTAGTAGCCAGCAAGTACAAGGGTGTATAGCAACAAACAGACTAGGATGGAAAATGTCCCAAGGCATAGAGTCCATCTGTCATGGGTTAGGCCGCTCCGGCAACTGAACCCCACACAGCCGCTCACTCACTCTCCCCCACCCCCAGGGATGAGGGAGAGAATTAAAGGATAAACGGGAAACCCGTGGGTTGAGATAAGAACAATTTAATACAGATGATTTAATACACAGGGTAGATGCTCACCACCCCCTCGTATGCGAAGCCCGTCTCGTCCCGAAGCTGCAATCCCAGACCAACGCGAGGCCCCGAAATGGAGAGGGGCAGAGAGAGAGAGAGAGTACTCTGAGAGTGGGGGTGCTGGGAGAGAGAGGGGACGAAAAGGCAACAGAGCAAAAGCGCAGAAGCGCAAAAGAGCAAAAGCAGCGAAAGAGCCAAAGCGCAAAAGCCCTTCTGTCCGGCTGCCCCTCACTGTTATACTGGGCATGGCGCTGCATGGTATGGAATACTGATTGGCCAGTTTGGCCTCAACCTTAAGCTCCACCACAAATCACAAGGGGAATCGTGGCCCCCTTGTCCCGGCTATGCTCCCCCCTTATCCCGCCGTGCTTCTGCACTCCGGCACACTGAAAAGTCCTTGGAGTCTCACGTCCAACCACAAACATCAACTTGCTATCAGCATTCTTCTCAGAGTGAGCCTCTGAGTAAAACCAAAACACGGAGCTCTTCCAGCTGCTAAAAAGAAGAGCCGACTCTGTCCCAGCTAAAACCAGGACACCATCTCACTTGTCTTTCCTGAAGTAGAACCAGCCATGTCCATCTCCTCACCGAAAGGACCCTGAAGGTCCTCACTTGCAGCCGAGTACTCAGGAATTGATGTGCCTGACGGGAAGGGAGAAACACCTTTGTCCCCAGGAAATCACTGCCTTGTGAGAGGGGGCTCTGTGATTTGCTCTCCCTGCTACTCCAGAGCAGTCTGCCTCCATGAAACCTAAAGTGAGGGACACTGTCAGAGCTGGCACCATGAGGTGTCTGCCCTTCATCTTTAGCGACGAGGGCCACATTGTCCAGACTCTCTTTGGAGATGAACTGCTGTAGTTTCAGGTGTAGGGAAGGCAGCTGGCGGAGCTGTGCTGCTTGGGGTGTCAGGTGAGATCAGGCTCTGAAGTTCTGCTCAACGATCAAAAACAGTGGACTTGTTTTCATGGCTCATACTCAGCCCTGGTCCCTTCTCTTTCCCCAGCTTGCCTACCTTGTAAATGGGAGCAGGATTTCCCATCTGTGCAGACATTTCTGGGGGGAGGCGAGGGCAAGCGGTGTAGGCAAGGGGGTTTTGTTGTTCCCTGGGTATTGCAGTGAGGAGCAGAGTCCCATGGTTGCAGTGTGGTGAATTGCAGGGAGCCCAAAAGGGGACCTCACTCCATAGTTGGCAGGATTGAAACCTGCACGGGGATACTCCAACGGATTTCTAGTCCATCATCTTATGAGCTGTGGGCCAAGGGAAACACGAGGTGCCTCTCACAACCAGACTCTCCACCTGAAGAGAACAAAGCTTCTCAAGTCTAGGATTCCAGAGTTGCTAAAAGCAAAAGAAGCAACATTCCTTGCGGTGTTGACAGTCAAAACCAATTCTGAGCGTGGGGTTGTATGGAGGGTTGAGGTTGGCTCAGTATTTACGCACTCCCACTCTGTCGTCAGCCGTGCTACAAGTAGGTGGTGTTACGAAAAGGGGATTGTGATTGTGCATCATCTGTTTCCTAATGTAATTCCCACCAGCCCCATCTTGCGGTCACACTGCCTATGGGCAGTTCTGAAAACCAGTGCTTTCCTCCTTTCCTCTCCATACTCATCTCCTGGAGTTCATTCCTACAGCACCAATGAGAGAAGTGTCGTGACTGCTTTTCACAGAAAGTTGGTGAATAACAATTGAGAGAACTGAGAAGGTAACTCAAAAGTTCTGAATTAACATTCCCATCCGAATAATTGAGACACTGGTCTTTGACCACGCTCACAGTAAAACAGGGTTAGTGTGTGTGACATGACTGTATTCCCACCTGGGACCACAGTTCCCCAGGGTAACCAACCCCAGCTCTGCCAGCCTGTTATTGTATGGAAGACGAACCAAGTCCTTGATAAGCTCAGTGTCCCTTTCGCAGGACTAACAGATTCCCTAGATGTGTGGAAATGGGAATTGGACTCCTTGCTTATTTTCCGTGCGTTGGAGTTCCACGGACAACAGCTGGTAAGCTCAAGACACAGGCCTGTGCTCTTCTTCGCAGTGAGCACACCCCCATCTGAGGGAGGCGGAGAAAAAACTACCACAATACTCAAGAGATGCTGCAGAAAATCTTTAATGAGAACGAGTAAATACAGCGGCAAAGAAGAGAGAGCGAGAAATGTGTCTGCCAGGTTCAGGCAGGCGCAGAGATGGACAATTTCCCAAGGACCAGCTCCACATAAAGCACTTGACTCTTCCCAGTCTGCTCTACCTGTTGGCAATTGCAGCCTACCAAGAGCAGTCCCTAATTCCCACAGCCTCCCACCCTCAGTAGGAGGTTCAGCAAAGCTGAAGAGAACGAGCCCTTTCTCAAGGAGCTCAGAGCAAAGCAGAGCCAGAGGAGACACGGTGAGTCCTGCTGTGCAGCGAGGAGCAGCGGGCACAGGTCCCTTCTGTCAGGTGGGATGAGAACACCCAGCCTGTCTGCAAGCTGTGGCCACGGTCCTGCTGCTGCAGGGTCCCTGTCTTCCTTCCTGCTCCACAAGAGATGATCCTCAGGCTTCAGCAGTTCAGACTGCAGCGCGGTGGCGGAGGCAGACAGAGCCCTGACCCCCCCAGACCGAAGGAGCCCCCTGAAGAGATGGGAACACCCCCGACACTGAGGGAGCTCCCAACAGCAGCTGACAGAGACGATCCCACGGCTGTGCTCTGAGGGAAAGAGGTGAGGATGGGGCCTGGCAGGGTCACCACCACTGGGGAGGCCTGGATGGCCACCGTCGAGTCAGCGCAGCGGGCGACACAGGGCTCGCTGCAGCTGCTGGCAAGTGGGGTTGGGCCAGAGGTGCCGCAGGGGCGTGGGGGACAAGGTCTGAAGCAAGACATCTCTGGGTGAGGGAGGCAAAGCTGAAACACAGAGCAGAGAGAAAACACAGACCCCAACATCAGCCTGTCTGTCATTTCTTCAGCTGCCTCTGTAGATACTCTTTGCTTCCCTCCATCTGCATTTTGAGCTCCATGTCCAAAACAGGCCTGAAGCTTCTCTTGCTAACACGCACAACAGGTGTGACATCTCACCGTAAGGCTAGATTTGAAGAACCAGGAGCAAACATGTGCCTAACTGGCTCCTTATTCCACCAAGACCTTCTCCTGCATTTCCCAGTGCAATAGCACGGGTGAAGATCGGTGCATTTATCCCAGCACAAATAGGCTGGGATGAACAGGTCTCAGAGCACCTGTGCAAAGACTGATCATACCCATTGCCAGAACAAACATTGCTGCTTTGAAAAAGGCCCTGGATGCACTTGGTCCTTTGGTTCAAGACCGTCTGCTGCAGGTGCACATTCTGGTGGGCAGACCTCCCTGCAGCTGAGCCCCATTCGTCCCATTCTGCTTCTTGAAAGGACCCCCTCTTCCCAGCTCTCCCCAGCCCCGCCATTCAAAGAGAAAGAGGTCAGAACTGTTCAACAGCTCTATTGCATGGCCAAGCTGAGGCAGCCCAAGTATCAACCTGAGCAGTCCCCAGGAGAGCAGTTCAGCCCACAGGGAGACATGGAGCGGACTCAGGCTTACCTCGTTCCTCGAGGAAAGGGAGGCAAGAGAGAAGGATGTGGAGCCTGCAGCAGCACAGGCTTTTATGCTGTGTCCCAGAGCCCCAGGGGGCCACAAACATTCCTTGATCATCAAGCATTTAAAGGTCTCATAGCTGACACTTGCCGAGGCCTTGGTGGTAATTAAGCTCTTGCCTCTTTCATCTGAGATGTTGCACTCCCACTTCAAACCACTGAACATCGAAACAATTCATCTGTGTCCCAAATTCATAAGGCCAATGAACTCCAAGCTCTCAGAGTGGTGTGCAGGGCGATTTTAAGGGGATTTCTGTGACAGAGACTGCCTTCGTCACATTGCCTTCTTGATGGTCAGCGTGGCCACCAGTCATGGTCAAATTCAGCTATTTGGGTCTAGAGCCACAGGTTGGAGTGAGTGATTGTCACAAACATCCATCTTGGGAAACCCAGACAGAGACGCTTGAACCAAGCCAACTTGCAAATAAGGCATTGCACTTTGTATCTCTGCAAGCAAACTTCCTCACTCGATAAGGGACCGTGTCAGGCAAGCAGGACCCCGCAGAGGTGGGGTGCTGTCTTGAGAAACCCACCTCTCTCCCTCTGCGATGCCACATAGGAATGGAAGTTAAACGCTTGCGTGGGCGTTAAGGGTCAATGCTCAGTCAACTGTGCAGAGCAGGATGGTGAGACCACCATGATCCACCGTGCCCTCTGACTCATTTTGAGAACTTTTGTGAAATTGAGAGAACAATTGCACATGCACAACAGCGCTCCTCCCCTGAGGAGGGACAGCAGGCACCCAGAGGATATAAAAGGAGAATGGGCAAGCCTCTCGGTGCACACCCACCACCAGAGAACCCCGACCACCAGCAGAGACTGCTGCTGGATCCAAGGGCGGTGATATCCTTACTCTTATCTCTCCTTTTGTTTTCGTCTTTCTTCTCTATCCTTGACTTGACTAGTAGGCACGTAAGGGTAACGTTGGTGTAAATTTTCTCAATCTGGTATAATTTTGTCATTTTGATATCGTAGTAAGTTTTGCCAAGTCAATATTCATTACAACCCCGTTCTGTTAAAAGTCGTGTCATTCATAGTTACCATCTTTTGTAACTTTGCTGAATCCCAAGTAAAGCTTTGTTTTCAGTCGAACCTTTTGCGTCATTGTTGTGACTCCTGGCTACCACGCAGAGAATTCCAAAAGCTCACGCCCACTCACCCTCACTGAGTGGGATGGGACAGAAGGACTCCTTGATTCAACTTTCAAGTGCTCTCAGTGCAGACACTTTGACTAACCCTGAGAGAGATTTCTCCCCATGGATCCTCGTAGACACACAGGATACATCGGGTAAGTTCAGACAGAAAGTCAAGACTGCACAAACCCATATGGGAGAAGAGACTCCCATTTCCAGAGATGTGGCAAAGGTCAACGGCAAGGAAAGACCATTATGGGCTGGAGGGAAACTCCCTGTGGGCAGTAGTTGATGGCCAGGAGGACCGACCTTACACTCATCAAGCTCCACCGCAGCATGGTTTTGAGATCAAAGAGATGCCTGCGTCCTTCCCAGAAAGAGAAGTCACCATATTATGGAAGGGTTGGGAAAATCCCTGAAGTCCCAGCAAACATGAGTCACCCTGCTGTGAACTTCAGAGGCCATGGTGTCCCGGCCTCAGGCATGCCAGGGATAACAGGCCTCATAGACTCTGGAAACAACTGGTGCTTCTGTGCAATATCCTGCTGCTGCAGTGGCCTTCCAAGGCATTGCCTTTTGATGGCTGCTCAAGGGCTTGTGTGACTCATTGCACCCAGAATAATGAAGGTTGGAATGGACCTCTGCAGGTCCTTTGCGCCCATCCACTGCTCCAAGCAGACCAATCTTTCCTGGCACCTCAGCAGGCTCTGAACTTCTTACCTTTCCACAGGTACATCCATCCTCTGCTCCTCGCCTTGCTCATCCCTGCTAGGCTCCACTAACCTAGCATCCTCATCCTCACCCATACGTCGTGTTCTCCAGTCCTTACGTTCTGCCTGGTCCTCTGCCAGTACCTCTCTCCAGGAGAGATCATCACCACTTCGCTTGTCCCTGGGGACCCAAAATGAGGCACACCCACCTAGATGTGGCCTCCGCGGTGCCAAGGGAAGGGCAACGATCCCTCCCCTCAGCTTTCATCAAACATCTCGGGTTTGAAAGGACCTTTTGAGATGTCCCATTCTAACCATGTAGCCACCAAAGAGGAATGCTACTGCCTGAGCAAGGTCTTGAGGCCCAGTCCCCATTCTACCAATCAGGGGCTCTCATAGCTGAGCCTCTCTGGCCCACAAGTGGTCCACCAGGAGATGGTAGTGAGGGTGCCAGCACTGGTGAGAAGATCCCGGGCTTACAGGGTAAGGTTTGGAGTTGGACGAGCAGTGACTATCAGGATTAGGAGTGAAGACTCCCATCAGGATTTACAGTGAAATAAATCTCTGCTAGGACAGACTTTGGCTCCTCTTTCCAGCCCTTCTGACCAGAGGGGCTTCTAGTCACTGGCGTGAAAGCAAAATGCAGAGCAGGAGGCATTCCATGCACACATCCAGCCCTTGTGCTCTTCATGGTACCATGGAGCACACTCTGGCCTTTTGGCTCATTCAGATCAAAGCTCGCACTAGGTGGGTTTTAAAAGTGGGATGAAACAAGCTGGCGGAGAATGAGACAGAGAAGTGGGCGTCCTTGAGTTGTCATTATACGGACCACAAGAAAACTTCTATTCATCCCATTTCCAGAACTTACACCATAAATCTGGGTTCTGCTCACCAGTGCTGACACCTTCACTGCCATCTCCCAGTGGCACAGAGTGAGTGCAGCCCTGGAAGAGCTGCACAGGAGACAGTGACCTCTCCAACAATGGCACTGTTGAGGACTCAACGGCACAAGGCCCAGAACTTCCTGAGGTAAATGGGTAATTTTGTCTACTCGGAGCAGGAAGCCATCCCATAGGACATCCAGAGATCCTTTCTAACCATCATTGTTCTGGGGTATACTGAGTCACATGAGACCCCAAGCAGCCACCAATACGCAATGCCTTGGAAGGCTGCAGCAGCGCAGGATTGCGGAGAAGCACCTGTTGATTCAGGAATGGTGCTGTGTTGAGGAAAGCAGAACTTGGGGAGGAATGAGGCTATGAGCTCTGCTGTCCCTGGCATGCCTGAGGCTTGGTCACCGTGTCCACAGAATCTCACAGCAGGGTGACTCATGTTTGCCTGGAGATCAGGGTTTTTCCCAACTCTTCCATAATACCATGACTCCCAGGTGCTCTGGGAGACTGATCACGTGTCCCTTTGTAGTTTGAAACGCATGGAATGGGCCACCCCATCCCTGAACCAGGAAAAAGAGCTGTGAGCTTTTGGCTCCCTGCCCTGTGCCTCTCCACTAAAGCAGACCATCCAGGCTTTGTCCCCTGGGTTGAACTTGCTGAGCAAAACAGGTCAATCGGAGTGTGGGTCTCCTTCAGGGAAGACGCAAGCATCACTTTGATCATCTTCCTACACCTTGATTTGTTTGTTTCCAACAGGTTCTCCACTTCCCAAGCTGAGCCCATGCGGAGAAGGGATTTGGAGAAGTACTGAGACGACTCAATATGAGTTAGCTGCAGGAAGTCTCGTTTATTGTGCAGTTCTTATTGCTTATATAGACAGTATTTGCCAATAACCCTGAGACCACACCTTTCCTACACCATTATTGGATGATACATACGCTTGTCATATTTAACAGCTTATTTCAAACAGACACCCGCCTAGCGAAGCTCTGCTCTAAGCAAACACTACTCCCTTATCATACTGCATAGTTTTCTTATCCTTTACTTCAAGGGCATTCTGCCCTTGAGGCCTAACTTTAGAGCTCCAGTCCTTATTTACACAGGATTTTCTTCGTGCAGTCTCTTCAAGGATCTGCACTCCGACAAGCCCACGCCTCTGGTTGGAAGAAATGTGAGGGTCTGGTCAAGTTGTCAAGAGACATGGCAAGAGAGATCCCATGCAGATGTCACTTGAAAGAGACCTGCCTGACTCTCTGGACTGCTCTCCATTGTTATGATTCTGCCTTTGTTCTCTGGGCTCTTTGGCAGAAAAACAAAGACTGTGATCCTGATGATTGTAAACAAGGTCCTGGTGGCCCTCACTCCATAGATTTCATAGATTTCATTTCATAGATTTCTAGGTTGGAAAAGACCTTAGAGATCATTGAGTCCAACCGTCCCTAATCCCCATTAAACCATATCGCTAAGTAGATCATCCACCCTATTCTTAAACACATCCAGGGACGGGGACTCAACCACCTCCCTGGGCAGCCTATTCCAGTGGCTGACAACCATTTCACAGAAGAAATACTTTCTAACATCCAACCTGAATCTCCCCTGACTAAGCTTATACCCATTTCCTCTTGTTCTGTCACCCATCACTAATGTAAAGAGCCCCTCCCCCACCTCCCCACCATCCCTTCCCAAGTATTTGTAGGCTGTAATCAGGTCTCCCCTCAGCCTCCTCTTCTCCAGGCTAAACAGCCCCAACTCCCTCAGCCGCTCCTCATAAGTTTTATTTTCCAGCCCCTTGACCAGTTTAGTCGCCCTTCTTTGGACCCGCTCCAGGAGCTCAATATCTCTCTTAAAGCGAGGGGCCCAAAACTGGGCACAATATTCCAGGTGTGGCCTCACCAGTGCCGAGTACAGGGGCAGGATCACTTCCCTGCTCCTGCTGGTCACACTATTCTTGATACACGCCAGTATCCCATTGGCCTTTTTGGCCACCTGGGCACACTGCTGGCTCATATCAAGCCGGTAGTCAACCAACACCCCCAGGTCCTTCTCCGCCAGGCAGCTCTCCAGCCACTCTTCCCCGAGCCTATAGTGCCCACAAGGGGCTTCCCTCCAGCACACTGTACTCTTTCCTTGATGTTGACCTTTGCCATGTCCCTGCAGAGGTCAGTCGCTTATCCTAAATGGGATTGTGTAGTCTTGACACTCTGTCTGAATTTACCCACTGCGTCTTGTGTGTTTACGATGATCCATGAGGAGAAAAGTCTCTCAAGTTTAACCTCAGCCTCAGCACATAAAACTCTTGAGAAGTGACTCTATAGCTGAATTTGACCATGACTGGAAGCCGTACTCACCATCAGGAAGGCAATGTGACGAAGGCAGTCTCTATCACACAAACCCGCTTAAAATCTCCCTGCACACCAGTCTGAGACCTTGGAGTTCATTGGCCTTATGAATTTGGGACACAGATGAATTGTTTGGATATTCAGTGGTATGAGGTGGATCACAGTATTTCAGGTGAAAAAGGCAAGAGCTTAATCACCACTGAGGCTTTAGGAAGAGGCAACAACTAGGCGTTTAGATGGTTCATGATCAAGGAATGTTTGTGGCCCCCTGGGGCTCTGGGACACAGCATAAAAGCCTGTGCTGCTGCAGGCTCCACATCCTTCTCTCTTGCCTCCCTTTCCTTGAGGAACGAGGTAAGCCTGAGTCCGCTCCATGTCTCCCTGTGGGCTGAACTGCTCTCCTGGGGACTGCTCAGGTTGATACTTGGGCTGCCTCAGCTTGGCCATGCAATAGAGCTGTTGAACAGTTCTGACCTCTTTCTCTTTGAATGGCGGGGCTGGGGAGAGCTGGGAAGAGGGGGTCCTTTCAAGAAGCAGAATGGGATGAATGGGGCTCAGCTGCAGGGAGGTCTGCCCACCAGAATGTGCACGTGCAGCAGACGGTCTTGAACCAAAGGACCAAGTGCATCCAGGGCCTTTTTCAAAGCAGCAATGTTTGTTCTGGCAATGGGTATGATCAGTCTTTGCACAGGTGCTCTGAGACCTGTTCATCCCAGCCTATTTGTGCTGGGATAAATGCACCGATCTTCACCCGTGCTATTGCACTGGGAAATGCAGGAGAAGGTCTTGGTGGAATAAGGAGCCAGTTAGGCACATGTTTGCTCCTGGTTCTTCAAATCTAGCCTTACGGTGAGATGTCACACCTGTTGTGCGTGTTAGCAAGAGAAGCTTCAGGCCTGTTTTGGACATGGAGCTCAAAATGCAGATGGAGGGAAGCAAAGAGTATCTACAGAGGCAGCTGAAGAAATGACAGACAGGCTGATGTTGGGGTCTGTGTTTTCTCTCTGCTCTGTGTTTCAGCTTTGCCTCCCTCACCCAGAGATGTCTTGCTTCAGACCTTGTCCCCCACGCCCCTGCGGCACCTCTGGCCCAACCCCACTTGCCAGCAGCTGCAGCGAGCCCTGTGTCGCCCGCTGCGCTGACTCGACGGTGGCCATCCAGGCCTCCCCAGTGGTGGTGACCCTGCCAGGCCCCATCCTCACCTCTTTCCCTCAGAGCACAGCCGTGGGATCGTCTCTGTCAGCTGCTGTTGGGAGCTCCCTCAGTGTCGGGGGTGTTCCCATCTCTTCAGGGGGCTCCTTCGGTCTGGGGGGGTCAGGGCTCTGTCTGCCTCCGCCACCGCGCTGCAGTCTGAACTGCTGAAGCCTGAGGATCATCTCTTGTGGAGCAGGAAGGAAGACAGGGACCCTGCAGCAGCAGGACCGTGGCCACAGCTTGCAGACAGGCTGGGTGTTCTCATCCCACCTGACAGAAGGGACCTGTGCCCGCTGCTCCTCGCTGCACAGCAGGACTCACCGTGTCTCCTCTGGCTCTGCTTTGCTCTGAGCTCCTTGAGAAAGGGCTCGTTCTCTTCAGCTTTGCTGAACCTCCTACTGAGGGTGGGAGGCTGTGGGAATTAGGGACTGCTCTTGGTAGGCTGCAATTGCCACCAGGTAGAGCAGACTGGGAAGAGTCAAGTGCTTTATGTGGAGCTGGTCCTTGGGAAATAAGATATTCCCTGGTCTTCTCTGAACCCTGCCAGTGTATTTCTTGCTCTCTCTTCTTTGCGACTGCATTTTCTCCTTTTCATTAAAGACTTTGTGCAACATCGCTGGAGACTTATGATGGTTTGTTCTCCTCCTCCCTCAGTCAGCCACCTGCTCTGCAAGGAAGAGCACTGGCCTTTGTACTGAGGTTACCACCACTTGTGGATAGAGATCCTGAGCACCAAAAATAAGGTAGCAGAGAAATGGAGCATGAGTCTGTAACCGGATGATCACAGACCTGTGGTACCTCTCAGGTTCGTCCTTGAGTCCTGCCACTGAAAGCATTTAAGAACTGATCTCATTTCTTCTGCCCGTGTCCCCATTGGGTCTTGCATGTCTGCTCAGGAAGCAGTGACTTTTCCCTGCCTGCCCTTAATATCCTCTCCTGACAGAGGACAGATTGGGGATTCTGCCCCTCTGCTCTGCTCTGCAGAGGTCCCACCTGGAATACTGCGTCCAGCTGTGGAGTTTTAACAGAGAAAAAACATGGACCTACTGGAATGGGTCCAGAGGAGGGCCACAAAAATGGTCAGAGGAATGCAACACCTCTGCAAAGAAGAAAGGCTGAGAGAGTTGGGACTGTTCAGCCTGGAGAAGAGAAGACTCCAGGGAGACCTTCTAGCAGCCTTTCAGTACTTAAAGGGGGCCTACAAGAAAGATGGGGACAAACCTGCAGGTGTGTTTCTTGCTCTCTCTTCTGTGCCACTGCAGTTGCTCCTTCTCTTCAAAACTTTTTGCAGCATCGCTGGAGACTTGTGGTGGTGTGTTCTCCTCCTCCCTCAGTCAGCCACCTGTTCTGCAAGGAGGTGGGAGAACCTGCCCCCTCCCAATGGAGCGAGTCTGTCCCCACACGCGGGGCACTGCTAACTGTGGGAGGGTCTCCCTGAATTGTTACCGGAGCACCAAAACCAAGCCAGCAGGCAAGAGAAAGACAGAAAAGCTACAAAGAAACAGAGAGAACAGGAAGCAATAGACAACAGTGGAGATATGAGTAATGCCACAAGTAGTCAAAGATGGGAGAGGATTGCCCAGGGGGGCTGTAGATTCTCCATCTTTGAAGATATCCAAGATCCAACCAAACAAGGCCCTGAGCAGCCTCCTCTACCTGACCCTGCTTTCAGGTAGGCTGGGACTGCGCGATCTCTACCTGAGCTGTTGCGTGATCCGCTGAGCATCTGCTGGATCCCCTCATCCAGAAGCAGCCGTCAAGCTCCAGGGAGCAGAGAGGGGGCAGGGGCCAGTGCTGAGGAAAGCTACAGAGGTGTGCAGGGCACAGGGCAGGAGGAGGGGCACTGGTGTCAGTCCCAGTGCTTGGTGCACATTAAAGAAGCACTATCAGAGTGCATGAAACATTTGACCTGACAGGAAGGCAAGGAAATAAGATATAAGCACGCTGAGGAAAGCGTTGAGGAGACCCACCGGCTTTCTTTTCCCAATATGCTCCTGGATGAGCCCCAGTAGCGTTTCCATCTTCCTGGCCATCACCTCTCTCCAGGGCCACAGCGCGCTTTCCGCTCATTGAACCCTTCAAGGGAGCAGCAGAGCTCTTTGCAGAAGCCTGGTGTGCCCTCTCTTGCAAGAGCCAGTCTGGTAACCTGTGAGAAGTTTCCAGCAGACTCTTCAACAATGCACCTCATAGTGTACGTTCATGGCCGGCAATGGGTGGTTCAACGCTTGCACTTGTGGTCTCTGCTGCTGCCTCCCCTCACCCCGTGCTGGACAGCCTGTCCCTCTGCCTGTGGAAGTTACTGCCCCTCCTCTTTCTCACCTCGTAGCTCATACTCAGCAGCCGTTAGCCAGATATCCTTACTCTTGGTTGCAGTCCTAGCCGAGCTCCTGACCTTGCCAAACAAGGGGATCAAGAGAGAGGGCAGTGGATGAGGTTCAACAGAGGAAAGAGCTGGCAGGAAAACCCAAAGCAGCTTGTTATGGGTTGCATAAGCTGGACTGTCTTCCTCTGCTGGAACAATCCTGGCTGACCTCCACTCGGGATCCTTTCTTCCAGGACACGCTGGCCTCTTCTGTGCCAAAGTGGCCTCTCCCTTAGTGAGAAGAAGGTTTTCTCTCTCAAGGCTGCTGCAGACTCAGGTACATTTCGCTGTGAGCTGGAGGGAGCTTTCCTTCATGCCCTGACACCACCACACTGCCTGCCCAAGAAGGGTACATGCCCACAGTGGGGAAAAGCTGCACTGGTGCCGTCCTCCTTGTGCCAAGGTGTGAATCTGTGTGTGGAGAGGTCTCAGGGGTCTGACAGGAGGAAACACATTCAGGGACATTGTACCAGATCTCAGACTCAGCCCAGAGTACTGAGCACACACCCTCCTGGTACCTTTGGACTGCCTGAAGCACTGGGCTGGCACCCGGTACTTCTGAACCCATGAGACAAGCCATGCTGTCATGTGCAAGCTGAAGACACCAGACAACAGAAAGGCCACGAGAAATACCCAGTCACTGGAGTACAGGGAAATCGCTGAAGAGTCACTACTCTGAAAGCATGTCCCTGAGCAGCAGCATTGCTGAGGGCTTTCCTCAACCATCCCTGGGATCTGCAGGACCGAGCAGGATGGAGGGATGTCTGGGAGCATGTCCTTGTTTTAGCTGGGACAGAGTTAGCTCTTCTTTTTAGCAGCTAGAAGAGCTCCATGTTTTGGTCAGGAGCTGGGCTGGGCTGGCCCACACGGGAAGCTAGGTCACCTTCAGGTCCTGCCCCAGGCGCTGGTTTTGCGGATGGGACCAGAGGGGCTGCTGATCTCCCCAGAAGTCGGAAAGACCTTCCCAAGGTCTTTCTGTCTGAGGATAAGCCTTGGCAAGCCCGAGAGTGGCTTGGTCATGTGCCTCTCACCTTGCAGGCTGTCTGGAGAGCAGATGGGCTGAGATGTGGGTCAGACAAAGGTGTCTGCTGGGACCCAAAGCCTGGGAGAGCTTTCAGGGCTTCACTTGGATACTGACAGGGGAGAGATGCATGGTAGAGAGGTAAAACCCACCCCGCTACCATCACCGGTGACATTTGCAGGAAGGTGTAGCTCTGCCAGGGCTTCGTGCAGCCCTCGAGGAGCCCAGGGCATTGCAGGGTGCTGGAGGAGGTCAGCAGTGCTGAACCCTCCCTTCCCAGCCTATAGTGACCAGGCCATGGGCTGTGCCGAGGAGCCACGGGCAGGCCTGGCATGCACCTCTTGTGCGGGGCAAAGCCACCTGCATCCCCAGGCAGGAGCTTGTCTTAAAACCAGGGCTCTGGTAAAGCTGTCAATGAACGGCCAGGACAGGCTGTCTCAGTTGTCAGTTTTAGTTGTCTCATCCTCTCTTTGGTTGGAAAAGACTGTATGAATGAATCTGCATGAATGGTGACTCCTGAGAACTCCTCAAAACCACCTATAGCACATTGTGGCTGCTGCTGGCACCTTACCTCTTACCAATGGCACGAGCTGAATGCTGAGCATCTGCAGGAACATGGCTTGTGCTAGGTGCTTGTGCTCCTTCCTGAGAAGCAGCAGCGTGCACCTTTTGGGCTACGTGTTTGTGAGATCCCTTCTGCCTCATTGCCTGCTGGGCCAGCAGCAGGCACATGGTTTGGATTTGACTTTAAGGTCACTTCTGTCCGTGCAGCTGATGGGCCAGAATAGGCTCACAGCACTGCCATGTGCCCATGATATCTTCCTGCTGACATCTCATGAAGCACTCAGACAAGGAGGACTTCTGCAAGAAGTTCTGACTGAAAGGTCCCAGCAATTGCGAGAGGTTCGTGAGGCCTGGAAGAAAGTCAGCGTCACTCCTGTCTTCCAGAAGGGCACGAATCAGAACTGAAGGCTTGTCAGCCTCACCTCAGTCCCTGGAAAGGGGAAGAAGAAACTCATCCTGGAAACCCTTTCCAGACTCATGAAGAGAAAGAAGGTCATTTATTTTTTTTAATTACACTCCATTCCTAGCTCACTGCTGTCAGACTGTGCTCTCCTCTTTTTTTTGCCAGCATGTGTTTCTGTGTTTGTGTGAGATGTTGGCAACTAAATCTGAACCTGTAGTAGCCAGCAAGTACAAGGGTGTATAGCAACAAACAGACTAGGATGGAAAATGTCCCAAGGCATAGAGTCCATCTGTCATGGGTTAGGCCGCTCCGGCAACTGAACCCCACACAGCCGCTCACTCACTCTCCCCCACCCCCAGGGATGAGGGAGAGAATTAAAGGATAAACGGGAAACCCGTGGGTTGAGATAAGAACAGTTTAATACAGATGATTTAATACACAGGGTAGATGCTCACCACCCCCTCGTATGCGAAGCCCGTCTCGTCCCGAAGCTGCAATCCCGGACGAACGTGAGGCCCCGAAATGGAGAGGGGCAGAGAGAGAGAGAGAGTACTCTGAGAGTGGGGGTGCTGGGAGAGAGAGGGGACGAAAAGGCAACAGAGCAAAAGCGCAGAAGCGCAAAAGAGCAAAAGCAGCGAAAGAGCCAAAGAGCAAAAGCCCTTCTGTCCGGCTGCCCCTCACTGTTATACTGGGCATGGCGCTGCATGGTATGGAATACTGATTGGCCAGTTTGGCCTCAACCTTAAGCTCCACCACAAATCACAAGGGGAATCGTGGCCCCCTTGTCCCGGCTATGCTCCCCCCTTATCCCGCCGTGCTTCTGCACTCCGGCACACTGAAAAGTCCTTGGAGTCTCACGTCCAACCACAAACATCAACTTGCTATCAGCATTCTTCTCAGAGTGAGCCTCTGAGTAAAACCAAAACACGGAGCTCTTCCAGCTGCTAAAAAGAAGAGCCGACTCTGTCCCAGCTAAAACCAGGACACCATCTCACTTGTCTTTCCTGAAGTAGAACCAGCCATGTCCATCTCCTCACCGAAAGGACCCTGAAGGTCCTCACTTGCAGCCGAGTACTCAGGAATTGATGTGCCTGACGGGAAGGGAGAAACACCTTTGTCCCCAGGAAATCACTGCCTTGTGAGAGGGGGCTCTGTGATTTGCTCTCCCTGCTACTCCAGAGCAGTCTGCCTCCATGAAACCTAAAGTGAGGGACACTGTCAGAGCTGGCACCATGAGGTGTCTGCCCTTCATCTTTAGCGACGAGGGCCACATTGTCCAGACTCTCTTTGGAGATGAACTGCTGTAGTTTCAGGTGTAGGGAAGGCAGCTGGCGGAGCTGTGCTGCTTGGGGTGTCAGGTGAGATCAGGCTCTGAAGTTCTGCTCAACGATCAAAAACAGTGGACTTGTTTTCATGGCTCATACTCAGCCCTGGTCGCTTCTGTTTCCCCAACTTGCCTACCTTGTAAATGGGAGCAGGATTACCCATCTATGCAGACATTTCTGGGGGGAGACGAGGGCAAGCAGTGTAGGCAAGGGGGTTTTGTTGTTCCCTGGGTATTGCAGTGAGGAGCAGAGTCCCATGGTTGCAGTGTGGTCAATTGCAGGGAGCCCAAAAGGGGACCTCACTCCATAGTTGGCAGGATTGAAACCTGCACGGGGAAACTCCAACGGATTTCTAGTCCATCGTCTTCACCACTGGACCACAGCTACCTGCTCCAGCCTTCTCAGACCTGCTCAACACGTCCTGTGCAATGACGCTTGGCTCCCCGAGGAGGTTCAGGGCGATGCTCCACTTGAAGACCTGCAGCTGGGACCTTCGCTGAGCATGACGGGCACCCAATTCCAGCCTTCCAGAGGCCTTGGAGGCTATTAGATCCTGCTTCGCTTCTCAAATTTACCTAAGGGGACCTCAAGTCTACTGTGAGCACTAGGGTGCGGACACTCTTGCAGCGGTGATGGTGACCTTCTGGCAGCACTCCAGCCTCTTGGAGACATAGGGCGGTGTCATCCCTGGAACAAAGACCATGACTGCTGTGCAGGTTGTTGGCGTGTAGAGGGAATGGTTTGCAAGAGGGGAGAGATCTATGGAAAGGGCAAGATGGAGCCTGGCTGAGAAACAGTGTGGAAGGGCAAAAGGAAAATAAAAGGCAGGTGTAGATGACTCGGAGGGAGACAGAACAGTGCTTTGTCATAGCGTGCTGCTATGACAGGGTACAAATGAAGATGGCTGTGTCTAGGTGGTCATCAAGGGACACACTGAAGCAAGGCAATTTGGGAGGCCTGTGTAGGGAAGTGTAAAAAAGTTGACACGCAAATGTCATTTGGGTCCACTGACTTCCCATTGATTAAGTAACGCTGTACTGATCGGTTGTTCGAGTTTTGCTTTCTGAGCGAGTGTGCACCTGGTGATTTGCTAGTTGCAACATTGAATGTGAGAAGAGGAAAACCTTGTGTGCAGCTGGATGGGACACAGGGTTTCAGAGCTGGTTGAACAAAGATGGGACCATAGCTCAGCGGATGGGCTGGATACAAGGTTTCAGAAATGATGGAGCCGAGCTGGGACTTTCAAGAACTGAGTTAGCAGAAACTTGGAACTTTTGGCAGAGGACGAGAAAGCGAATGTGTAGGAGGTGAGAAGAGGAAGACTTAGTGAGGAAGGCAGACCACCGGGGTGAAGTTTACTGGAACCGGCCGTAACCATGTTCTTGGTGACTAAGAACTGAGACACTCTCATGTCTCTTGCAGCTTATGAGCTGTGGGCCAAGGGAAACACGAGGTGCCTCTCACAACCAGACTCTCCACCTGAAGAGAACAAAGCTTCTCAAGTCTAGGATTCCAGAGTTGCTAAAAGCAAAAAAAAGCAACATTCCTTGCGGTGTTGACAGTCAAAACCAATTCTGAGCGTGGGGTTGTATGGAGGGTTGAGGTTGGCTCAGTATTTACGCGCTCCCACTCTGTCGTCAGCCGTGCTACAAGTAGGTGGTGTTATGAAAAGGGGATTGTGATTGTGCATCATCTGTTTCCTAATGTAATTCCCACCAGCCCCATCTTGCAGTCACACTGCCAATGGGCAGTTCTGAAAACCAGTGCTTTCCTCCTTTCCTCTCCATACTCATCTCCTGGAGTTCATTCCTACAGCACCAATGAGAGAAGTGTCGTGACTGCTTTTCACAGAAAGTTGGTGAATAACAATTGAGAGAACTGAGAAGGTAACTCAAAAGTTCTGAATTAACATTCCCATCCGAATAATTGAGACACTGGTCTTTGACCACGCTCACAGTAAAACAGGGTTAGTGTGTGTGACATGACTGTATTCCCACCTGGGACCACAGTTCCCCAGGGTAACCAACCCCAGCTCTGCCAGCCTGTTATTGTATGGAAGACGAACCAAGTCCTTGATAAGCTCAGTGTCCCTTTCGCAGGACTAACAGATTCCCTAGATGTGTGGAAATGGGAATTGGACTCCTTGCTTATTTTCCGTGCGTTGGAGTTCCACGGACAACAGCTGGTAAGCTCAAGACACAGGCCTGTGCTCTTCTTCGCAGTGAGCACACCCCCATCTGAGGGAGGCGGAGAAAAAACTACCACAATACTCAAGAGATGCTGCAGAAAATCTTTAATGAGAACGAGTAAATACAGCGGCAAAGAAGAGAGAGCGAGAAATGTGTCTGCCAGGTTCAGGCAGGCGCAGAGATGGACAATTTCCCAAGGACCAGCTCCACATAAAGCACTTGACTCTTCCCAGTCTGCTCTACCTGTTGGCAATTGCAGCCTACCAAGAGCAGTCCCTAATTCCCACAGCCTCCCACCCTCAGTAGGAGGTTCAGCAAAGCTGAAGAGAACGAGCCCTTTCTCAAGGAGCTCAGAGCAAAGCAGAGCCAGAGGAGACACGGTGAGTCCTGCTGTGCAGCGAGGAGCAGCGGGCACAGGTCCCTTCTGTCAGGTGGGATGAGAACACCCAGCCTGTCTGCAAGCTGTGGCCACGGTCCTGCTGCTGCAGGGTCCCTGTCTTCCTTCCTGCTCCACAAGAGATGATCCTCAGGCTTCAGCAGTTCAGACTGCAGCGCGGTGGCGGAGGCAGACAGAGCCCTGACCCCCCCAGACCGAAGGAGCCCCCTGAAGAGATGGGAACACCCCCGACACTGAGGGAGCTCCCAACAGCAGCTGACAGAGACGATCCCACGGCTGTGCTCTGAGGGAAAGAGGTGAGGATGGGGCCTGGCAGGGTCACCACCACTGGGGAGGCCTGGATGGCCACCGTCGAGTCAGCGCAGCGGGCGACACAGGGCTCGCTGCAGCTGCTGGCAAGTGGGGTTGGGCCAGAGGTGCCGCAGGGGCGTGGGGGACAAGGTCTGAAGCAAGACATCTCTGGGTGAGGGAGGCAAAGCTGAAACACAGAGCAGAGAGAAAACACAGACCCCAACATCAGCCTGTCTGTCATTTCTTCAGCTGCCTCTGTAGATACTCTTTGCTTCCCTCCATCTGCATTTTGAGCTCCATGTCCAAAACAGGCCTGAAGCTTCTCTTGCTAACACGCACAACAGGTGTGACATCTCACCGTAAGGCTAGATTTGAAGAACCAGGAGCAAACATGTGCCTAACTGGCTCCTTATTCCACCAAGACCTTCTCCTGCATTTCCCAGTGCAATAGCACGGGTGAAGATCGGTGCATTTATCCCAGCACAAATAGGCTGGGATGAACAGGTCTCAGAGCACCTGTGCAAAGACTGATCATACCCATTGCCAGAACAAACATTGCTGCTTTGAAAAAGGCCCTGGATGCACTTGGTCCTTTGGTTCAAGACCGTCTGCTGCACGTGCACATTCTGGTGGGCAGACCTCCCTGCAGCTGAGCCCCATTCATCCCATTCTGCTTCTTGAAAGGACCCCCTCTTCCCAGCTCTCCCCAGCCCCGCCATTCAAAGAGAAAGAGGTCAGAACTGTTCAACAGCTCTATTGCATGGCCAAGCTGAGGCAGCCCAAGTATCAACCTGAGCAGTCCCCAGGAGAGCAGTTCAGCCCACAGGGAGACATGGAGCGGACTCAGGCTTACCTCGTTCCTCGAGGAAAGGGAGGCAAGAGAGAAGGATGTGGAGCCTGCAGCAGCACAGGCTTTTATGCTGTGTCCCGGAGCCCCAGGGGGCCACAAACATTCCTTGATCATGAACCATCTAAACGCCTAGTTGTTGCCTCTTCCTAAAGCCTCAGTGGTGATTATGCTCTTGCCTTTTTTCAACTGAAATACTGTGATCCACCTCATACCACTGAATATCCAAACAATTCATCTGAGTCCCAGCTTCATAAGGCCAATGAACTCCAAGGTCTCAGACTGGTGTGCAGGGAGATTTTAAGCGGGTTTGTGTGATAGAGACTGCCTTCGTCACATTGCCTTCCTGATGGTGAGTACGGCTTCCAGTCATGGTCAAATTCAGCTATAGAGTCACTTCTCAAGAGTTTTATGTGCTGAGGCTGAGGTTAAACTTGAGAGACTTTTCTCCTCATGGATCATCGTAAACACACAAGACGCAGTGGGTAAATTCAGACAGAGTGTCAAGACTACACAATCCCATTTAGGATAAGCGACTGACCTCTGCAGGGACATGGCAAAGGTCAACATCAAGGAAAGAGTACAGTGTGCTGGAGGGAAGCCCCTTGTGGGCACTATAGGCTCGGGGAAGAGTGGCTGGAGAGCTGCCTGGCGGAGAAGGACCTGGGGGTGTTGGTTGACTACCGGCTTGATATGAGCCAGCAGTGTGCCCAGGTGGCCAAAAAGGCCAATGGGATACTGGCGTGTATCAAGAATAGTGTGACCAGCAGGAGCAGGGAAGTGATCCTGCCCCTGTACTCGGCACTGGTGAGGCCACACCTGGAATATTGTGCCCAGTTTTGGGCCCCTCGCTTTAAGAGAGATATTGAGCTCCTGGAGCGGGTCCAAAGAAGGGCGACTAAACTGGTCAAGGGGCTGGAAAATAAAACTTATGAGGAGCGGCTGAGGGAGTTGGGGCTGTTTAGCCTGGAGAAGAGGAGGCTGAGGGGAGACCTGATTACAGCCTACAAATACTTGGGAAGGGATGGTGGGGAGGTGGGGGAGGGGCTCTTTACATTAGTGATGGGTGACAGAACAAGAGGAAATGGGTATAAGCTTAGTCAGGGGAGATTCAGGTTGGATGTTAGAAAGTATTTCTTCTGTGAAATGGTTGTCAGCCACTGGAATAGGCTGCCCAGGGAGGTGGTTGAGTCCCCGTCCCTGGATGTGTTTAAGAATAGGGTGGATGATCTACTTAGCGATATGGTTTAATGGGGATTAGGGACGGTTGGACTCAATGATCTCTAAGGTCTTTTCCAACCTAGAAATCTATGAAATGAAATCTATGAAATCTATGGAGTGAGGGCCACCAGGACCTTGTTTACAATCATCAGGATCACAGTCTTTGTTTTTCTGCCAAAGAGCCCAGAGAACAAAGGCAGAATCATAACAATGGAGAGCAGTCCAGAGAGTCAGGCAGGTCTCTTTCAAGTGACATCTGCATGGGATCTCTCTTGCCATGTCTCTTGACAACTTGACCAGACCCTCACATTTCTTCCAACCAGAGGCGTGGGCTTGTCGGAGTGCAGATCCTTGAAGAGACTGCACGAAGAAAATCCTGTGTAAATAAGGACTGGAGCTCTAAAGTTAGGCCTCAAGGGCAGAATGCCCTTGAAGTAAAGGATAAGAAAACTATGCAGTATGATAAGGGAGTAGTGTTTGCTTAGAGCAGAGCTTCGCTAGGCGGGTGTCTGTTTGAAATAAGCTGTTAAATATGACAAGCGTATGTATCATCCAATAATGGTGTAGGAAAGGTGTGGTCTCAGGGTTATTGGCAAATACTGTCTATATAAGCAATAAGAACTGCACAATAAACGAGACTTCCTGCAGCTAACTCATATTGAGTCGTCTCAGTACTTCTCCAAATCCCTTCTCCGCATGGGCTCAGCTTGGGAAGTGGAGAACCTGTTGGAAACAAACAAATCAAGGTGTAGGAAGATGATCAAAGTGATGCTTGCGTCTTCCCTGAAGGAGACCCACACTCCGATTGACCTGTTTTGCTCAGCAAGTTCAACCCAGGGGACAAAGCCTGGATGGTCTGCTTTAGTGGAGAGGCACAGGGCAGGGAGCCAAAAGCTCACAGCTCTTTTTCCTGGTTCAGGGATGGGGTGGCCCATTCCATGCGTTTCAAACTACAAAGGGACACGTGATCAGTCTCCCAGAGCACCTGGGAGTCATGGTATTATGGAAGAGTTGGGAAAAACCCTGATCTCCAGGCAAACATGAGTCACCCTGCTGTGAGATTCTGTGGACACGGTGACCAAGCCTCAGGCATGCCAGGGACAGCAGAGCTCATAGCCTCATTCCTCCCCAAGTTCTGCTTTCCTCAACACAGCACCATTCCTGAATCAACAGGTGCTTCTCCGCAATCCTGCGCTGCTGCAGCCTTCCAAGGCATTGCGTATTGGTGGCTGCTTGGGGTCTCATGTGACTCAGTATACCCCAGAACAATGATGGTTAGAAAGGATCTCTGGATGTCCTATGGGATGGCTTCCTGCTCCGAGTAGACAAAATTACCCATTTACCTCAGGAAGTTCTGGGCCTTGTGCCGTTGAGTCCTCAACAGTGCCATTGTTGGAGAGGTCACTGTCTCCTGTGCAGCTCTTCCAGGGCTGCACTCACTCTGTGCCACTGGGAGATGGCAGTGAAGGTGTCAGCACTGGTGAGCAGAACCCAGATTTATGGTGTAAGTTCTGGAAATGGGATGAATAGAAGTTTTCTTGTGGTCCGTATAATGACAACTCAAGGACGCCCACTTCTCTGTCTCATTCTCCGCCAGCTTGTTTCATCCCACTTTTAAAACCCACCTAGTGCGAGCTTTGATCTGAATGAGCCAAAAGGCCAGAGTGTGCTCCATGGTACCATGAAGAGCACAAGGGCTGGATGTGTGCATGGAATGCCTCCTGCTCTGCATTTTGCTTTCACGCCAGTGACTAGAAGCCCCTCTGGTCAGAAGGGCTGGAAAGAGGAGCCAAAGTCTGTCCTAGCAGAGATTTATTTCACTGTAAATCCTGATGGGAGTCTTCACTCCTAATCCTGATAGTCACTGCTCGTCCAACTCCAAACCTTACCCTGTAAGCCCGGGATCTTCTCACCAGTGCTGGCACCCTCACTACCATCTCCTGGTGGACCACTTGTGGGCCAGAGAGGCTCAGCTATGAGAGCCCCTGATTGGTAGAATGGGGACTGGGCCTCAAGACCTTGCTCAGGCAGTAGCATTCCTCTTTGGTGGCTACATGGTTAGAATGGGACATCTCAAAAGGTCCTTTCAAACCCGAGATGTTTGATGAAAGCTGAGGGGAGGGATCGTTGCCCTTCCCTTGGCACCGCGGAGGCCACATCTAGGTGGGTGTGCCTCATTTTGGGTCCCCAGGGACAAGCGAAGTGGTGATGATCTCTCCTGGAGAGAGGTACTGGCAGAGGACCAGGCAGAACGTAAGGACTGGAGAACACGACGTATGGGTGAGGATGAGGATGCTAGGTTAGTGGAGCCTAGCAGGGATGAGCAAGGCGAGGAGCAGAGGATGGATGTACCTGTGGAAAGGTAAGAAGTTCAGAGCCTGCTGAGGTGCCAGGAAAGATTGGTCTGCTTGGAGCAGTGGATGGGCGCAAAGGACCTGCAGAGGTCCATTCCAACCTTCATTATTCTGGGTGCAATGAGTCACACAAGCCCTTGAGCAGCCATCAAAAGGCAATGCCTTGGAAGGCCACTGCAGCAGCAGGATATTGCACAGAAGCACCAGTTGTTTCCAGAGTCTATGAGGCCTGTTATCCCTGGCATGCCTGAGGCCGGGACACCATGGCCTCTGAAGTTCACAGCAGGGTGACTCATGTTTGCTGGGACTTCAGGGATTTTCCCAACCCTTCCATAATATGGTGACTTCTCTTTCTGGGAAGGACGCAGGCATCTCTTTGATCTCAAAACCATGCTGCGGTGGAGCTTGATGAGTGTAAGGTCGGTCCTCCTGGCCATCAACTACTGCCCACAGGGAGTTTCCCTCCAGCCCATAATGGTCTTTCCTTGCCGTTGACCTTTGCCACATCTCTGGAAATGGGAGTCTCTTCTCCCATATGGGTTTGTGCAGTCTTGACTTTCTGTCTGAACTTACCCGATGTATCCTGTGTGTCTACGAGGATCCATGGGGAGAAATCTCTCTCAGGGTTAGTCAAAGTGTCTGCACTGAGAGCACTTGAAAGTTGAATCAAGGAGTCCTTCTGTCCCATCCCACTCAGTGAGGGTGAGTGGGCGTGAGCTTTTGGAATTCTCTGCGTGGTAGCCAGGAGTCACAACAATGACGCAAAAGGTTCGACTGAAAACAAAGCTTTACTTGGGATTCAGCAAAGTTACAAAAGATGGTAACTATGAATGACACGACTTTTAACAGAACGGGGTTGTAATGAATATTGACTTGGCAAAACTTACTACGATATCAAAATGACAAAATTATACCAGATTGAGAAAATTTACACCAACGTTACCCTTACGTGCCTACTAGTCAAGTCAAGGATAGAGAAGAAAGACGAAAACAAAAGGAGAGATAAGAGTAAGGATATCACCGCCCTTGGATCCAGCAGCAGTCTCTGCTGGTGGTCGGGGTTCTCTGGTGGTGGGTGTGCACCGAGAGGCTTGCCCATTCTCCTTTTATATCCTCTGGGTGCCTGCTGTCCCTCCTCAGGGGAGGAGCGCTGTTGTGCATGTGCAATTGTTCTCTCAATTTCACAAAAGTTCTCAAAATGAGTCAGAGGGCACGGTGGATCATGGTGGTCTCACCATCCTGCTCTGCACAGTTGACTGAGCATTGACCCTTAACGCCCACGCAAGCGTTTAACTTCCATTCCTATGTGGCATCGCAGAGGGAGAGAGGTGGGTTTCTCAAGACAGCACCCCACCTCTGCGGGGTCCTGTTTGCCTGACACGGTCCCTTATCGAGTGAGGAAGTTTGCTTGCAGAGATACAAAGTGCAATGCCTTATTTGCAAGTTGGCTTGGTTCAAGCGTCTCTGTCTGGGTTTCCCAAGATGGATGTTTGTGACAATCACTCACTCCAACCTGTGGCTCTAGACCCAAATAGCTGAATTTGACCATGACTGGTGGCCACGCTGACCATCAAGAAGGCAATGTGACGAAGGCAGTCTCTGTCACAGAAATCCCCTTAAAATCGCCCTGCACACCACTCTGAGAGCTTGGAGTTCATTGGCCTTATGAATTTGGGACACAGATGAATTGTTTCGATGTTCAGTGGTTTGAAGTGGGAGTGCAACATCTCAGATGAAAGAGGCAAGAGCTTAATTACCACCAAGGCCTCGGCAAGTGTCAGCTATGAGACCTTTAAATGCTTGATGATCAAGGAATGTTTGTGGCCCCCTGGGGCTCTGGGACACAGCATAAAAGCCTGTGCTGCTGCAGGCTCCACATCCTTCTCTCTTGCCTCCCTTTCCTCGAGGAACGAGGTAAGCCTGAGTCCGCTCCATGTCTCCCTGTGGGCTGAACTGCTCTCCTGGGGACTGCTCAGGTTGATACTTGGGCTGCCTCAGCTTGGCCATGCAATAGAGCTGTTGAACAGTTCTGACCTCTTTCTCTTTGAATGGCGGGGCTGGGGAGAGCTGGGAAGAGGGGGTCCTTTCAAGAAGCAGAATGGGACGAATGGGGCTCAGCTGCAGGGAGGTCTGCCCACCAGAATGTGCACCTGCAGCAGACGGTCTTGAACCAAAGGACCAAGTGCATCCAGGGCCTTTTTCAAAGCAGCAATGTTTGTTCTGGCAATGGGTATGATCAGTCTTTGCACAGGTGCTCTGAGACCTGTTCATCCCAGCCTATTTGTGCTGGGATAAATGCACCGATCTTCACCCGTGCTATTGCACTGGGAAATGCAGGAGAAGGTCTTGGTGGAATAAGGAGCCAGTTAGGCACATGTTTGCTCCTGGTTCTTCAAATCTAGCCTTACGGTGAGATGTCACACCTGTTGTGCGTGTTAGCAAGAGAAGCTTCAGGCCTGTTTTGGACATGGAGCTCAAAATGCAGATGGAGGGAAGCAAAGAGTATCTACAGAGGCAGCTGAAGAAATGACAGACAGGCTGATGTTGGGGTCTGTGTTTTCTCTCTGCTCTGTGTTTCAGCTTTGCCTCCCTCACCCAGAGATGTCTTGCTTCAGACCTTGTCCCCCACGCCCCTGCGGCACCTCTGGCCCAACCCCACTTGCCAGCAGCTGCAGCGAGCCCTGTGTCGCCCGCTGCGCTGACTCGACGGTGGCCATCCAGGCCTCCCCAGTGGTGGTGACCCTGCCAGGCCCCATCCTCACCTCTTTCCCTCAGAGCACAGCCGTGGGATCGTCTCTGTCAGCTGCTGTTGGGAGCTCCCTCAGTGTCGGGGGTGTTCCCATCTCTTCAGGGGGCTCCTTCGGTCTGGGGGGGTCAGGGCTCTGTCTGCCTCCGCCACCGCGCTGCAGTCTGAACTGCTGAAGCCTGAGGATCATCTCTTGTGGAGCAGGAAGGAAGACAGGGACCCTGCAGCAGCAGGACCGTGGCCACAGCTTGCAGACAGGCTGGGTGTTCTCATCCCACCTGACAGAAGGGACCTGTGCCCGCTGCTCCTCGCTGCACAGCAGGACTCACCGTGTCTCCTCTGGCTCTGCTTTGCTCTGAGCTCCTTGAGAAAGGGCTCGTTCTCTTCAGCTTTGCTGAACCTCCTACTGAGGGTGGGAGGCTGTGGGAATTAGGGACTGCTCTTGGTAGGCTGCAATTGCCAACAGGTAGAGCAGACTGGGAAGAGTCAAGTGCTTTATGTGGAGCTGGTCCTTGGGAAATTGTCCATCTCTGCGCCTGCCTGAACCTGGCAGACACATTTCTCGCTCTCTCTTCTTTGCCGCTGTATTTACTCGTTCTCATTAAAGATTTTCTGCAGCATCTCTTGAGTATTGTGGTAGTTTTTTCTCCGCCTCCCTCAGATGGGGGTGTGCTCACTGCGAAGAAGAGCACAGGCCTGTGTCTTGAGCTTACCAGCTGTTGTCCGTGGAACTCCAACGCACGGAAAATAAGCAAGGAGTCCAATTCCCATTTCCACACATCTAGGGAATCTGTTAGTCCTGCGAAAGGGACACTGAGCTTATCAAGGACTTGGTTCGTCTTCCATACAATAACAGGCTGGCAGAGCTGGGGTTGGTTACCCTGGGGAACTGTGGTCCCAGGTGGGAATACAGTCATGTCACACACACTAACCCTGTTTTACTGTGAGCGTGGTCAAAGACCAGTGTCTCAATTATTCGGATGGGAATGTTAATTCAGAACTTTTGAGTTACCTTCTCAGTTCTCTCAATTGTTATTCACCAACTTTCTGTGAAAAGCAGTCACGACACTTCTCTCATTGGTGCTGTGGGCATGAACTCCCGGAGATGAGTATGGAGAGGAAAGGAGGAAAGCACTGGTTTTCAGAACTGCCCATAGGCAGTGTGACTGCAAGATGGGGCTGGTGGGAATTACATTAGGAAACAGATGATGCACAATCACAATCCTCTTTTCGTAACACCACCTACTTGTAGCACGGCTGACAACAGAGTGGGAGTGCGTAAATACTGAGCCAACCTCAACCCTCCATACAACCCCACGCTCAGAATTGGTTTTGACTGTCAACACCGCAAGGAATGTTGCTTCTTTTGCTTTTAGCAACTCTGGAATCCTAGACTTGAGGTGGAGAGTCTGGTTCTCTTCAGGTGGAGAGTCTGGTTGTGAGGGGCACCTCGTGTTTCCCTTGGCCCACAGCTCATAAGCTGCAAGAGACATGAGAGTGTCTCAGTTCTTAGTCACCAAGAACATGGTTACGGCCGGTTCCAGTAAACTTCACCCCGGTGGTCTGCCTTCCTCACTAAGTCTTCCTCTTCTCACCTCCTACACATTCGCTTTCTCGTCCTCTGCCAAAAGTTCCGAGTTTCTGCTAACTCAGTTCTTGAAAGTCCCAGCTCGGCTCCATCATTTCTGAAACCTTGTATCCAGCTCATCCGCTGAGCTATGGTCCCATCTTTGTTCAACCAGCTCTGAAACCCTGTGTCCCATCCAGCTGCACACAAGGTTTTCCTCTTCTCACATTCAATGTTGCAACTAGCAAACCACCAGTTGCACACTCGCTCAGAAAGCAAAACTCGAACAACCGATCAGTACAGCGTTACTTAATCAATGGGAAGTCAGTGGACCCAAATGACATTTGCGTGTCAACTTTTTTACACTTCCCTACACAGGCCTCCCAAATTGCCTTGCTTCAGTGTGTCCCTTGATGACCACCTAGACACAGCCATCTTCATTTGTACCCTGTCATAGTAGCACGCTATGACAAAGCACTGTTCTGTCTCCCTCCGAGTCATCTACACCTGCCTTTTATTTTCCTTTTGCCCTTCCACACTGTTTCTCAGCCAGGCTCCATCTTGCCTTTTCCATAGATCTCTCCCACTCTTGCCAACCATTCCCTCTACACGCCAACAACCTGCACAGCAGTCATGGTCTTTGTTCCATGGATGACACCACCCTATGTCTCCAAGAGGCTGGAGTGCTGCCAGAAGGTCACCATCACCGCTGCAAGAGTGTCCGCACCCTAGTGCTCACAGTAGACTTGAGGTCCCCTTAGGTAAATTTGAGAAGCGAAGCAGGATCTAATAGCCTCCAAGGCCTCTGGAAGGCTGGAATTGGGTGCCCGTCATGCTCAGCGAAGGTCCCAGCTGCAGGTCTTCAAGTGGAGCATCGCCCTGAACCTCCTCGGGGAGCCAAGCGTCATTGCACAGGACGTGTTGAGCAGGTCTGAGAAGGCTGGAGCAGGTAGCTGTGGTCCAGTGGTGAAGACGATGGACTAGAAATCCGTTGGAGTTTCCCCGTGCAGGTTTCAATCCTGCCAACTATGGAGTGAGGTCCCCTTTTGGGCTCCCTGCAATTGACCACACTGCAACCATGGGACTCTGCTCCTCACTGCAATACCCAGGGAACAACAAAACCCCCTTGCCTACACTGCTTGCCCTCGTCTCCCCCCAGAAATGTCTGCATAGATGGGTAATCCTGCTCCCATTTACAAGGTAGGCAAGTTGGGGAAAAAGAAGGGACCAGGGCTGAGTATGAGCCATGAAAACAAGTCCACTGTTTTTGATCGTTGAGCAGAACTTCAGAGCCTGATCTCACCTGACACCCCAAGCAGCACAGCTCCACCAGCTGCCTTCCCTACACCTGAAACTACAGCAGTTCATCTCCAAAGAGAGTCTGGACAATGTGGCCCTCGTCGCTAAAGATGAAGGGAAGACACCTCATGGTGCCAGCTCTGGCAGGGAGTGTCCTCCAGGGCCCCAAGAAGCTGACACTGTCTCAGCATTTCTCATCAGCACCCTCATCTGGGATCCTCATGGTCCTCATGGGGGACTTCAACCACCCCGATATCTGTTGGAAGGACAACACAGCAGGGCATAGGCAATCCAGGAGGTTCCTGGAATGCATGGATGATAACTCCCTTCTCCAAGTGGCAGAGGAACCAATGAGGAGAGGTGCTTTGCTGGACCTTGTTCTCACCAACAAAGAAGGGCTGGTGGGCAACGTGATGCTCAAGGACAGCCTTGGCTGCAGTGATCATGAAACGGTGGAATTCAAGATACATAGGGAAGCAAGCAGGGTGCACAGCAGGCTCACTACCCTGGGTTTCAGGAGAGCAGACTTTGGCCTCTTCAGGGATCTCCTCGCTAGAGTACAATGGGATGAAGCCCTGAAGGGAAGAGGGGCACAAGAAAGCTGGTTAATATTCAAGGATCACCTCCTGCAAGCTCAGGAGCGGTGCACCCCAACAAAGAGAAAGTCAGGTAGGAACACTAGGAGGCCTGCATGGATGAACAAGGAGCTCCTGGACCAACTCGGACACAAAAAGAAGGCCTATAGAGGGCGGAAGCAAGGACAGGTAGCCTGGGAAGAATACAGAGAGATTGTCCGAGCAACCAGAGATCAGGTTAGGAAAGCTAAAGCCCTGATAGAGTTAAATCTGGCCAGGCACATCAAGGGCAACAAGAAAAGCTTCTATTGATATGTCAGTGATAAAAAGAGATCTAGGGAAAATGTAGGCCCTCCCCAGAAGGAAACATGGGACCTGGCTATCCGGGATATGGAGAAGGCTGAGGTTCTCAATGATTTCTTTGCCTCTGTCTTCACTGGCAAGAGCTCCAGCGGCACAGCCCAAGCCACAGAAGGCAAAGGCAGGGACTGGCAGAATGAAGAACCGCCCACTGTAGGAGAAGATCAGGTTCGAGACCATCTAAAGAACCTGAAGGTGGACAAATCCATGGGACCTGATGAGGTGCATCCACGGGTCCTGAGGGAGCTGGCAGATGAAGTTGCTAAGCCGCTGTCCATCATATTTCAGAAGTCGTGGCAATCTGGTGAAGTTCCCAATGACCGGAAGAGGGGAAATACAGTCCCCATTTTTAAAAAGGGAAAAAAAAGAAGACCCAGGGAACTACAGGCCAGTCTCTCCTCTGTGCCCGGCAAGATCATGGAGCAGATCCTCCTGGCAACAATGCTAAGGCACATGGAAAATAAGGAGGTGACTGGTGACAGCCAACATGGCTTCACTAAGGGCAAATCCTGCCTGACTAATTTGGTGGCCTTCTATGATGAGGCTACAGCATTGGTGGATAGGGGAAGAGCAACTGACATTGTGTACCTGGACTTATCCAAAGCATTTGATACTGTCCCACACGACATCCTTGTCTCTAAACTGGAAAGACATGGTTTTGAGGGATGGACCACTCGGTGGATAAGGAATTGGCTGGATGGTCGCACTCAAAGAGTTGTGGTCAACGGTTCAATGTCCACGTGGAGGCCAGTGACGAGTGGTGTTCCTCAGGGGTCAGTACTGGGACCGGTGCTGTTTAACATCTTTGTTGGAGACATGGACAGTGGGATCGAGAGCACCCTCAGCAAGTTTGCAGATGACACCAAGTTGTGTGGTGTTGTGGACACGCTGGAGGGAAGAGATGCCATCCAGAGGGACCTTGACAGGCTGGAGAGGTGGGCCTGTGAGAACCTCATGAAGTTCAACAAGGCCAAGTGCAAGGTCCTGCACGTGGGTCGGGGCAATCCCAAGCACAAGAACAGGCTGGGCGGAGAATGGATCGAGAGCAGCCCTGAGGAAAAGGACTTGGGAGTGCTGGTGGATGAGAAGCTCAGCATGAGCCGGCACTGTGAGCTGGCAGCCCAGAAAGCCAACCGTGTCCTGGGCTGCATCCAAAGCAGCGTGGGCAGCAGGGCGAGGGAGGGGATTCTGCCCCTCTGCTCTGCTCTGCTCTGGTGAGACCCCACCTGGAATACTGAGTTCAGCTCTGGAGTCCCCAGCACAAGAAGGACATGGAGCTACTGGAACGAGTCCAGATGAGGGTCACGAAGATGGTCAGAGGGCTGGAGCACCTCTGCTATGAAGACAGGCTGAGAGAGTTGGGGCTGTTCAGCCTGGAGAAGGCTCCGGGGTGATCTTATTGCAGCCTTCCAGTACCTAAAGGGGCTACAGGAAAGCTGGAGAGGGGCTTTGGACAAGGGTGTGTAGTGACAGGACAAGGGGCAATGGCTTTAGACTGAAAGCGGGGAGATTTAGATTAGATCTAAGGAAGAAATTTTTCACTCAGAGGGTGGTGAGGCACTGGAACGGGTTGCCCAGAGAAGTTGTGGCTGCCCCATCCCTGGCAGTGTTCAAGGCCAGGCTGGATGAGGCTTTGGGCAACCTGGTGTAGTGGAGGGTGTCCCTGCCCATGGCAGGGGGGTTGGAACTAGATGATATTTGAGGTCCCTTCCAACCCAAACCATTCTGTGATTCTATGATCTGTGGGAGAGAAACTGGGGAGAAGCAGGAACAGAGACAAGGCCTGCCCAAAAAACCCGAGTGTATCACAGCGGGGAATAAAGGACCGGAGCAGAGGCTGTTGCCTGTCACCCCGGGCTACAGCCGCAGCACCCCGCCTCTGGGCTGCTCTGAAGACAACAGCTGGCGGTTGCACACACGAGCTCACAAGACTTGTGTCTGTCCTGCTGGGACCCAGCAGCACCGGGACCAGGAGCACACGCTCGGGTTGCCGAACGCGGAGGTGCTGCCCGCAGCTGTGCGGAAGCAGAGCTGCCGGCGGCGCTGGCAGAGGCGGGGCAGCGCTCCTCGCTTCCTTCCCGCCGGAAGCTGCACTTCCCGCGGAAGCCGAGCGGGCGGTTGGGCAGCAGCGCTGCGCTCGCGCTGCCTCAGGCGCTGCGTGGAACCGCGCGAAACAAAAGGGCGCTGCGTTGGCCGGGAATCGAACCCGGGTCAACTGCTTGGAAGGCAGCTATGCTCACCACTATACCACCAACGCGCCGCGCACGCGCCGCCCCTCTGAGCCTGCACTTCACGCACTCGCTGCCTCCCGCTCCCGCACGGACCGCGCGCTCTCCTCCTCACAGCCCCCCGCACACAAACAGCACCTCAGCCTCCTACACACTGCGGCTCTTTCTACGGCGCTCCCACGGGACCTCGGAGATCTCAACATGCCCCGAAAGATCCATACGGCCCCTCACCACCAGGGACTGACCACCTGCGGACCGGCGCACTGGACAAAGCGCCACTCAGCTCCACCCGTCGATGCTGCACACGCCTTGGCTGCACACCAGGCTCCGACGGACCCACGCAGCGGGGCTCTGCCCAACACCCAGCCCCGCACCGAAGCACACACACACAAAGAAACCATCACGCTGACGCACTTTTTCACCCCTCTCTCGCTGCTGCTGCTGCTGCTGCTGCTGCCGCCTCTGCGGCTCCTGCTAATGCTGCCGCTCCTCATCTGCCTTCACACCCGGGACAGCTGGGCACGCACTGTGCGGCTGTAGCTGTGTTTGCCTCTGTCTGCCTGTGCTGCTAGAAGCACAGACAAACACCCACACGGCTGCTCACTCTTTTCTGCACCTTCACTGCACCTGCAGTGCGCCTGCCGTGCACCTGCAGTGTACTGCAGGGCGCTGAAAACACCGTGACGAAGCTCATGCATCAGAACACAAGAACATGGCTTAGCAAAAACTGTTCTAGAAGAAACAGACTCAGCTTGGGGAAATCAATTTATTACCAATTCAAATATATTCACGTAGTGAGGGGAAAAAAAAAAAAAAAAAGGCAAACCTAAACCACCACCTTTCCTCCCTCTTACCCAGGCTCAACTGCACTCCTTCACTCTAGACTCCTCTAACAACCCACATGACACAGGGAGGATGCATTTTCCCTCTGCTCTTCCTCACCCTTTTTTTTTTTTTCCCTTTCTCCTCTCTCTGTATGGCTTTTTCTACTCTTTCTGGACTATATTTTTGTAAGGGCCTCAAACACTGCTGGTACTTCGGCTGTGCCCTGCGGTGGGTCTGCTGTGAAGGTGGAATCAGCTGTGTCTGGCACAGGGCAGCCCCTTACCTCTTCTCACAGAGGCCACCCTGCAGCACCCCCTCTCCCCTCCACTACCAACACCTCAGTCACACGTGGCCAATGCAGTGCCCACTGGGAATACCTGCACAGCTCTGCTCCTGGCTGGGCCTTCGAGTGGGCAAGGCAGCAGGCAAGGACAAAGAAAGCTCTCAGGTCTTCCAGCCAATCACACTGGTGTTTCCCCAAAAAACTAGCACCAGCCTTGTCCTCCTCCCCACCTGCAGGGCCCTGGAGGTCCCCACCCATGGCTGGGCACTTGGGGATTGAGCTGCGTGATGGGAAAAGAGAAACACCTCTGTCCCCAGGACAGCCACTGCCCTGTGGGGTGAGGCTCTGCTGTGCTGTGCTGTTCTGTGCCGTGCCTGCTGCTCCACACAACAGCCTGCCTTGCTGAGGGACACTGTGGGAGTGCTGGCTGCTGAGAAAGCAGAGGAGAAGGTGGCAGTGGCAGAGAGAAGGGGCTGAGGGTGAGGGAGAGCCGTGGCCATGGGTGCGCAGAGAGCGGGGGCGCAGCAGTGCAGTTACGAACTGGCTGAAAGATGCAAGGGAGAGGCAGCAGCTGCTGCCGCTGGAGTGAGTGGTGGGAAAAAAGAAAACGGAGTAGCAGAGGATGGTTTCGATCCATCGACCTCTGGGTTATGGGCCCAGCACGCTTCCGCTGCGCCACTCTGCTCTGTTAACAGCCCCCCCTCAGACCTCCCACCGTGCTGCCATACGCTCCCGGGCACTGCCAGCACCAGGGCTTGCACTCATGCTGCTTTCCCTTCCTCCTGCCTGTGCTCTGCACACTCTTTTCCTAAAGAACTTCAGTTCTCTGCATGGATTGTCTACAAGATTTTCCACCCTTCACACGGACACCTGCCTCACCCCAAGGTCCATGATGGCCAGAACTTCTGAAGGGAGACTGCTGTTTTAGTTGGTCCCCCTCTGCACTCACTTCCGCAGTCGGTGTGCTTTGTCTTCCCGCTTCTGGGCTGCTTGCATCCCCTTCCCAGATCGCTCTCTCCTACTCTTTGGGACAGCTTGGCCAACTGATGACATTGGTTTAATGCTCTTGCTGCCATATAGGTGCCTACAAGTGACCTGTCATAAGTCTATCTCCTGTTATATTATTGATAAGTTCATTTTACCAGCAATAACTTTGTAGTAACCTCTAAGATTATAGATATTTTTTGCTTCTGTTATTGACTGATGCTGTTATTGTCACTGTTACTGATCGTCGCTACTATTTATTGACATAATTATTGATTGCTGCTATAGTATTGATTGCTGAGAATAATTTGTAATAGCTTGAGATATAGATATTTGCTTTACTAATCATAGCTAGACTTGCTAGTGGTATTTCTGGTAATCCGTAATAGAGAAATGTTGAGGATAAAGCCGCCGTGTCCACGCGTATTGCAGAATCCTACAAACACACAGTCACAGCCTGTACGCGACTGCAGGCCAGGTGACCGTTTAGGTCACGATGGCACGGACAGCTCAATGACACCTACAGCTTTGGTCCGCTAAACTGCACCCAGAAGAGCACTCACCATGTTAGGCATCTTGATTCTACGTGCTGTGAATTCAGGCACTGAAGGATCTGTAGGATCTGGCTTCCTCCCATCTTTGTTACCTCTCCTCATCTCCTTCATTAGATACGAGAAAAGAAGCAATAGCCATTGTTGAAGCTTCTGCTGGGCTTGAGTCACAGCACCACCCTGCTCCTGCCCCGTGCACAAAATCTGTGCAGGGCTTGTAAGAGAGATTATCGTTGTTGGATACCGTCCTTCTGGCCTATGCTGCCTCCCGCAAAACGGCATGACCAGCACGCATAAAGCCCTCGCTATCTATCTGCAACTCGGATAATTTGCTCACATTTTCAAAGACTTTGTTTTCCAGCTCAGTGCTGAAACTACTGGGCCACAGAACTCTCAGAATTGTCTAAAATCATGAGAGCACAGTTTAACATGGCAAGAGAGAAAAAAAAGTCAGTCCTGCAGTCACCTGTCCAGAGACAGGATCCTTCAGGGAATTGTCTGAAGGCTTGCTGACAAAGGCCTCTGTGTAGAGGTATGCTCCTGCGTACAACAAGCAGCCACAGCGTGCTCTGCACTGTCAGAGATTCACTGACGTCTATGGAACCATGACTTCTTAAAGACACTTCTGCTTTCTCCTCCATATATGACTTCAAGGATGAAAAGGAAACACAAAACTCCGGAGAAACCTTGTAAGACAGGACTAATGTGTAGCTGATTGTCTTATTTTCGTGTGACAAGGCTCAAATTTTGGTCTCCTCCAGCCTTGCTTGTGAACTTCCTCAAGTCTCAGTCTTCCAAGTTCTTGCACCTAATGTCCATGATTTTGTTTTGGAGAAATGTATTGCACGTGCTTGTACCAGACATGAAAAGGGAGACAGGTTGGACTGGCAATTATCTTTACAGAAAGATGCTCGCTCCTCTTTCATTATTTGTTTTTTAATATGTAAGTTACATTTTGATAAATAAGCTTATACTATGTTTATATTTGGGCAAAACAGTGAACTGCAAAGAGAAATAATCATAGAATCACAGAATGGTTTGGGTTGGAAGAGACCTCAAAGATCATCCAGTTCCAACCCCCCTGCCATTGGCAGGGACACCTTCCACCACACCAGGTATCTCAAAGCCTCGTCCAGCCTGGCCGTGAACACGTCCAGGGATGGGGCAGCCACAACTCCTCTGGGCAATCGGTTCAAGTGGTTCACCACTCTCATTGTAAAAAATTTCTTCTTTGTATCTAATCGAAATCTCCCCTCTTTCAGTTTGAAGCCATTGCTCTTTGTCCTGTCACTAGACGTCCTCATAAAAAGTTCCTCTCCAGCTTTCTTGTAAGCCCCCTTCAGGTACTGGAAGGCTGCTAGAAGATCACTCCGGAGCCTTCTTTTCTCCAGAGTGAACAACCCCAACTCTCTCAGCCTGTCTTCAGAGGAGAGGTGCTCCAGCCCTCGGGTCATTTTTGTGCCCCTCCTCTGGACCCACTCCAACAGCTCCATGTCCTTCTTGTGTCGGGGACCCCAAAGCTGAATGCAGTATTCCAGGTGGGGTCTCACAAGAGCAGAGCACAGAGGCAGAATCCCCTCCCTCGACGTGCTGGCCACGCTGCTTTGGATGCAACCCAGGATATGGTCGGCTTTCTGGACTGCCAGCGCACGTTGTCGGCTCATGTTGAACTTCTCATCAACCAGGGCTGCTCTCAATCCATTCTCCGCCCAGCCTGTACTTGTGCTTGGGATTGCCCCGACCCGCGTGCAGGACCTTGCACTTGGCCTTGTTGAACTTCATGAGGTTCTCACAGGCCCACCTCTCCAGCCTGTCAAGGTCCCTCTGGATGGCATCCCTTCCCTCCAGCGTGTCCACAACACCACACAACTTGGTGTCATCTGCAAACTTGCTGAGGGTGTGCTCGATCCCACTGTCCATGTCTCCAACAAAGATGTTAAATAGCACTGGTCCCAGTACTGACCCCTGAGGAACACCACTCATCACTGGCCTCCACGTGGACATTGAACCGTTGACCACAACTCTTTGAGTGCGACCATCCAGCCAATTCCTTATCCACCGAGTGGTCCATCCCTCAAAACCATGTCTTTCCAGTTTAGAGACAAGGATGTCGTGTGGGACAGTATCAGTTCCTTCAACACGCCTGGGTGCTTCCCGTCCAGTCTTATGAACTTTTATGAGTACAATTGACCAAAGTGCTCTGGCTGTGTCTTCTCATCCTGCTCGTGCTGCTTCACTCCCACATGCTCTGCTAACAGGCTTAAGGAACTGGGGACACTGAAGACAGACCTTCTCAGTGAAACATAAGGCAAAAAAGGCATTGCATACTTCAGCCTTTTCTGTGTCCTGGGTCACGAGGTCTGCTGCTTGTTGACCAGTGGACTTAGATTTTCCTTAGCCTTCCTTCTGCTGTCAATGCACATCTAGAAACTGTTGTTCTTGCCCTTCCAATACCTTACTAGCTCCAACTCCAGCTGAGTGCTGGCTTTGTTAACTCCATCCCTGCATGGTCTATATTCCTTCTGGTTTGCCTGTCCCTGTTTCCACCTTCCGTGTACTTCCTTTCTTGTTTGAGCCAGGGGAGCCCACACCAAGGGCTTCTGGTATCCTTTCTGAAGCAAAACAGTCACCCACACTAAATGCGGGAGCAATAGAGAGATCTGGCTGCCCTACATACCACTCTAAGATTAAGACAGAAGGATGATTTTTCAATCATTCTCCTTCTATGACCTGACTCACTGCAGCAGCTGACACCACAGGCCACAGGGCATCCACACCCCCAGTCTGACTCCGGTAGTGGGTACCGGTTCTCGCTCACGGACACGCAGGTCTAATCAGTGGCTGAGAAAAGATTTAACGAGAAGATGTAAGATGATGGGACAGACTGGGGAGATGAGGTGCAGGGCTCAGCCAGACAAATTTACATGTAAAATAGGCTGGCCCTATTTTACATGTGACCAACCCATCTTATACCTTTTTCTGTCTACCCTTCCTTTGTTCCTCCCTGTTTCCCCTTCATTGGGTCATTGATTGACCAGGTTGGGTTCTCCTCACTGTCTCCCTTGTCATTTGATGGTCAAATTTGTGTCCCTGAAAGTTCTTGTTCATCACTTCCTCCCTTTCTTATCATCCCTTGTCACATCGAGAAAGGTCTTTGACGAGATATCCCTAAAGCAGCTGGCAGGCGCTGCCTTTCCCTGTATCCTTGCAAAGGTGTTGAGTTTTTTCACCGTATGGGCTATGTTTACACTGCCGTTTCTAGCTTTGTTTCATGGCCCGTGACTACTCACTATGTTTGGGGGAGAAATTCACTGCCCAAACGAGAACCAAAGTGCCAGGGACTGTGGGATGTGGTGACTTCAGGCTCCACGCCAGCAGAACACCGCAAACAGGAGCTTTGAGAGTATAGGTTTTAACTGAAGACGTGTTTATACAAGCACAAGGCATTAACTTAACACAGAATTAAAAGCGGAAAACCGTTTGTATGAGGGAGTGTGTTAACTGCAAAACTCCAAGTTGACTCCGTTTATTCTTAAATTTTCTGCAACCGTATAAACATCCTACCTCTTGCCCACTCCCCTCTCCCGTTGGGCGAAAATCAGAGGAAGGGAAGTGAAAAGACAGATGGGTCAAGGTGATGACAGTTTATTAAGGAGAGCAAGAGCTGTACACACACAAGGAAAAAAGGAGTTCACTCACAACTTCCCATGGTCAGGCAGATGTCCAGCCTCTTCCTGGAAAGCAGGGGCTCAGCATGCCTAACTGTTGCTTTTGAAGACAAACACCTTCACCACGAACATTCCCCCTTCCTCCTCCATTCCCTGAGCTTTTATTGCTGAGCAAAACATTATACGGTATGGAATATCCCCTCGGGCAGTTTGGGTCAGCTGTCCCTTCCCAGCCTCTTCCCTACCTGCAGCCCTCCGGTCTTTGTAGGGCGTGGGACTGGAGAGAAAGACTCTGCTCTGCACAAGCAATGGTCAGCCGTAGCCAAAATATTGGTGTTTTATCAACACTGTTTCAGTCACAAAGGCAAAGCACATACCGTACAGGCTGCTGTGAAGAAAGTTCACTCCACCCCAGCCAGACCCGGTACAACCTCCACCCCTTATTCCATACCATCTGCTTCATGCTCAGGTCCAACACGATCTGATACATCAAAGCATCCTCTCACCATCTCATTCACACGTTGCTTCGTTTCTATTGCCTACTCAAATCTTTCTGCCTACCTAACCCACGTTGCATTAATATATGTCATTCTTCTACCCCATACTTCTCTTTTTCTTTCCCGTTTTGTCTGATTCTTATTCCCAAAATCTTCTTTTACCAAAACTAGTAACTTACACTACTCGTGGTGCATTGACCTTGGCCTGCAGCCAGACTCCCACCCAGCTGTTCTCTCATGCCCCTCCTCAACAGGACAGGAAAGGAGGAGAAAAGAAGATGAAAAAGTTCTGTGCAGGGGATGAGGAACGGAGAGCTGTGGTCGGTTCGTAACAGCGTGCCTCGGCAACTCCTTCCTCCTCGTGCTTTTCCCCTTCGGCAGTGTGGGTCCTCTCTGGGGGATGTAGTCCTTCCGATAAACCTGCTCTAGCGTGGGCTGTGAACTGCAGTTTTCCATGACCAAAACCTCACTGCGTACACCTAATACTCCAGGAATTGTAGTATTGTCCTTTTGTATTTGTAGTAGAGTGCTTCTGGTACTTCTGGTCTAAGAGACAGTGATATAAATTAGGTATTAATCACACAAATTGGAAGAGAAAATGCCGCTTGGAGATAAGCAAGAGCGGAATTGGGGTTGAGGCTAGATCAAAATAAGCAGAGAGAAAATGAAAGCACAAGTCACATTTTGCTTTAATGAACACTCCACCTGGCAAGCCAGAAAAAGAACCAGATAGAAAGCATTAGGTTCAACGAGTTGAGAAACAATCAACGAGTTGAGAAACAATCCCCTCCCATAGCTTGCTTTCAGCCTACATGAGAAGGGAATTAAATAAAGCTACTGCAGCTACCTGGCAATGTTTCAGTTCATCCTTTCTGTTTTAAAGTGAGCAAGTTCTAACTAGTTTGGGAAAGAGATCTTTGTTCAGCGAGGGAATAAAATCAGATCAAGTCTAGACTTGAATCCCGTCCCTCCCATCAGTAGGAAGGACACTTCCAGGAGACACAGCTCGTCCCCTCCAGTTGAAAGGTGCTAACTTTTTTCTTATCTCAACTCATTATTGAAGTGTGGGTTGAGTTTTTTTCGGGGAGAGGGGGAGGGGATAGGGGAAGTTTCGGGCCACCACTTTTACTTTGATTGAGAGGAAACCAAACTTATTTTTTCCCCAGCCAGTGACTTTATATACTTGTGGACATAGAGGTATAACCATGGGGGAGGACAAGAATTTTATAAACCGCTTTTGCAATATTCCTACACTGAGTCAGCCTTACTGAATTGCTTGCAAGGACAGAGTTGCAACAACTAAAATTTATTCTGATATACTGAGCAAAACAAGGCCAGGCATTTTCTGGATTTAACAGGAAAAGATTGCTAAAATGGCACAGACCTTTTTGAAAGGCATTTCACCTCATTCACAAATTCCATTAATTTCTCTTTACTAGGGAAACACTTATGCTCTGTGCAGCTACAAGGAATCCATCACCTGGACGGAGAAAATACGGCCATCTGCTTCCTAAGTAGCCACTTGTCAATGCATCTCCTCAGGCTTTGCTTGACTTCCTGATTCCTCAGGCTGTAGATGATGGGGTTGAGCATGGGGGTGACAACGGTGTAAGACAAAGAAACCATTTTCTTGGTGCTGGATGAGAGGCTGGACTTGGGTCGCAGGTGGACGATGCCAGTTGTGCTGTAGAAAAGAGTCACTACCACCAGGTGAGCTGCACAGGTGGAAAAGGCCCTCCTCTGGCCTGCAGCTGAGGGTATCTGAAGAACAGCATGGATAATGCGAAGGTAAGAGATGGCTATCAGAGAGAAAGGAATCATCACTATTATGACAATAGCGATAAAAATCAGTAGTTCAAACAAGGCTGTGTCTGCACACACCAGCTTCAGCACAGGAGAAACATCACAGAAGAAATGGTCGATCCCGTTCCTCCCACAGAAGGGCAGGGTAAATAACCATGTGGTGAAGCCCAGAGCCACAGGGACACCAGACAGCCAAGACCCGATAGCCATCTTGAAGCAGCGATCCCTGTTCATTGTGGTGGCATAATGCAACGGGTGGCATATTGCCACTTGCCGGTCATAAGCCATTGCACCCAAGAGGAAACACTCACAGGTGACAAAAAGAATAACAGAGTTGAGCTGCAAGGCGCAAGCTGTGAAGGAAATCGTTTTTCTCTCCACCAGCAGAATCGCAAGCATCCTGGGGACAATGCTCAGGCTGTAGCAAATCTCTATCAAGGCAAGATTCTTTAGGAAGTAGTACATGGGCATGTGTAGAACAGGGTCGATGGTTGCGATCACAACAATCAGAGAGTTCCCTATCAAGATGGCCAGGAACATGATGGAAATCAGTGTGAAAAATAGGAGCTGCATCTTGCCTTGGAAAGCAAACCCCAAAAGTAAGAAGTGAGTAGCGATAGTTTGGTTTCCCAGCTTCGTTTCCTCAGCAGGTCCCATCCTAAAAGACAAAAAATAACCCGGACACTACAAAAGCATTAGTAGCTTGGGACAGACTTGTGAGCTCAGAAATAGCTCCAGTTGCAAGTAAAATGGCGTTTAAAACCTGAGGTGAAACTCGGATTGGATACCACAGAGACCCCAGTTCAAAAAACCTCAGCTGGCAAACCTGTACAAGATCATCTTTAACAGTCATGGGCTGGGATTCCACCTCCCTAAATTAGGTGAACAGTAGATGGACAAACAAATTTCAAATAACCATTCTGTGCTTATTTTATACAGAAAGAAGTGGATACCTCCAAAGGGCAGTCACCTTAGCCTAAGAGTGGCGTTTATGACGAGACAGCAGAATTTCACTTTGGATGGGCTGGATGTCTCTCAGTTAACATCAGCATCTAAATGTCTATAGACATCTAAACGTGAGCTGATCATCTTAGAATCACTCGATATTTAATGACGAGAAATATAGCAGGAGACAGAAGCATAATTTCTTTCCTTCTAAGATGGATGTCCAAGGTTACCAGGATTGCCAGTATCATTAATAATGAAGTGAGTAATACGATGGCCAAATTTTTGGATAGCTGGAATTAACTGAAATTCGTTTATTAATGGTGCTCTAAGCTAGGTGATATGGAGATCCTGTTGCTTTCCACCTACTGGTTTGACTCAAGCAGAAGTGATCTACCTACGTTATTTTCATTGTCAATCCTGCAAAAGTACAATCGCAACCTAAACAAGTTTAAATTAATAAAAGTCTTCATGCACTTACTTCTGTTTCATCAAATCCTGTAAAATCCAAATTCTGAGTTTTCATTTCAGATAAGCTCTGGGGAGTAAGAAGATGCTCAGCATACAAACAACTGCCCACAAAAAAGTGTTGGCCAGCATCTACACCTTGCTGCCATTACTTGGGAATTGATCATCCCATCAGATCTGCTAGCAGAATTATATGTCTGGGAAACTTCCTGGACTGTTTCAGCCAAAATATACTTGGCTGATTTTTGAAAGGCACGTTTTTTTCTGTATGTACACCATTGGGATTGAGGTAATCTGGCCCACAACAACGGGAGTCTAGTTTTACTCTTAGGCTCACTAAGAGTACTCTGAGGGTCGACATTTTCTCTTCAGGTGTCATGTGCATGAGATGAGAATATAGATATAGATATAGATATAGATATAGATATAGATATAGATATAGATATAGATATAGATATAGATATAGATATAGATATAGATATAGATATAGATATATACACACACACACAGATGTGTAACAAAAATTCCAAACTAATAATGAGAAATAAATTGCTTAGACTCTGTGAAGAGATCTCTATGCCCAGGAGGATTTTGGTTTCCATCCACAGATGAAGGAAGACTCTCGCTACCTACACAGCAGTCAAACTGCATCACTGACAATGATCAAATCGCTTAAGATTTTGGAGTCTTTAGGTTTCCAGGATTTCTGAAAATGCCTTTTCCTTTTCCTCAGCAATGATGAAAGAGAAAATGAGGAGACGAGAAAGTATAGACACTGTTGTTCATTTGTTCAACACGTTTATCAGCAAAATAGGCAGCTACAGTTGCCAAAGATTTCTGTAGACAATAGAAATAAGCAAGTATACTGTCAGTGTAATGAATGTGTCTCCAGCATAGAGATCTAAAATAACACAAATTGCTGATGCCATGGAGGTTCCTATTTCTCTCAGATGAGCGAGTGAGTAATTCAGACGTAAAAATCTGCATTGCCAGTGCCTAAAGGTAGGTGGGATAGATTCCTCTAGTATATCGTAATAGCAGCTCCAGGCTCCAAGTAAAAAAATGAACCATGGAAACACACTCATGTTTTGGTTTTGCCTTACAAACCAACTAGAATGAGGAATAGAAATTGAAATGTTACCTTATGTTTCTAAAACTGGTAGAATTTTCTCTCTCTCTTCAGCAGGGGCGATAATTCCAAAGGCAGAGGGTAAGAAAAAATATGAATAGGGAGAAAAACAAAAGAAGAAAAAAAATCCTTTTGCTTTCCTCTGCCAGAGGCAGCATCTCCTCTCTGATTCCAAAGGCTCCTAGAGCTAACGGGTGGAGGTATTTGAATTTTCATGTGCTCCCAGTAGGATCAGGTCTCCAGACAGCAACTTTCCTGTTATGATTAAATCGTATGTTAAATAATCTTTTCTTATCCATGCTCTATATAAAAATGCAGTATGTTTTAGGACATACTAGCAGTTTAAGTATGGTATAAGCAAAGTTTTCTTCCACATTTTCCGAGTTGTACTAGTGACTAATGTAATTGTTAACAGTAATAATGGGATATTCTCTTACTCTTTTTCTCATCTAGTTTGCTAACATCAGGGAAAAAAATGGAATATGGCATATGTTGGTTTCCCAGTGGCCGAAGAGACCATTACAAATACTGGAGTAACAGTAGTGTTACGAATATAGAGCATTGCAGTATGATACCAACGTATTAGACAGCCCTAAATACGGCAAGCAATAGTACAATAACGGCTTATCTGATAGACCTTTTTTTTTTCTTTACTGCTTTTGTCCACTTTATTCTGGAAATGAAAGATCCTTATCTTTTGGTAGATGTCTGCTGATCATCTGAAGCACTCTCTATGATAGTATGTTAACTAACTCAGTGAACTAACACAGGTGAAAAATTAGGTGATGTGAATTCAAGCCTGAGGCATTTAACACTTAATCAACTCCAGTAAAGTCTGCGTTTGCAGCCTGGAAAATCTAGAAAGACAAGTCAAACAAGAGGAACAAGAAGGAAGTTGTTGTACCAGAGCATCACAGTTGGGAAACCTGACGGAGGAGCCATTAACATTCTCCTGTTGCGAAAGGTTTCAGACTTGAGCCCTGACTCCTTGGCTGGATCTCATCCCGCATCTCTTCTCCCAGGAATTACGTGGCTTTCTTATTTGGGTGAATCCTCTCATTCTCTTCATGTGAATGTCAATGTCTTTAGCCAGGTGTGGTGGGCTGGCTTTGGGCAACTGCCGCGCTCCCATCCAGCCTCTCTCTCACTCCCGCTCCTCAACAGGACAGGACAGGGAGAGAAAATAAGATGAAAAATCTTGTTGGTCAGGTAGATCACTCACCAATTACCGTCATGGGCAAAACAGACTGGACTTGGGGAAAGTCAATTTAATTCATTGACAATTAAAATAGACTGGATGGTGAGATACCAAAACAAAACTAGAACACCTTCTCTCCACCTTCCCCATTTTCCTGGGTTCAACTTCATTCCTTCATTCCCAAATCTTCTACCTTCTCCACCTCTGAGTGGGGCAGGAGAATGAGGAACAGGGAGTTATGGTCAGTTCATAACAGTTTGCCTCTGCTGCCCCTTCCTCCTCATGCTTTTCCTCTGCTTCAGCATGGGTCCTCTCTGGGAGCTGCAGTCCTTCAGGATAACCTGCTCTAGCATGGGTTTTCCTTGACGTGCAGTTCCCCATTACTAAAACCTTACCACATGCACCCAATACACCAGGAGTGTCCAGTGTGGTCTCTCCTCATCCCACAGTTCTGTCAGTGAGCAGTCCACTTCAGGGACAGAGGTGAGGCAGAAGTGTCTCTGTCAGGTCATGGTCTGCAGCCATGCAGCTGGACATATATCTCTTCGTCTCCTCCAGCTCTAACCTGTGACACTCCTGGGTCATCAACTGATTTTTGGATCAGTTTGTTTGGATGGCAACACTTGCTTCCAGCCCATTGTATACATAATCTCTGTTACTTCAACAACATGCATAACCCTAAAATGAATTTTCCCCTGCTCTAGATCTGCATTTCTCTAAGTACAACTGCTTGTTATAGGTTTTGCCCATTAAAAAAAAAAAAAAAACAAAAACAACAAAAAAATCCCAAACCAAAACCCCACATTAAAAATAGTACACTCAAGTTTCCTTTCATGTTGAGATGATTTTTGTTTCTTTTGCAACAGCTGGAAGCAGTTGCTCCATCATCATCATCATCCCCTGATCCTCAAGGGCTCTAGCCTCTGCTTGCCTCTTCAGAGCATTCCTCCAGTCTATGGTGCATGTGTGTGCATGCGAGTGCGTGGGAGGGTTTTTTTGATTGACCACACATGTATATTCCCTAAAGCATCTGGCTGGCAGTTCGCATGACAAAAGACCATGAGATAATTAAGAATTATTATTTTTCAAATATTCTTGCTCTGCCTGAGCATGCAGAGATGCAGTTATGAAAGCCAAAGCTGAAATGGAATTGAATCTGGCCAGGGATGTCAGAGACAGCGAGAAGGGCTTCTGTAAGTACATAGGTGACAATAGGCAGACTAGGGAAAACGCGGGCCCATTGCTGAATTTGTTGGGGGACCTGGTGACACAGGATGCAGAAAAGGCAGATATACTGAATGCAGCCTTTGCCTTGGTCTTTACTAGCAAGACCAGCCTTCAGGAATCCTAGACACTAGAGATCAGAGGCAGAGTCTGGAGCAAAGATGACATATTGTTGGTGAAAGAAGATCAGGTCAGGGAATATCAGACGTATATAAATCCATGAACCCTGATGAGATGCTCTTATGAGTGCTGAGGGATCGGGCTAAAGTTATTGTGAAGCCATTCTCAATAATCTTTGAAAATCACGGTAACTGGGAGAGATTCCTGAGGACTGGAGGAAAGCAAACGTCACTCTTGTCTTTGAAAAGGGTAAGAAGGAGGACCCAGAGAACTACAGGCTGGTCAGCCTCACCTTGGTCCCTGGGAAGGCGATGGAGCAGCTAATCCTTTGAACCATTTCCAAGCACATAAAGAACAAGATTGTGATCATCAGGAGCAGTCAGCATAGCTTCATCAAGGGGAAATCATGCTTTACCAACCTTATAACCTTCTGTGTTGAAAGGACCAGTTTAGCAGATGAAGGGAGAGCAGTTAGATACTCCCTTCTTTGTCATTGCTGCAAGGAAGGTGAATGGTGTTTTGGGCTGCATTAGGAGAGTTGTTGCCAGTAGGTCAAGGGATACGATCCTTCCTCTCTACTCAACACTGGTGAGGATGCATCTGGACAGCTGTGTCCAGTGCTGCGCTCCTTAGTACAAGAGAGACATGGACATACTGGAGAGTACAGCAAACAGCCACCAAGATGGTGAAGAGACTGGAACACCTCACATATGAGGAAAGGCTGGGAGATCTGGGACTGTTCAGCCTGGAGAAGAGAAGGCTCAGGGAGATCTTATTAATGCGTATCAGGGAGTAAAGAAGAAGGAGTCAGGCTCTTTTCAGTGGTGCCCCGTGCCAGGACCAGAGCCAAAGGGCACAAACTGAAACACAGCAGGTTCTTTCTGAACATCAGGAAATGTTTTTTTACTGTGAGGATGACTGAGCACTGGCACAGGTTGCCCAGGGAGGTTATGGAGTCTCCCTCCTCAGAGATATTCAAAAGCAGTCTGGACATGGTCCTGGGAATCTGGCTCTAGATGACCCTGCTTGAGCAGGGGAGGATTGGACGAGGTGATCTCCAGAAATCCCTTCCATCCTCAACCATTCTGTCATTTTGTGATTCTGTGATATTGTCTACCTTGATTTCTTTGTTCCAGTTGCGCACCAGGCTACCCTTGCTGACACCAGTGTACTTGCTCATGATTTATGTCTTTCTACTTATTATTTTTATGGATCCATTTGTGATTGTCCCATAATAGATATTGTGAGGTTTCCAGAGAAATATGCTTTCAATTTTCTATGTGCAGATGATTTTTTTTTTCCTGGGTGAATAAAAAAACCCAGCAAGGAGCAATGGGAAGTTCTGATCTAACTAGAACAGATTTAAACAACCAGTACAATAAAAACAAAGTAGTAGAGAAAGGATATTTGGTAAAATAAAAAAATAATTGAGCTCAACATTAATGTTTTAATTTTATTTTTATGTTTTTAGCATTATTAGAATATATTCTGTGTATTTTTTCCCTTTAAGGAAAGCAATTTTCGAAATAATAAAAAAGGCCTTTCAAGAAGCAGAGGTAAGTTAATTTTGAAAATGAATCATAGAATCATAGAATATCTCAAGTTGGAAGGGAGCCATAAAGATCATCAAGTCCAACTCCCTGCTCCCTGGAGGACTACCCAAAACTCAGCCATATGACTAAGAGCATGAAGAACCTTTTCCTAATGTCCAACCTGAACTTGCCCTGGCTCAGCTTCATTCCGTTTACCCACATCCTATTGCTGGTCACTAGAGAGAGGAGATTGACACCTCTCCCTCCTCTGCCCCTGCTTAAGGAAGTTGTAGACTGTGATGAGGTCATTCCTCAGCCTTCTCTTCTCCAGGCTGAACAAACCAAGTGGCCTCAACTGCTCCTTCCAAGTCTTGCCCTCGAGGCCTTTCATCATCTTGTTTGCCCTCCTCTGGACACACTCAACAAACAACAGTTTGATGTCCTTCTTATATTAGAGATGCCCGAAACTGCACACAGGACTCGAGGTGGGGTTGTATCAGTGCAGTGCAGAGTGGGACAATCACCTGCCTCGACCAGCTAGCTACTCTGTGCTTGAGGTACCCCAGGCCATGGTTTGCCCTTTTGGCTGCCAGGGCACACTGTTGACTCCTACTCAATTTGCCATCAACCCAATCCCCAGATCTCTTTTCGTGAGGCCGCTCTCCAGCCTCTCATCCCCCAGTTTGTACGTAAAACCAGGATTACCCTGCCCAGCTAGAGAATCTTGAACTTGCTTTCATTAAATTCCATACAGTTGATGATTGCCCGGATCTCTAGTCTGTCCAGTTCTCTCTGTAAGGCCTCTCTACCCTCAAGGGAGCCCACAGGTCCTCCTAGTTTAGTATCAATGAATGGCCTAAATATGTATCTGGAAAAAAAACCTAGGATAAAATACTTAGTTTTTCTAACACTGGTTAGGGTGAAGGAGACAACCAAATAGTTGCCTCATTTGGTCATGTTTTTTTCATTTATTTAAGCTAATAGATTTATTTCCCTCTTTACAACTCCATACTTTCTTGGTGATTTTGCTACTCATAGAAAAAATATCTCAGTTTCTCCTCCAAGAAGGAGGAGTTCAGAGAGAAATAAATAATGCAAACTGTCTAACTAACAACCACATCATGTGCGACTTTGAAAATCTAGAATGCAGAAATCTACTTCTTATCTAGTAAGGATTAATTCGTAACTAGCTGAGAGAAAGATATTTTCTTGGAATTTATCTCATGGATGAGATGAATCATTCCTTTGGAATCCTACTGGGAGCACATGAAAATTCAAATACCTCCACCCGTTAGCTCTAGGAGCCTTTGGAATCAGAGAGGAGATGCTGCCTCTGGCAGAGGAAAGCAAAAGGATTTTTTTTCTTCTTTTGTTTTTCTCCCTATTCATATTTTTTCTTACCCTCTGCCTTTGGAATTATCGCCCCTGCTGAAGAGAGAGAGAAAATTCTACCAGTTTTAGAAACATAAGGTAACATTTCAATTTCTATTCCTCATTCTAGTTGGTTTGTAAGGCAAAACCAAAACATGAGTGTGTTTCCATGGTTCATTTTTTTACTTGGAGCCTGGAGCTGCTATTACGATATACTAGAGGAATCTATCCCACCTACCTTTAGGCACTGGCAATGCAGATTTTTACGTCTGAATTACTCACTCGCTCATCTGAGAGAAATAGGAACCTCCATGGCATCAGCAATTTGTGTTATTTTAGATCTCTATGCTGGAGACACATTCATTACACTGACAGTATACTTGCTTATTTCTATTGTCTACAGAAATCTTTGGCAACTGTAGCTGCCTATTTTGCTGATAAACGTGTTGAACAAATGAACAACAGTGTCTATACTTTCTCGTCTCCTCATTTTCTCTTTCATCATTGCTGAGGAAAAGGAAAAGGCATTTTCAGAAATCCTGGAAACCTAAAGACTCCAAAATCTTAAGCGATTTGATCATTGTCAGTGATGCAGTTTGACTGCTGTGTAGGTAGCGAGAGTCTTCCTTCATCTGTGGATGGAAACCAAAATCCTCCTGGGCATAGAGATCTCTTCACAGAGTCTAAGCAATTTATTTCTCATTATTAGTTTGGAATTTTTGTTACACATCTGTGTGTGTGTGTATATATCTATATCTATATCTATATCTATATCTATATCTATATCTATATCTATATCTATATCTATATCTATATCTATATCTATATCTATATCTATATCTATATCTATATCTATATTCTCATCTCATGCACATGACACCTGAAGAGAAAATGTCGACCCTCAGAGTACTCTTAGTGAGCCTAAGAGTAAAACTAGACTCCCGTTGTTGTGGGCCAGATTACCTCAATCCCAATGGTGTACATACAGAAAAAAACGTGCCTTTCAAAAATCAGCCAAGTATATTTTGGCTGAAACAGTCCAGGAAGTTTCCCAGACATATAATTCTGCTAGCAGATCTGATGGGATGATCAATTCCCAAGTAATGGCAGCAAGGTGTAGATGCTGGCCAACACTTTTTTGTGGGCAGTTGTTTGTATGCTGAGCATCTTCTTACTCCCCAGAGCTTATCTGAAATGAAAACTCAGAATTTGGATTTTACAGGATTTGATGAAACAGAAGTAAGTGCATGAAGACTTTTATTAATTTAAACTTGTTTAGGTTGCGATTGTACTTTTGCAGGATTGACAATGAAAATAACGTAGGTAGATCACTTCTGCTTGAGTCAAACCAGTAGGTGGAAAGCAACAGGATCTCCATATCACCTAGCTTAGAGCACCATTAATAAACGAATTTCAGTTAATTCCAGCTATCCAAAAATTTGGCCATCGTATTACTCACTTCATTATTAATGATACTGGCAATCCTGGTAACCTTGGACATCCATCTTAGAAGGAAAGAAATTATGCTTCTGTCTCCTGCTATATTTCTCGTCATTAAATATCGAGTGATTCTAAGATGATCAGCTCACGTTTAGATGTCTATAGACATTTAGATGCTGATGTTAACTGAGAGACATCCAGCCCATCCAAAGTGAAATTCTGCTGTCTCGTCATAAACGCCACTCTTAGGCTAAGGTGACTGCCCTTTGGAGGTATCCACTTCTTTCTGTATAAAATAAGCACAGAATGGTTATTTGAAATTTGTTTGTCCATCTACTGTTCACCTAATTTAGGGAGGTGGAATCCCAGCCCATGACTGTTAAAGATGATCTTGTACAGGTTTGCCAGCTGAGGTTTTTTGAACTGGGGTCTCTGTGGTATCCAATCCGAGTTTCACCTCAGGTTTTAAACGCCATTTTACTTGCAACTGGAGCTATTTCTGAGCTCACAAGTCTGTCCCAAGCTACTAATGCTTTTGTAGTGTCCGGGTTATTTTTTGTCTTTTAGGATGGGACCTGCTGAGGAAACGAAGCTGGGAAACCAAACTATCGCTACTCACTTCTTACTTTTGGGGTTTGCTTTCCAAGGCAAGATGCAGCTCCTATTTTTCACACTGATTTCCATCATGTTCCTGGCCATCTTGATAGGGAACTCTCTGATTGTTGTGATCGCAACCATCGACCGTGTTCTACACATGCCCATGTACTACTTCCTAAAGAATCTTGCCTTGATAGAGATTTGCTACAGCCTGAGCATTGTCCCCAGGATGCTTGCGATTCTGCTGGTGAAGAGAAAAACGATTTCCTTCACAGCTTGCGCCTTGCAGCTCAACTCTGTTATTCTTTTTGTCACCTGTGAGTGTTTCCTCTTGGGTGCAATGGCTTATGACCGGCAAGTGGCAATATGCCACCCGTTGCATTATGCCACCACAATGAACAGGGATCGCTGCTTCAAGATGGCTATCGGGTCTTGGCTGTCTGGTGTCCCTGTGGCTCTGGGCTTCACCACATGGTTATTTACCCTGCCCTTCTGTGGGAGGAACGGGATCGACCATTTCTTCTGTGATGTTTCTCCTGTGCTGAAGCTGGTGTGTGCAGACACAGCCTTGTTTGAACTACTGATTTTTATCGCTATTGTCATAATAGTGATGATTCCTTTCTCTCTGATAGCCATCTCTTACCTTCGCATTATCCATGCTGTTCTTCAGATACCCTCAGCTGCAGGCCAGAGGAGGGCCTTTTCCACCTGTGCAGCTCACCTGGTGGTAGTGACTCTTTTCTACAGCACAACTGGCATCGTCCACCTGCGACCCAAGTCCAGCCTCTCATCCAGCACCAAGAAAATGGTTTCTTTGTCTTACACCGTTGTCACCCCCATGCTCAACCCCATCATCTACAGCCTGAGGAATCAGGAAGTCAAGCAAAGCCTGAGGAGATGCATTGACAAGTGGCTACTTAGGAAGCAGATGGCCGTATTTTCTCCGTCCAGGTGATGGATTCCTTGTAGCTGCACAGAGCATAAGTGTTTCCCTAGTAAAGAGAAATTAATGGAATTTGTGAATGAGGTGAAATGCCTTTCAAAAAGGTCTGTGCCATTTTAGCAATCTTTTCCTGTTAAATCCAGAAAATGCCTGGCCTTGTTTTGCTCAGTATATCAGAATAAATTTTAGTTGTTGCAACTCTGTCCTTGCAAGCAATTCAGTAAGGCTGACTCAGTGTAGGAATATTGCAAAAGCGGTTTATAAAATTCTTGTCCTCCCCCATGGTTATACCTCTATGTCCACAAGTATATAAAGTCACTGGCTGGGGAAAAAATAAGTTTGGTTTCCTCTCAATCAAAGTAAAAGTGGTGGCCCGAAACTTCCCCTATCCCCTCCCCCTCTCCCCGAAAAAAACTCAACCCACACTTCAATAATGAGTTGAGATAAGAAAAAAGTTAGCACCTTTCAACTGGAGGGGACGAGCTGTGTCTCCTGGAAGTGTCCTTCCTACTGATGGGAGGGACGGGATTCAAGTCTAGACTTGATCTGATTTTATTCCCTCGCTGAACAAAGATCTCTTTCCCAAACTAGTTAGAACTTGCTCACTTTAAAACAGAAAGGATGAACTGAAACATTGCCAGGTAGCTGCAGTAGCTTTATTTAATTCCCTTCTCATGTAGGCTGAAAGCAAGCTATGGGAGGGGATTGTTTCTCAACTCGTTGAACCTAATACTTTCTATCTGGTTCTTTTTCTGGCTTGCCAGGTGGAGTGTTCATTAAAGCAAAATGTGACTTGTGCTTTCATTTTCTCTCTGCTTATTTTGATCTAGCCTCAACCCCAATTCCGCTCTTGCTTATCTCCAAGCGGCATTTTCTCTTCCAATTTGTGTGATTAATACCTAATTTACATCACTGTCTCTTAGACCAGAAGTACCAGAAGCACTCTACTACAAATACAAAAGGACAATACTACAATTCCTGGAGTATTAGGTGTACGCAGTGAGGTTTTGGTCATGGAAAACTGCAGTTCACAGCCCACGCTAGAGCAGGTTTATCGGAAGGACTACATCCCCCAGAGAGGACCCACACTGCCGAAGGGGAAAAGCACGAGGAGGAAGGAGTTGCCGAGGCACGCTGTTACGAACCGACCACAGCTCTCCGTTCCTCATCCCCTGCACAGAACTTTTTCATCTTCTTTTCTCCTCCTTTCCTGTCCTGTTGAGGAGGGGCATGAGAGAACAGCTGGGTGGGAGTCTGGCTGCAGGCCAAGGTCAATGCACCACGAGTAGTGTAAGTTACTAGTTTTGGTAAAAGAAGATTTTGGGAATAAGAATCAGACAAAACGGGAAAGAAAAAGAGAAGTATGGGGTAGAAGAATGACATATATTAATGCAACATATAATAATGATGATAATAATAATGACATATATTAATATTAATGACATATATTAATGATATAATATAATGACATATATTAATGAGTAGTCACGGGCCATGAAACAAAGCTAGAAACGGCAGTGTAAACATAGCCCATACGGTGAAAAAACTCAACACCTTTGCAAGGATACAGGGAAAGGCAGCGCCTGCCAGCTGCTTTAGGGATATCTCGTCAAAGACCTTTCTCGATGTGACAAGGGATGATAAGAAAGGGAGGAAGTGATGAACAAGAACTTTCAGGGACACAAATTTGACCATCAAATGACAAGGGAGACAGTGAGGAGAACCCAACCTGGTCAATCAATGACCCAATGAAGGGGAAACAGGGAGGAACAAAGGAAGGGTAGACAGAAAAAGGTATAAGATGGGTTGGTCACATGTAAAATAGGGCCAGCCTATTTTACATGTAAATTTGTCTGGCTGAGCCCTGCACCTCATCTCCCCAGTCTGTCCCATCATCTTACATCTTCTCGTTAAATCTTTTCTCAGCCACTGATTAGACCTGCGTGTCCGTGAGCGAGAACCGGTACCCACTACCGGAGTCAGACTGGGGGTGTGGATGCCCTGTGGCCTGTGGTGTCAGCTGCTGCAGTGAGTCAGGTCATAGAAGGAGAATGATTGAAAAATCATCCTTCTGTCTTAATCTTAGAGTGGTATGTAGGGCAGCCAGATCTCTCTATTGCTCCCGCATTTAGTGTGGGTGACTGTTTTGCTTCAGAAAGGATACCAGAAGCCCTTGGTGTGGGCTCCCCTGGCTCAAACAAGAAAGGAAGTACACGGAAGGTGGAAACAGGGACAGGCAAACCAGAAGGAATATAGACCATGCAGGGATGGAGTTAACAAAGCCAGCACTCAGCTGGAGTTGGAGCTAGTAAGGTATTGGAAGGGCAAGAACAACAGTTTCTAGATGTACATTGACAGCAGAAGGAAGGCTAAGGAAAATCTAAGTCCACTGGTCAACAAGCAGCAGACCTCATGACCCAGGACACAGAAAAGGCTGAAGTATGCAATGCCTTTTTTGCCTTATGTTTCACTGAGAAGGTCTGTCTTCAGTGTCCCCAGTTCCTTAAGCCTGTTAGCAGAGCATGTGGGAGTGAAGCAGCACGAGCAGGATGAGAAGACACAGCCAGAGCACTTTGGTCAATTGTACTCATAAAAGTTGATAAGACTGGATGGGAAGCACCCAGGCGTGTTGAAGGAACTGATACTGTCCCACACGACATCCTTGTCTCTAAACTGGAAAGACATGGTTTTGAGGGATGGACCACTCGGTGGATAAGGAATTGGCTGGATGGTCACACTCAAAGAGTTGTGGTCAACGGTTCAATGTCCACGTGGAGGCCAGTGATGAGTGGTGTTCCTCAGGGGTCAGTACTGGGACCGGTGCTGTTTAACATCTTTGTTGGTGACATGGACAGTGGGATCGAGAGCACCCTCAGCAAGTTTGCAGATGACACCAAGTTGTGTGGTGTTGTGGACACGCTGGAGGGAAGGGATGCCATCCAGAGGGACCTTGACAGGCTGGAGAGGTGGGCCTGTGAGAACCTCATGAAGTTCAACAAGGCCAAGTGCAAGGTCCTGCACGCGGGTCGGGGCAATCCCAAGCACAAGTACAGGCTGGGCGGAGAATGGATTGAGAGCAGCCCTGGTTGATGAGAAGTTCAACATGAGCCGACAACGTGCGCTGGCAGTCCAGAAAGCCGACCATATCCTGGGTTGCATCCAAAGCAGCGTGGCCAGCACGTCGAGGGAGGGGATTCTGCCTCTGTGCTCTGCTCTTGTGAGACCCCACCTGGAATACTGCATTCAGCTTTGGGGTCCCCGACACAAGAAGGACATGGAGCTGTTGGAGTGGGTCCAGAGGAGGGGCACAAAAATGACCCGAGGGCTGGAGCACCTCTCCTCTGAAGACAGGCTGAGAGAGTTGGGGTTGTTCACTCTGGAGAAAAGAAGGCTCCGGAGTGATCTTCTAGCAGCCTTCCAGTACCTGAAGGGGGCTTACAAGAAAGCTGGAGAGGAACTTTTTATGAGGACGTCTAGTGACAGGACAAAGAGCAATGGCTTCAAACTGAAAGAGGGGAGATTTCGATTAGATACAAAGAAGAAATTTTTTACAATGAGAGTGGTGAACCACTTGAACCGATTGCCCAGAGGAGTTGTGGCTGCCCCATCCCTGGACGTGTTCACGGCCAGGCTGGACGAGGCTTTGAGATACCTGGTGTGGTGGAAGGTGTCCCTGCCAATGGCAGGGGGGTTGGAACTGGATGATCTTTGAGGTCTCTTCCAACCCAAACCATTCTGTGATTCTATGATTATTTCTCTTTGCAGTTCACTGTTTTGCCCAAATATAAACATAGTATAAGCTTATTTATCAAAATGTAACTTACATATTAAAAAACAAATAATGAAAGAGGAGCGAGCATCTTTCTGTAAAGATAATTGCCAGTCCAACCTGTCTCCCTTTTCATGTCTGGTACAAGCACGTGCAATACATTTCTCCAAAACAAAATCATGGACATTAGGTGCAAGAACTTGGAAGACTGAGACTTGAGGAAGTTCACAAGCAAGGCTGGAGGAGACCAAAATTTGAGCCTTGTCACACGAAAATAAGACAATCAGCTACACATTAGTCCTGTCTTACAAGGTTTCTCCGGAGTTTTGTGTTTCCTTTTCATCCTTGAAGTCATATATGGAGGAGAAAGCAGAAGTGTCTTTAAGAAGTCATGGTTCCATAGACGTCAGTGAATCTCTGACAGTGCAGAGCACGCTGTGGCTGCTTGTTGTACGCAGGAGCATACCTCTACACAGAGGCCTTTGTCAGCAAGCCTTCAGACAATTCCCTGAAGGATCCTGTCTCTGGACAGGTGACTGCAGGACTGACTTTTTTTTCTCTCTTGCCATGTTAAACTGTGCTCTCATGATTTTAGACAATTCTGAGAGTTCTGTGGCCCAGTAGTTTCAGCACTGAGCTGGAAAACAAAGTCTTTGAAAATGTGAGCAAATTATCCGAGTTGCAGATAGATAGCGAGGGCTTTATGCGTGCTGGTCATGCCGTTTTGCGGGAGGCAGCATAGGCCAGAAGGACGGTATCCAACAACGATAATCTCTCTTACAAGCCCTGCACAGATTTTGTGCACGGGGCAGGAGCAGGGTGGTGCTGTGACTCAAGCCCAGCAGAAGCTTCAACAATGGCTATTGCTTCTTTTCTCGTATCTAATGAAGGAGATGAGGAGAGGTAACAAAGATGGGAGGAAGCCAGATCCTACAGATCCTTCAGTGCCTGAATTCACAGCACGTAGAATCAAGATGCCTAACATGGTGAGTGCTCTTCTGGGTGCAGTTTAGCGGACCAAAGCTGTAGGTGTCATTGAGCTGTCCGTGCCATCGTGACCTAAACGGTCACCTGGCCTGCAGTCGCGTACAGGCTGTGACTGTGTGTTTGTAGGATTCTGCAATACGCGTGGACACGGCGGCTTTATCCTCAACATTTCTCTATTACGGATTACCAGAAATACCACTAGCAAGTCTAGCTATGATTAGTAAAGCAAATATCTATATCTCAAGCTATTACAAATTATTCTCAGCAATCAATACTATAGCAGCAATCAATAATTATGTCAATAAATAGTAGCGACGATCAGTAACAGTGACAATAACAGCATCAGTCAATAACAGAAGCAAAAAATATCTATAATCTTAGAGGTTACTACAAAGTTATTGCTGGTAAAATGAACTTATCAATAATATAACAGGAGATAGACTTATGACAGGTCACTTGTAGGCACCTATATGGCAGCAAGAGCATTAAACCAATGTCATCAGTTGGCCAAGCTGTCCCAAAGAGTAGGAGAGAGCGATCTGGGAAGGGGATGCAAGCAGCCCAGAAGCGGGAAGACAAAGCACACCGACTGCGGAAGTGAGTGCAGAGGGGGACCAACTAAAACAGCAGTCTCCCTTCAGAAGTTCTGGCCATCATGGACCTTGGGGTGAGGCAGGTGTCCGTGTGAAGGGTGGAAAATCTTGTAGACAATCCATGCAGAGAACTGAAGTTCTTTAGGAAAAGAGTGTGCAGAGCACAGGCAGGAGGAAGGGAAAGCAGCATGAGTGCAAGCCCTGTTGCTGGCAGTGCCCGGGAGCGTATGGCAGCACGGTGGGAGGTCTGAGGGGGGGCTGTTAACAGAGCAGAGTGGCGCAGCGGAAGCGTGCTGGGCCCATAACCCAGAGGTCGATGGATCGAAACCATCCTCTGCTACTCCGTTTTCTTTTTTCCCACCACTCACTCCAGCGGCAGCAGCTGCTGCCTCTCCCTTGCATCTTTCAGCCAGTTCGTAACTGCACTGCTGCGCCCCCGCTCTCTGCGCACCCATGGCCACGGCTCTCCCTCACCCTCAGCCCCTTCTCTCTGCCACTGCCACCTTCTCCTCTGCTTTCTCAGCAGCCAGCACTCCCACAGTGTCCCTCAGCAAGGCAGGCTGTTGTGTGGAGCAGCAGGCACGGCACAGAACAGCACAGCACAGCAGAGCCTCACCCCACAGGGCAGTGGCTGTCCTGGGGACAGAGGTGTTTCTCTTTTCCCATCACGCAGCTCAATCCCCAAGTGCCCAGCCATGGGTGGGGACCTCCAGGGCCCTGCAGGTGGGGAGGAGGACAAGGCTGGTGCTAGTTTTTTGGGGAAACACCAGTGTGATTGGCTGGAAGACCTGAGAGCTTTCTTTGTCCTTGCCTGCTGCCTTGCCCACTCGAAGGCCCAGCCAGGAGCAGAGCTGTGCAGGTATTCCCAGTGGGCACTGCATTGGCCACGTGTGACTGAGGTGTTGGTAGTGGAGGGGAGAGGGGGTGCTGCAGGGTGGCCTCTGTGAGAAGAGGTAAGGGGCTGCCCTGTGCCAGACACAGCTGATTCCACCTTCACAGCAGACCCACCGCAGGGCACAGCCGAAGTACCAGCAGTGTTTGAGGCCCTTACAAAAATATAGTCCAGAAAGAGTAGAAAAAGCCATACAGAGAGAGGAGAAAGGGAAAAAAAAAAAAAGGGTGAGGAAGAGCAGAGGGAAAATGCATCCTCCCTGTGTCATGTGGGTTGTTAGAGGAGTCTAGAGTGAAGGAGTGCAGTTGAGCCTGGGTAAGAGGGAGGAAAGGTGGTGGTTTAGGTTTGCCTTTTTTTTTTTTTTTCCCCTCACTACGTGAATATATTTGAATTGGTAATAAATTGATTTCCCCAAGCTGAGTCTGTTTCTTCTAGAACAGTTTTTGCTAAGCCATGTTCTTGTGTTCTGATGCATGAGCTTCGTCACGGTGTTTTCAGCGCCCTGCAGTACACTGCAGGTGCACGGCAGGCGCACTGCAGGTGCAGTGAAGGTGCAGAAAAGAGTGAGCAGCCGTGTGGGTGTTTGTCTGTGCTTCTAGCAGCACAGGCAGACAGAGGCAAACACAGCTACAGCCGCACAGTGCGTGCCCAGCTGTCCCGGGTGTGAAGGCAGATGAGGAGCGGCAGCATTAGCAGGAGCCGCAGAGGCGGCAGCAGCAGCAGCAGCAGCAGCAGCGAGAGAGGGGTGAAAAAGTGCGTCAGCGTGATGGTTTCTTTGTGTGTGTGTGCTTCGGTGCGGGGCTGGGTGTTGGGCAGAGCCCCGCTGCGTGGGTCCGTCGGAGCCTGGTGTGCAGCCAAGGCGTGTGCAGCATCGACGGGTGGAGCTGAGTGGCGCTTTGTCCAGTGCGCCGGTCCGCAGGTGGTCAGTCCCTGGTGGTGAGGGGCCGTATGGATCTTTCGGGGCATGTTGAGATCTCCGAGGTCCCGTGGGAGCGCCGTAGAAAGAGCCGCAGTGTGTAGGAGGCTGAGGTGCTGTTTGTGTGCGGGGGGCTGTGAGGAGGAGAGCGCGCGGTCCGTGCGGGAGCGGGAGGCAGCGAGTGCGTGAAGTGCAGGCTCAGAGGGGCGGCGCGTGCGCGGCGCGTTGGTGGTATAGTGGTGAGCATAGCTGCCTTCCAAGCAGTTGACCCGGGTTCGATTCCCGGCCAACGCAGCGCCCTTTTGTTTCGCGCGGTTCCACGCAGCGCCTGAGGCAGCGCGAGCGCAGCGCTGCTGCCCAACCGCCCGCTCGGCTTCCGCGGGAAGTGCAGCTTCCGGCGGGAAGGAAGCGAGGAGCGCTGCCCCGCCTCTGCCAGCGCCGCCGGCAGCTCTGCTTCCGCACAGCTGCGGGCAGCACCTCCGCGTTCGGCAACCCGAGCGTGTGCTCCTGGTCCCGGTGCTGCTGGGTCCCAGCAGGACAGACACAAGTCTTGTGAGCTCGTGTGTGCAACCGCCAGCTGTTGTCTTCAGAGCAGCCCAGAGGCGGGGTGCTGCGGCTGTAGCCCGGGGTGACAGGCAACAGCCTCTGCTCCGGTCCTTTATTCCCCGCTGTGATACACTCGGGTTTTTTGGGCAGGCCTTGTCTCTGTTCCTGCTTCTCCCCAGTTTCTCTCCCACAGATCATAGAATCACAGAATGGTTTGGGTTGGAAGGGACCTCAAATATCATCTAGTTCCAACCCCCCTGCCATGGGCAGGGACACCCTCCACTACACCAGGTTGCCCAAAGCCTCATCCAGCCTGGCCTTGAACACTGCCAGGGATGGGGCAGCCACAACTTCTCTGGGCAACCCGTTCCAGTGCCTCACCACCCTCTGAGTGAAAAATTTCTTCCTTAGATCTAATCTAAATCTCCCCGCTTTCAGTCTAAAGCCATTGCCCCTTGTCCTGTCACTACACACCCTTGTCCAAAGCCCCTCTCCAGCTTTCCTGTAGCCCCTTTAGGTACTGGAAGGCTGCAATAAGATCACCCCGGAGCCTTCTCCAGGCTGAACAGCCCCAACTCTCTCAGCCTGTCTTCATAGCAGAGGTGCTCCAGCCCTCTGACCATCTTCGTGACCCTCATCTGGACTCGTTCCAGTAGCTCCATGTCCTTCTTGTGCTGGGGACTCCAGAGCTGAACTCAGTATTCCAGGTGGGGTCTCACCAGAGCAGAGCAGAGCAGAGGGGCAGAATCCCCTCCCTCGCCCTGCTGCCCACGCTGCTTTGGATGCAGCCCAGGACACGGTTGGCTTTCTGGGCTGCCAGCTCACAGTGCCGGCTCATGCTGAGCTTCTCATCCACCAGCACTCCCAAGTCCTTTTCCTCAGGGCTGCTCTCGATCCATTCTCCGCCCAGCCTGTTCTTGTGCTTGGGATTGCCCCGACCCACGTGCAGGACCTTGCACTTGGCCTTGTTGAACTTCATGAGGTTCTCACAGGCCCACCTCTCCAGCCTGTCAAGGTCCCTCTGGATGGCATCTCTTCCCTCCAGCGTGTCCACAACACCACACAACTTGGTGTCATCTGCAAACTTGCTGAGGGTGCTCTCGATCCCACTGTCCATGTCTCCAACAAAGATGTTAAACAGCACCGGTCCCAGTACTGACCCCTGAGGAACACCACTCGTCACTGGCCTCCACGTGGACATTGAACCGTTGACCACAACTCTTTGAGTGCGACCATCCAGCCAATTCCTTATCCACCGAGTGGTCCATCCCTCAAAACCATGTCTTTCCAGTTTAGAGACAAGGATGTCGTGTGGGACAGTATCAAATGCTTTGGATAAGTCCAGGTACACAATGTCAGTTGCTCTTCCCCTATCCACCAATGCTGTAGCCTCATCATAGAAGGCCACCAAATTAGTCAGGCAGGATTTGCCCTTAGTGAAGCCATGTTGGCTGTCACCAGTCACCTCCTTATTTTCCATGTGCCTTAGCATTGTTGCCAGGAGGATCTGCTCCATGATCTTGCCGGGCACAGAGGAGAGACTGGCCTGTAGTTCCCTGGGTCTTCTTTTTTTTCCCTTTTTAAAAATGGGGACTGTATTTCCCCTCTTCCGGTCATTGGGAACTTCACCAGATTGCCACGACTTCTGAAATATGATGGACAGCGGCTTAGCAACTTCATCTGCCAGCTCCCTCAGGACCCGTGGATGCACCTCATCAGGTCCCATGGATTTGTCCACCTTCAGGTTCTTTAGATGGTCTCGAACCTGATCTTCTCCTACAGTGGGCGGTTCTTCATTCTGCCAGTCCCTGCCTTTGCCTTCTGTGGCTTGGGCTGTGCCGCTGGAGCTCTTGCCAGTGAAGACAGAGGCAAAGAAATCATTGAGAACCTCAGCCTTCTCCATATCCCGGATAGCCAGGTCCCATGTTTCCTTCTGGGGAGGGCCTACATTTTCCCTAGATCTCTTTTTATCACTGACATATCAATAGAAGCTTTTCTTGTTGCCCTTGATGTGCCTGGCCAGATTTAACTCTATCAGGGCTTTAGCTTTCCTAACCTGATCTCTGGTTGCTCGGACAATCTCTCTGTATTCTTCCCAGGCTACCTGTCCTTGCTTCCGCCCTCTATAGGCCTTCTTTTTGTGTCCGAGTTGGTCCAGGAGCTCCTTGTTCATCCATGCAGGCCTCCTAGTGTTCCTACCTGACTTTCTCTTTGTTGGGGTGCACCGCTCCTGAGCTTGCAGGAGGTGATCCTTGAATATTAACCAGCTTTCTTGTGCCCCTCTTCCCTTCAGGGCTTCATCCCATTGTACTCTAGCGAGGAGATCCCTGAAGAGGCCAAAGTCTGCTCTCCTGAAACCCAGGGTAGTGAGCCTGCTGTGCACCCTGCTTGCTTCCCTATGTATCTTGAATTCCACCGTTTCATGATCACTGCAGCCAAGGCTGTCCTTGAGCATCACGTTGCCCACCAGCCCTTCTTTGTTGGTGAGAACAAGGTCCAGCAAAGCACCTCTCCTCATTGGTTCCTCTGCCACTTGGAGAAGGGAGTTATCATCCATGCATTCCAGGAACCTCCTGGATTGCCTATGCCCTGCTGTGTTGTCCTTCCAACAGATATCGGGGTGGTTGAAGTCCCCCATGAGGACCATGAGGATCCCAGATGAGGGTGCTGATGAGAAATGCTGAGACAGTGTCAGCTTCTTGGGGCCCTGGAGGACACTCTGCTGAGACCAGTGTATTCTGACTGCCCACGTGGCTCCAGGCTGGGCACCTCGCTGTAGTGTTGTTACAGGAGCCAGAGAAGAGGGATTTTTGGTCTGGCCCAGAGCTGGACCTGCTGCTGTGGCTGGTTGTGCCTGGCAAGGAAAGTATGCTGCTGTGGCAGGGTAAAGATCGAGAACGTCTAGGTGGGGACCAAGGCACATTGCGTACCTTCATGAGGCCAGGGACGCAATTAGAGGGTACAGTGGGAGGATGCTCGTTCTTTATATAATGTCTCAAAGTCACACTGGAGGGAATTTGCTCCCTATCCTCCTCCAAAGTTTCCACCTCTCCAGGGCTGGCCAGTCAAAGGTGGAGTTTCATCCCCTCCAGAGGGGATGCTGGTACGTACAAAGCCTGTGTTCAGAGCACAGCGTTAATTCCTCTGTAGCAGTCTTTCCTGAAAACAGACTCTGGTACACACTGTAACTCGGTTTGAAATACTCTGCTTAACCATCAAGACTACATGTGTTGGAGACCCTACACCCCAGGCCCATGTGCAGGGCCGCTGACCAATCTTGTCCAGGCTCTGGCATTGCAGAGACATCCTGAAGTGTACTAGAATTGCGTATAGCAATGTTTTGGTAACTAAGAGCTGAGGCATCCTCATTTCTCTTTCATCTTATAGCCCGTGGGCCATCGGAAACACAAGAAGTGACTCACAGCTAGACTCTTTACCTCAAGGGGGTGAAGCTTCTCAAGTCTCTGATCCCAGGGTTCCTTAAGGGGGAAAAAAACCCAAAAATCTTCTTTGCTGTGCTGACATTTGAAAACCATTCTGGACAGTGGTGTTGTATGGAGGCTTTAGGTTGGCTCAGTATTTACGGACTCCCACTCTGTTGTCATCAATGAAACAAGAAGATGGAGTTACGAAGAGGGGGATCATGATTGTGCATGATCTATTCCGTATTGCAATGCCCACCCTAACCTCATCTTGCAGTCACACTGCCTATATCCAGAACCGAAAACCAGTGCTTTCTTCCTTTCCACTCTATATACATCCCCTGGATTTTATTTGCACACCACCAATGAAAGAGAGAAATGTCATGACTGTTTTTCACATGATTTTTAAGAAAAACAATCAAGAGGACCTATCAAAAGGTCTGTCCTAACATTCACATCAGAATTATTTGGACACTGGTCGTTGACCACCTTCACAGTAAAATAGGGTTATTGCGTGTGGCAATATACACGTCTTGTATTTCCACCTGCAGCCACTGTTACTTGCCCTCTCACTGGGCACATCTGACAAGAAGATGGCTCTCTCTTCTTTATCCTGCCTATCCGCCCTCCCAACCCAGATGTTTGCAGACGTGGATAAGATGCCCCCTCAGCCTTCCCTTCCCCAGGCTAACCAACCCCAGCTCTCTCAGCACGTCCTTGTATGATGGATATGCCAAAGTCCATAATCACCTCAGTGCCCCTTTGGCAGGGCTGACAGAGCCCCTGGCTGTGCAGAGGTGGGAATAAGCCCCACGGTGACACCAGACGAGTCCTTATAAGGGCACCTGGCATGCAGACGTAGAGGTTTCTTGTGGAAGAGGGATATTTGGCAGAAGGCTTTCTACTTGCTGCTGGGTGCGGATTAGACCAAGAGAGAAAGCAGAAGCCATGGCATTCAGGCAGAGGAAGACATGCACCTGCACCAAAGTGCGTGCACCTGAAGCACCAATGACTGCTCAGAGGTTTTGGTGGAGCAGCATTGAGGAGAGAAATGCATCATCTACGAGATGATGATGCAACACAGGATATTCCTTTGTGCTTGGCTGCATGCTTGCATGTAGGAGGTCTTGCTTTTCTGATGAGCAGCTTAGGTGCTTTTTGTCTCCAGAACACCTCTGAGCAGCAGGGTGCATCAGCAAAAGGAAAGGAGGTATAAACCTGACTACCAAATGCCAGGACTCTGGCTGATATTCAGGCTCAGAAAGGCAACTTGTCCCTTTTTATTTCTGAAGGCGCCCTCCACAACTCGGCTGAGCATGCGCATCCATTTTTTCCTGCCACCTCAGGAGTGTTTCTATCTGTGATGGTTTGATGGGGGGGGGGTTCTGGTGGCAGCAGAGGGAATTTGCTCCACCAGATTAGACTCCCATTCCCCCTCGGGGTTGAGCCAATCGGCGCCTCTGCGAATTGCCCTGTTTAAGTTGGGACAAAGGAACTGGAAAGGTGTGCTTTTGCCCAGGAGCGAGGAGAAGGGAGGAGGGCACTGCCCCGGCTCCCGGCTGGGCGGCTGCCGTGCCGGGCCAGCGCCATCTGCTGAGGATGGCGGCGGCAGAGCTGCTTGGGGAATTCGGGGAGCACCCCATTCCCGGGGTGCCCGCTGGGCTGAGTTCACCCAGTGAGGACTGAGATCTGAGAGAAACGGCCACACAGACACCAGGTCAGTGAAGATGGAATGGGACAAGTTGTGCCGGAGCTGAGTTTCTCCTGTAATCGGTGGCGAGATGGCAGGCAGCGCCCCTGCAGCCAGGATGGATTCGGTGGAGCAGAGACCCGCTCGCAGCCCGTGGAGAAGCCCACATCGGGGAAGAGATGCCTGAGCCTGAGAGAGGTCGTGGAGCATGGGATGCATGACAAGTAACTGTTAATAACGGAGCATGGGATGCACGACAAGGTAGTGAGGAATCTAGAGTCCGTGGGACGACCCACGCCGAAGCAAGTGGCCAGTACTCCCTACAAATCCGAGACTGTGGTAAAGCTTGCACTGGAGCAATCCGATGGGGAAGGATTGCGTCCTGCGGGTAGGACTCACACTGGAGGAGTTTGTGGATTTTCCTCGTGAGTAGGGGATCCACTGGAGCAAGGGAAAATGGTGTAAGGACTCCTCTTCCTTTAAGAAAGGAGTGGCAGTAACAACATGGATGAACTGACCTGCACTCTCCCATTCCCTGTCCCCCTGCGCCGCTGGGGGGAGGAGGTAGAGCCGGGAAGAAAAGGAAGGGGGGAAAGGGGGAAGGTGTCGGTATTAAGATCTGGCTTTGTTTCTTTTTTTATCCTCTCAAGTAACCGGTGTTGTTTCTCTTTGTCTTTTTAAGTAACTGTGAATAAATTGCTTTGCTTTAAGAAAGCCGAGTCTGTTTTGCCTAGGACCATGGTTGGTGGGTGCTCCCTCTCTGTTCTTGTCTTGACCCCTTTTTCTCCCCTCCACTTTACTGGGGAAGGAGAGAGAGAGCATCTGTGTGGAGTTTAGTTGCCGGATCGACCTAAACCACGACACTATCTCAGCCCAGTTCATAAGCCTGCTTCTGTCATCATAGAATCAAAGAATAGTGTGGGTTGGAAGAGACCTTTGAAGGTCATCTAGTCCATTCCCCCCGCAGTGAGCAGGGACATTTTCAACCTCATCCAGCCAGATCTTGAATGTTTCCCAGAATGGGACATCTACCATCTCTGTGGGCAACCTGTTCCAGTGTTTCACCACTCTCATTGTGAAACATCTCCTTATATCTAGTCTAAATCTACTCTTTTCGTTTAAAAACCATTACCCCTTGTCATATGGCAACATTACCCCTTGTCCTATCAAAACAGGCCCTGCTAAAATGTTTGTCCTCATCTTTTCTGTAGGCCCCCTTTTAGTACTGAAAGGCTCCAACAAAATCTCCCCGGAGTCTTCTCTTCTCCAGGCTGAACAACCCCAACTCTCTGCCTGTCTTCATAGGAGAGGTGCTCCAGCCCTCGCATCATCTTTGTGCCCCTCCTCTAGACCCACTCCAAAAACTCCATGTTGTGTTGATAGCCCCAGATGTGAAGGCAGTACTCCAGGTGGGGCCTCTTCAGAGCAGAGCAGAGGGGCAGAATCACCTCCCTGTCCTCTGCCAGGGAATCTTCAGGGCAGGCAGTGAAAAGTCACTGCTTCTTCAGCGGAAATGCAAGAACCAATGGGGACACAGGGAGAAGAAATGAGATCATTTCTTGAATGCTTTCAGTGACAGGACTCAAGGGTGACCCTGAGAAATACCACAGGTCTGTGATCATCAGGTTACAGACTCATGCTCTGTTTCTCTGCTTCCTTATTTTGGTGCTCTGGTATCAGTTCAGGAATCTAGGGATTCAGTTCACAACTAGGGATAACCTCAGTACAAAGGCCAGTGCTCTTCCTTGCAGAGCAGGTGGCTGACAAAGGGAGGAGAAGAACAAACCACCACAAGTCTCCAGCTATGCTGGACAAAGTTTTTAATGAGAAGGAGAAAATGCAGTGGCACAGAACAGAGAGCAAGAAACATAACTGCAGAGATCAGGGAAGCCCAGAGAATGGCCCATTTCCCAAGGACAAGCTCCACATAAAGTGCTTAAACTACCCTGTTCTGCTCTACCTGGTGAAAATCGCAGCCCATCAAGAGCAGTCTCTAATTCCCACAGCCTCCCAGCATCAGTAGGAGGTTCAGCAAAACAGAAGAGAACAAGCCCTTTCTCAAGGAGCTCAGAGCAAAGCAGAGCCAGAGGAGATACGGAGAGTCCTGCTGTGCAGTGAGGAAGAGCGGGCACAGGTCCTTTCTGCCAGGTGGTATGTGGACACTCAGCCTGTTTTCAAGCCACAGCCACACTTCTGCTGCTGCAGGGTCCTTCTTTTTGTTGCTTCTCTGAAAAGGATGATCCACTGGTTTCAGCAGTTAAAACTATATTGGGGTGGGGGAGGCAGACAGAGCCCTGACCCCCCCAGACCGAAGGAGCCCCCTGAAGAGATGGGAACACCCCCGACACTGAGGGAGCTCCCAACAGCAGCTGACAGAGACGATCCCACGGCTGTGCTCTGAGGGAAAGAGGTGAGGATGGGGCCTGGCAGGGTCACCACCACTGGGGAGGCTTCGATGGCCACCGTCGAGTCAGCGCAGCGGGCGACACAGGGCTCGCTGCAGCTGCTGGCAAGTGGGGTTGGGCCAGAGGTGCCGCAGGGATGTGGGGGACAAGGTCTGAAGCAAGACATCTCTGGGTGAGGGAGGCAAAGCTGAAACACAGAGCAGAGAGAAAACACAGACCCCAACATCACCCTATCGTTTCTTCAGCTCCTTCCCTCACTCTTTGCTGCCCTGCATCTCCATTTCTAGCTCAGTGTCCAAAACAGGCCTGAAGCTTGTCTTGCTAACACGCACAACAGGTGTGACATCTCACTGTAAGGCTAGATTTGAAGGACCTGGAGCAAAGATGTGCCTAAGTGGCTCCTTATTTCACCAAGACCTTCTCCTGCATTTCCCAGTGCAATAGCACGGGTGAAGATCGGTGCATTTATCCCAGCACAAATAGGCTGGGATGAACAGGTGTCTCAGAAATCACCTCCTAGAAACACTCACTGTGCCTACAGCTCCCACAGCACTCATCGTGCTGTCTGAGTGGCACAGCACAGAAAGGCTGATCCACTGTGGAGACAGGACCCAGCACAGTGGGTTTAGAGCACCTGTGCAAAAACTGATCCTACCCATCTCCAGAAAAAAAATTGCTGTGTTGAAGGCGGCCCTGGATGCCCTTGGCCATTTGGTTCGAGACCATCTGCTGCAGGTGCACATTCTTGTGGGCAGACCTCCCTGCAGCTGATCCCCATTCATCTCATTCTGCTTCTTGAAAGGACCCCCTCTTCCCAGCCCTCCCCAGCCACCCCCATTGAAAGAGAAAGAGGTCAGAACTGTTCAACAGCTCTATTGCATGGCCAAGCTGAGGCAGCCCAAGTATCAACCTGAGCAGTCCCCAGGAGAGCAGTTCAGCCCACAGGGAGACATGGAGCGGACTCAGGCTTACCTCGTTCCTCGAGGAAAGGGAGGCAAGAGAGAAGGATGTGGAGCCTGCAGCAGCACAGGCTTTTATGCTGTGTCCCAGAGCCCCAGGGACCACAAACATTCCTTGATCGTGAACCATCTAAACACCTAGTTTTTGCTGCTTCTGAAAGCCTTGGTGGTGATTAAGCTCTTGCCTCTTTCATCTGAAATATTGTACTCCCACTTCACACCACCAAGCATTGAAGTGATTAATCTGTGTCCCATCTTCATAAGGCAAATGAACTGCAAATTCTCAGGTAATGTTCAGGAAGATTTAAGTGAATTTCTGTGATAGTGATTGCCTTTGTCACATTGCCATCTTGATGGAGAGCACGGTCACCAGTCACGGTTAAAGACAGCTATGAGGACAGCTCCCATAAACTCTCAAGTGCTTACTGTGAAGACACTTTGATTAACCCTGAGAGAGATTTCACCCCATGGATTCTTGTAGACACACAGGATACATCGAGTAAGTTCAGACAGAAAGTCAAGACTGCACAATCTCATGTGGGAGGATAGACCCATATCTCCAGGGATGTGGCAAAGGTCAAGAGCACAGAAAGACCATTATGGACTGGAGGGAACCACCATGTGGCCAGGAGGATCTTGCTTACACTCATCATGCTCTACTGAAACCTGATTTTGAGATCAAAGAAATGCCTGTGTCCTTCCCTCAAAGAGACCCACACTCAACCTGTTTTGCTCAGCATGTTCGCCCCAGGGGACAAAGGCCTGGATGGCTTGCTCTAGAGCAGAGGTGCAGGGCAGGGAGCGGAAAGCTTACGGCACTTTTTCCTGGGTCGGGGATGGGGTGATCAATTCCATGCATTTCAAACCACAAAGGCACATGGGATCAGTCTCCCATACTACTTGCGAGTCACCATATCGTGGGCCCTAGGGACCCAAAATGAGGCACACCCACCTAGATGTGGCCTCTGCAGTGTCAAGGGAAGGGCAATGATCACTCCGTTCAGCTTTCATCAAACATTTTGAGTTTGAAAGGACCTTTTGAGATGTCCCATTCCGACCATGTAGCCACCAAAGAGGAACGCTGCCACCTGAGCAAGGGCTTGAGGCCCAGTCCCCATCCTACCAGACAGGGTATCTCACAGCTGAGCCTCTCCGGCCCACAAGTGGTCCACCAGGAGATGGTAGTGAGGGTGCCAGCACTGGTGAGAAGATCCCGGGGCTAAGGGATAAGGTCTGGATGTGGATGAGCATTAAGTATCAGGGTTAGAAGCGGAGGCTCCCATCAGGATTTACTGTGAAATCTCTGCTGGGACAGACTGGCTTCTCTTTCCAGCCCTTCTGCCCAGAAGGGGCTTCTAGTCACTGGCATGAAAGCAAAACGCAGAGCAGGAGGCATTCCATGCACACATCCAGCCCTTGTGCTCTTCATGGTACCATGGAGCACACTCTGACCTTTTGGCTCATTCTGATCAAAGCTCACACTAGGTGGGTTTTAAAAGTGGGATGAAACAACCTGGCTGAGAATGAGATAGAGAAGTGGACGTCCTTGAGTTGTCATTATACAGACCACAAGAAAACTTCTATTCATCCCATTTCCAGAACTTACACCATCACCATGAGATCTACTCACCAGTGCTGACACCCTCACTGCCATTTCCCAGTGGCACAGAGTGAGTGCAGCCCTGGAAGAGCTACACAGGAGACAGTGACCTCTCCAACAATGGCACTGTTGAGAACTCAATGGGACAAGGCCCAGAACTTCCTGAGGTAAATGGGTAATTTTGCCTACTCACAGCAGGAAGTCATCCCATAGGACATCCAGAGATCCTTTCTAACCATCATTGTTCTGGGGTATACTGAGTCACATGAGGACCCAAGCAGCCACAAATACGCAATGCCCTGGAAGGCTGTAGCAGTACAAGATTGCAGAGAAGCACCTGTTGATTCAGGAATGGTGCCAAAATGTGTGGAAATGCCTTTGAGGAAAGCAGAACTTTGGGAGGAATGAGGCTATGAGCTCTGCTATCCATGGTGTGCCTGAGGCTTGGGCACCGTGTCCACGGAATCTCACAGCAGGGTGACTCATGTTTGCCTGGAGATCAGGGTTTTTCCGAACTCTTCCATAATATGATGACTCCCAGGTTCTCTGGGAGACTGATCTCATGTCCCTTTTTAATTTGAAATGCATGGAATGGGCCACGCATCCCTGACCCAGAAAAAGAGCTGTGAGATTTTGGCTCCATTCCCTGTGCCTCTCTTCTAAAGCAGGCCATCCATGTTTTGTCCCCTGGGGTGAGCTTGCTGAGCAAAACAGGTCAATTGGAGTGTGGGTCTCCGTCAGGGAAGACGCAAGCATCGCTTTGATCATCTTCCTACACCTTGATTTGTTTGTTTCCAACAGGTTCTCCACTTCCCAAGCTGAGCCCACACCTCTGGTTGGAAAAAATGTGAGTCTGGTCAAGTTGTCAAGAGATGTGACAAGAGAGATTCCATGGAGAGGTCACTTGAAAGAGACCTGCCTGACTGTCTGGACAGCTCTCCATTGTTATGATTCTGCCTCTGTTCCCTGGGCTTGTGAGCAGAAAAAAAAAGGCTGTGACAGATTCTGAGGAGTGTAAACAAGGTCATGACGGACCTCACTCCTGCCCAGAATGGGCTTCCCTCCAGTACGCTGTGCTCTTTCCTTGTGTCGTGGGTTAGGCTGACCCTCCCACACAGCCGGTCACTCCCCCTCCCCCACCCCCAGGAATGAGGGAGAGAATTAAAGGATAAACGGGAAACCCGTGGGTTGAGATAAGAACAATTTAATACAGATGATTTAATACACGAGGTAGATGCCCACCACCCCCTCGTATGCGAAGCCCGTCTGGTCCCGAAGCTGCAATCCTGGACGAACGCGAGGCCCCAAAATAGAGAGGGGCAGAGAGAGAGAGAGAGAGTGAGTACTCCGAGAGTGGGGGTGCTGGGAGAGAGAGGGGAAAAAAAAGGCAACAGAGCAAAAGTGCAGAAGCGCAAAAGAGCAAAAGCGGCGAAAGAGCCAAAGCGCCAAAGCCCTTCTGTCCGGCTGCCCCTCACTGTTATACTGGGCATGATGCTGCATGATATGGAATACTGATTGGCCAGTTTGGCCTCAATCTTAAGTTCCACCACAAATCACAAGGGGAATCATGGCCCCCTTGTCCTGGCTATGCTCCCCCCTTATCCCGCCGTGCTTCTGCACTCCGGCACACTGAAAAGTCCTTGGAGTTTCACGTCCAACCACAAACTTCAGCTTGCTATCAGCATTCTTCTCAGAGCGAGCCTCTGAGTAAAACCGAAACACGGAGCTCTTCCAGCTGTTAAAAAGAAGAGCTAACTGTCCCAGCTAAAACTGGGACACCTTGATGTTGACCATTGCCGATTGTGTAGTCTTTACGCTCTGTCCGAATTTACCCACTGCGTCTTGTGTGTTTACGATGATCCATGAGGAGAAAAGTCTCTCGAGTTTAACCTCAGCCTCAGCACGTAAAACTCTTGAGAAGTGACTCTATGGCTGAATTTGACCATGACTGGAAGGCAATGTGACGTGAAAAAGGCAATGTGACAACAGCAATCTCTGTCACACAAACCCCCTTAAAATCTCCCTGCACACCAGTCCGAGACCTTGGAGTTACTGGCCTTATGAAGCCGGGACAAAGACGAATTGTTTTGATATTAGGTGGTATGAAGTATAATATTGCAGGTGAAAAAGGCAAGATCTTAATTATGAGCAAGGCCTAGGCAAGTGGTAACTGTGAGATGTTTAAATGCTTCATGATCAAGGAATGTTTGTGGCCCCCATGGGACTCTGGGACACAGCATAAAAGCCTGTGCTGCTGCAGGCTCCACATCCTTCTCTCTTGCCTCCCTTTCCTCGAGGAACAGAGTGAGCCTGAGTCCGCTCCATGTCTCCCTGTGAGCTGGACAGCTCAAGTTGATAGCTGGGCTGCCTAAGCTTGACTCTGCAATGAAAATGTTGAAGGTTTGTCACCTCTTTCTCTTTTGCCGGTGGTGACTGAGGAGAGCTGGGAAGAGGGAGGTTCTTTTAAGAAGCAAAATGGGATCAATGGCATTCAGCTGCAAGGAAGTCTGCCCACCAGAATGTGCATGTGCAGCAGATGGTCTCTAACCAAATGGCCAAGGGCATCCTGTGCCTTCTTCAATGCAGCAATGTTTGTTCTGGAGATGCGGTATGATCACTCTTTCCACAGGTGCTCTGAAGGCCCCTGTGCTCGTTCCTATCCCAAAAGATGTCAATCTCAGGGAAGCTGCTGAACACCAGTGTTGAAGCCAGTTCCAGCTCCATCATCGCTGCACTTTGCTCAGTCTCATCAAAATCCATCCTTCGCTAATGCAGATGATTCTTACTGCAATGCCATTGACACAGCACACAGCAACAGTAGGGATGATGACAAACAGTAACAGGGTTATTTAGCAACTAACATAATACAATTTAATTCACAGGCTATTCTCTCCCCAAATCAAATTCCCCTGGAGTACACATCGGACTTCCTCATTCTTCTGCATCACCCACTAAGTGCACCCAGGTCCTTGGGGAAAAGCAATCCCACGGGTGGATTTGCCTTTGCCTGAGGCAGGACTAACCCTGACTGCTTTCTCTAACATATTGTTCATGCGCACTACAGGGACTTTGTGCCTTCTACGGTACATGGGAATTTTGACTGGGCAGGGCCAAATCGATTGGTAGATCCTCTGGTGTTAGCTAGCCAGGTGTCCTTTGCTAAATGAGTGTCCCATTGTTTTAAAGTTCACAACCCATTGCTCTTAGTGTTGTTTTTAGCAGTCCATTATATCGTTCAACTTTCCCAGGGGCTGGTGCGTGATAGGGGATGTGATACACCCACTCAATGCCATGTTCGTCGGCCCAAGCGTCTATGAGATTGTTGCAGAAATGAGTCCCATTGTCTGACTCAGTTCTTTCTGGGCTGCCATGCCACCACAGGACTTGTTTCTCAAGGCCCAGGATAGTGTTCCGGGCAGTAGCATGAAGCACAGCTATGTTTTCAGCAATCCAGTTGTTGCTTCCACCATTGTGAGCGCATGGCACTTGCCTTGGCGATGTGGGAGTGTGATGTAATCAATCTGCCAGACCTGCCCATACTTATATTTTGACCATCGGCCTTTGTACCAGAAAGGTTTTAACCGCTTGGCCTGCTTGATCGCAGCACATGCCTCGCACTCATAGATAACCTGTGCAATAGTGTCCATGGTTAGGTCCAACCCTCGATCACAAGCCCATCTGTATGTTGCATCTCTTCCTTGATGGCCTGAGGTATCATGGGCCCAATGAATTAAAAATTTTTCACCTTTATGCTGCCAGTCCGGATCCACCTGAGCAACATCACTCTTAGTAGCCCGATTCACCTGTTGTTGTTTTCGTGTTCTTCAGTGGCCCAACTCTTGGGTATTTCAGCATCTACGTGACGTACCTTCACAACCAGCTTTTTTACCCGTGTAACAATGTCTTGCCACAACGGGACAGCCCAGATGGGTTTGCCTCTGTATTGCCAGTTGCTCTGCTTCCATTGCTGTATCTACCCCCACAGGGCGTTTGCCACCATCCATGAGTCAGTATAGGGACAGAGCACTGGCCACTTTTCTCACTCAGCAATATCTAAGGCCAGTTGGACGGCTTTCACTCTGCAAACGTTCTCCTTCAGCACCTTCTGCAACTCATTGTGTAGGACTCCACACAGCAGCTTTCCACCTTCAGTGTTTGCCTACAATGCGGCAGGATCCATCTGTGAACAGAGCATATTGCTTTTCACTCTCTGATAATTCATTATATGGTGGGGCCTCTTCAGCACGTCATCTGCTCTGGTGACATTCTAAAATCTTTGCCTTCTGGTCAGTTTGTGATCACTTCCAAAATTCCTGGGTGACTGGAGTTTCCTATACGAGCCCTTTGCGCAATCAGTGCAACCCACTTACTCCACATGGCATCGGTTACGTGATGTGTAAAGGAGACCCTTCCTTTGAACATCCAGCCCAGCACTGACCGTCAAGGTGCCAGGAGGAGCTGCGCTTCGGTACCAACCACTTCTGAAGCAGCTCAAACTCCTTCATGTGCTAAAAATATCTCCTTTTCAGTTGGAGTGAAGCAGGCTTCAGATCCCCTGTATCCCCGACTCCAAAACCCAAGGGGTCGACCTTGAGTCTCCCCTGGTGCTTTTGCCACTCATTCCGGGTTAGACTCCCTTCAGCTTCCAATACAGTTGGCTGTTAGGATCCCCCTGTTACTCCAGAAATACAGGTGGGTTCTGCCTTTTCATAGCTTCATGGCATTAGGGTGCACCAGTGTCCACTAGAGCCCTATATTCCTGTGGGTCTGATGTGCCAGGCCATCGAATCCACACAGTCCAATAAACCCTGTTATCCCCCTTTTTTACCTGGCTGGGGGCAGAGTCCCTCTGGTCCTGGTCACAGTATTCATCGCTCACCTTTTGTAAAAATCAATTAGAGGTTCCTTCAAGAGGATCAGAAATGGGGTCAGTCTTCTATACTGTCTGGGGAGCTGCTCACTGGAGACTGGAGTGGCATTTTTGCTGGAAGATTCCCCTTTAGTGACTGTTTTTCCTTTCAGCTTCTGTACCCGTGCCCTTAGGATCAAGGTAGGTTTTCCATATCACTTCCTCATGTCCTCTCCGTGATTGCACAGGAAATACCACAAGTTACCTCGCAATGTGTGCACTCTCTGTTCTCTCTCTCTTGATCAGGGGAACTCTTACTTCTAATACCTGAGATAGGGGTCCGTACGGGTGGAGAGTGGAATGTATCCTCTTTGAATTGGTGGAACTCCTGGGACAGTTTCTCCACAGATGCAACGCAGACCTGTACGGAGAAAGGGAGTCTTCCTTCCTGTTGCTGGAGTTGACCAGCCAAGTCCTGCACCATTTGTTCCTTACCTTCTCTCCAGGACACTACTGCCAACAAGTTGACATATGATGCTGGTGCGCTCCGTAGAAATTTCCGCCACGTGGACCGATTGTACAGCACTTCATCTGGATCTGTGGGTAACTGCTCATTATTCAGACTCCCTGCTACCTGAGTAAACTTAATGCCTACTTAAATGCCTTTATGCCAACGCGCGCAGCATGGGGAACAAGCAACAGGAGTTAGAAGTGTGTGCGCGCCTGTCGGGATATGATCTTATTGGCATCACAGAGACATGGTGGGATGAATCCTATGACTGGAGTGTCAGAATAGAAGGGTACAGGCTCTTTAGGAAGGATAGGCAGGGGAGAAGAGGAGGGGGAGTTGCCCTCTATGTCAAGGACCAGCTAGAATGCATGGAGCTGCACCTGGGGATGAATGAGGTCCCGACTGAGAGCTTATGGGTTAGGATTAAAGGGAGAGCAGGGACAGGGGACGTAGTAGTAGGGGTCTGCTACAGACCACCTGATCAGGAGGACTGGGTGGATGAGGCCCTCTACAGACAAATAGGAGCTACCTCACGTTCATGAGCTCTGGTCCTCATGGGGGACTTCAACCACCCCGATATCTGTTGGAAGGACAACACAGCAGGGCATAGGCAATTCAGGAGGTTCCTGGAATGCATGGATGAGAACTTCCTTCTCTAAGTGATAGAGGAACCAATGAGGAGAGGTGCTTTGCTGGACCTTGTTCTAACCAACAATGAAGGGCTGGTGGGCAACGTGATGCTCAAGGACAGCCTTGGCTGCAGTGATCATGAAATGGTGGAATTCAAGATACTTAGGGAAGCAAGGAGGGTGCATAGCAGGCTCACTACCCTGGGTTTCAGGAGAGCAGACTTTGGCCTCTTCAGGAATCTCCTCGCTAGAGTACAATGGGACGAGGCCTTGGAGGGAAGAGGGGCACAAGAAAGCTGGTTAATATTCAAGGATCACCTCCTGCAAGCTCAGGAGCGGTGCATCCCAACGAAGAGAAAGTCAGGTAGGAACACCAGGAGGCCTGCATGGATGAACAAGGAGCTCCTGGACCAACTCGGACACAAAAAGAAGGCCTATAGAGGGCGGAAGCAAGGACAGATAGCCTGGGAAGAATACAGAGCGATTGTCCGAGCAACCAGAGATCAGGTTAGGAAAGCTAAAGCCCTGATAGAGTTAAATCTGGCCAGGCACATAAAGGGCAACAAGAAAAGCTTCTATAGATATGTCAGTGATAAAAAGAGATCTAGGGAAAATGTAGGCCCTCCCCAGAAGGAAACATGGGACCTGGCTATCCGGGATATGGAGAAGGCTGAGGTTCTCAATGATTTCTTTGCCTCTGTCTTCACTGGCAAGAGCTCCAGCTGCACAGCCCAAGCCACAGAAGGCAAAGGCAGGGACTGGCAGAATGAAGAACCGCCCACTGTAGGAGAAGATCAGGTCCAAGACCATCTTAAGAACCTGAAGGTGGACAAGTCCGTGGGACCAGACGAGGTGCATCCGCGGGTCCTGAGGGAACTGGCAGATGAAGTTGCTAAGCCACTATCCATCATATTTCAGAAGTCGTGGCAATCTGGTGAAGTTCCCAATGACTGGAAAAGGGGAAACATAGCCCCCATCTTTAAAAAGGGGAAAAAAGAAGACCCAGGGAATTACAGGTCAGTCAGTCTCTCCTCTGTGCCCGGCAAGATCATGGAGCAGATCCTCCTGGAGACTACACTAAGGCACATAGAAAATAAGGAGGTGATTGGTGACAGCCAGCATGGCTTCACTAAGGGCAAATCCTGCCTGACTAATTTGGTGGCCTTCTATGATGAGGTTACAGCATTGATGGATAGGGGAAGAGCAACTGACATTGTGTACCTGGACTTATCCAAAGCATTTGATACTGTCCCACACGACATCCTTGTCTCTAAACTGGAAAGACATGGTTTTGAGGGATGAATCACTCGGTGGATAAGGAATTGGCTGGATGGTCGCACTCAAAGAGTTGTGGTCAACGGTTCAATGTCCACAGGGAGGCCAGTGACGAGTGGTGTTCCTCAGGGGTCAGTACTGGGACACGTGCTATTTAACATCTTTGTTGGAGACATGGACAGTGGGATCGAGTGTACCCTCAGCAAGTTTGCAGATGACACCAAGTTGTGTGGTGTTGTGGACATGCTGGAGGGAAGGGATGCCGGGATGTTGCGGACAGGCTGGAGAGGTGGGCCTGTGAGAACCTCATGAAGTTCAACAAGGCTAAGTGCAAGGTCCTGCACGTGGGTCGGGGCAATCCCAAGCACAAGAACAGGCTGGGCGGAGATTGGATTGAGAGCAGCCCTGAGGAAAAGGACTTGGGAGTGCTGGTGGATGAGAAGCTCAACATGAGCCGGCAATGTGCACTGGCAGCCCACAAAGCAAATCATATCCTGGGCTGTATCAAAAGAAGTGTGGCCAGCAGGTCGAGGGAAGTGATTCTGCCCCTCTACTCAGCTCTTGTGAGACCCCACCTGGAATAGTGTGTTCAGCTCTGGAGTCCCCAACATAAGAAGGACATGGAGCTACTGGAGCAGGTCCAGAGCAGGGCCACAAAGATGATTTGAGGGCTGGAGCACCTCTGCTATGAAGACAGGCTGAGAGAGTTGGGGCTGTTCAGCGTGGAGAAGAGAAGGCTCTGGGGTGATCTTATAGCAGCCTTCCAGTACCTAAAGGGGGCCTACAGGAAAACTGGGGAGGGACTTTTTACAAGGGCGTGTAGTGACAGGACAAGGGGCAATGGATTCAAACTGAAAGAGGGGAGATTTAGATTAGATATAAGGAAGAAATTTTTTACATTGAGGGTGGTGAGGCACTGGAACAGGTTGCCCAGAGAAGTTGTGGCTGCCCTATCTCTGGAAGTGTTCAAGGCCGGGTTGCATGAGGCTTTGGGCAACCTGGTGTAGTGGAGGATTTCCCTGTCCATGGCAGGGGGGTTGGAACTAGATGATCTTTAAGGTCCCTTCCAACCCAAACCATTCTATGATTCTATGATTCTATGATCTGATGAGCCAGAAGCTGTAAATCTCTTGGATGTTGACTGTGACGTCACTTCTGGCTCTTCAGGCAATGGGCTGTCCACAGGAGTATCACATGCTCTAAGTGCTTACATTCATTTCATAGTTTGTTCATCCAAACACTTCTTGGTCCAAATGAAGTGGACGGGCCATCAGAGGGAGATCTGAGAACGAGCGGGCAATCACAAAGCAGTAGGAGAACCCATGCGGAATGATGCTGCCAAAAGTCGCCTCTTCCCTGCATTTAGTGAGTGCGGCTTCCTTGCCAGATGTACTTCTGAGGACACTGGTAGAGTTGCCTGGTCCTGACAACCAACCACAGGTCTACCTGAGAGCACGTGGGTATGACAGGGGTCAAGAAACAGCTGTCAGCCAATCAGAGAGCAGTATGAAAACCTGTTGGTTATGGTGTTCAACAAAATGGCACCTGCCTGCCATAAAATGACAGCTGATACAACATGGAGCCCCCATGTATGCAGAAGAAGGTCATTCCTGGGCAGATGTACTCACAGGTAAAGGGGAAGGGGTGGCTGGTCCTGCCAGCCAATCACAACAGACCATATTGCAGGGAGACAGGAGTGACTTTAAGGGAAATGGTACACTCGGATACTTCTTGCGGGGCTGAGGCTGAGGGGCTTCTTTAGCCAGAAGTGGAGGGCCGGGGACTTGTCACTTTTTTTCAGGGGTAAAAGTTCTTCCTTTACTACTGACTACAATTGCCCCAAGAGGTCAGTGATGTGGAGGTGACCAGAATGCTACTGAGAGAACTGCCATGGGGAATAGGGATATGACCCACTCTGGGCCAGCTGGCATGGGGACTCGCCGAAGCAATCATCCCCCAGTAAAATCAGTAGCTGCACAAGGCAGATTTTAGCCCACAAACAGGGAATGAGTAGAATCTTGTTTCATGAAAAAAAAATGGTCTGTGCTGACCAAGGAGAGAGGCTAGGACACAAAGACTAGAATTACTGGAGTAATATGTGTTCATGTGCATGAGGTTTCCCAGCAAATTCATAGGCTCGTTGAAAATGAGCTGGGTACCCTTCAAAATTTCAGGTACAACAAAACTTAACTAATCACTCACAACCACATTACTCACAAGTTGCAATAAGGCTAATCCCAGTGGTCTTTGTGTGAAAAAGGTGACAAACAGAGCAGCGCAGCCATGGAAGAGCTGCCCGAGAGACAGTGACCTCGCCAGAGGACTCAGTGGGACAAGGCCCAGAGTGCGCTGAGGTACCAGGGAAGATATGTCTGCTGAGAACAGGAGGTTGGCCCAGAGGACTTCCAGAGGTCCCTTCCAACCTTTGTTATTCTGGAGTGCACTGAGTCTCATTGGCCCTAGAGCAGCCATCAAAAGCAATGCCTTGGAAGGCAGCAGCAGCACAAGATTGCAGAGAAGCACCTGTTGCTTCTGGAACGGTGATAAAATGCGTGCAAACAGCCTATACAAAAGCAGAACTTTTTGAGGAATGAGGCTATGAGCTCTGGTATCCCTGGCACGCCTGAAGGCAGAGCACAGTATCCACTGAAGTCCACAGCACGATGACTCATGTTTGCCTGGAACTTAGGGGTTTTCCCAACACTTCCACAGCACGATGACTCCCAGGTGCTCTGGGAGACTGATCCCATGTCCCTTTGTATTTTAAAATGCATGGAATGGACCCAGCTTTTGGATCCGTGCCCTGCACCTCTCCTCAAAAGCAGGCCATGCAGGCTTCCTCTGGAATGAACATCTTGAACAAAACAGGTCAATTTGGGTGTGGGCCTCTTTCAGTGAAGGCACAGGCATCTCTTTGATCACCCATCTGTGCCTTGATTTGCTTCTTTCCAATGCGTTCTCCACTTCCTGGACATGGTAATAGAGATCCCATGGAGACCTCATTTGAAAGATACCTGCCTGATCACTGGTCTACTCTTTCTCGTTACGAATCTGCCTTCATTCCCTGGGCTTGTGGGCAGAAAAAACAGGCTGTGGCAGACCCTGATGCGTAAGCAAGCTCCTAGTGGTCTTCACTCCTGCCAGCAAGGGGCTTACCTCCAGCCCACAATGGTCCTTCCTTGCCATCGATCTTTACCACATCCCTGGAGATATGAGTCTTCTCCACCGTCTCCTGCATCCCTACCATGATTTGCAGGGAGAGACATCTCTCAGGGTGACCTTGAGTCCCTGACTGAAAGAACTTGAGAGATGGATTGAGGTGTTTTTAATGACTCCTGGGGCTCTGGGACACAGCATAAAAGCCTGTGCTGCTGCAGGCTCCACATCCTTCTCTCTTGCCTCCCTTTCCTCGAGGAACGAGATAAGCCTGAGTCCACTCCATAGAATCATAGAATCATAGAATGGTTTGGGTTGGAAGGGACCTCAAAGATCATCTAGTTCCAACCCTGCTGCCATGGGCAGGGACACCCTCTACTACACCAGGTTGCCCTAAACCTCATCCAACCTGGCCTTGAACACTTCCAGGGATGGGGCACCTACAATTTCTCTGGGCAACCTGTTCCAGTGCCTCACCACACTCTGAGTGAAAAATTTCTTCCTTAGATCTAATCTAAATCTGCCCTCTTTCAATTTAAAGCCATTACCCCTTGTCCATCTCTCTCTGTGGGCTGAACTGTTGTGGTGGCTGCTCAAGTTGAAACTTGGGCTGCCTAAGCTTGGCCCTGCAATGGAAATGTTGAACAGCTGTTATCTCTTTCCATTTTGATGTGGGTGGCCTGAGAAAGCTTGGAAGAATGAGGTTCCTTCAAGCAGAATGAGATCAATTGGGCTAAGATGCAGGGAGGTCTGCCCATCAGAATGTGCACATGCAGCAGATGGTTGCTTAGCAAATGGCCAAGAGTTCCCTCTCTGCTCTGTGTTTCAGCTTTGCCTCCCTCACCCAGAGATGTCTTGCTTCAGATCCTGTGTTCCAGCCCCCTAGAACACCTCTGGCCCATCTCCACTTGCAAGCAGCTGCAGTGAGCCCTGTGTCACCTGGTGTGCTGAATTCTGGGGCCTTCCTTGATCTGGGAGGTCAGAGCTTTGTCTGCCTCCCCCACCCCACTGCACTCTGCAATGCTGGAGCTGGCCGATCATCCCTTTCATAGTGGTGTGGAAGATGTAGATGCCTCAGGATGCGCATGGCCTCTGTTGAATGTCCTCCTCCCACATTGCAGGAGGGACCTGTGCCCACTGCTCCTTGCTGCACAGCACTCACTCCTTGTCGTGCCCCTTCTGGCTCTGCTTGGCTCTGAGCTCCTCAAGAAAGGGTTCGTTCTCTTCTGCTTTGCTGAACCTCCTGCTAATGGGGGAAGGGTACCAGAGTTGAGGACTGCTCTTGGTGGGCTGAGATTGCCACCAGGTAAAGCAGAATGGGAAGAGGCAAGCACTTTGTATTGAGCTTGTTCTTGGGAAATGGGCATATCTCTCGACTTTCCTGAACCCAGCAGATGGGTTTCTTGCTCTCTCTTCTGTGCCACTGCTGTTGCTCTTTCTCATTAAACACTTTGTGCAGCATAGCTGGAGACTTGTGGTGATTTATTCTCCTCCTCCCTCAGTTAGCCACTGTCTCTGCAAGGAAGAGGGAGAATCTGACCCCTGCCTTGGCACCAAGTCTATCCCCAAGCATGAGGCACTGCCAGTTGTGGGTGGAGCTCTCTGAATTGATACCAGAGCTTCAAAACCAAGCAAGAAGGCAAGAGCAGGACAGAAATTCCATAGATAAATGGAGAGAAGATGAAGCAGCAATGGACAGCACTGGAAATACAAGTAATGCGGTCAAGTGGTCAAAGACAGGAAACAGTTGCCCAGGGTGGTTCTAGAGTCTCCATTTTTGTACATGTCCAACATCCAACCAGACATGGTCTTGAACCACCTCCTCAACTTGGCCCTGCTTTGAGCCACGCTTGGACTGCATGATCTCAGCTTCAGCTGTTGTGTGATTCGCTGAGCATCTGGTGGATCCCCTGGGTACCAGGTACAGTAAGGGGCTGAGTCGCATGGTTGCAGCATAGTCAAGTACAGGGAGCCCAGAAGGGAACCACACCCCTCAGTGTGCAGGATTGAAACCTGCACAGGGAAACCCCAATAGATTTGTAGGCCATCGTCTTGACCACTAGACCACAGCTACGTGCTCCAGCCTTCTCTGACCTGCTGATCACATGCCCTGCGCAATGACGCTTGGCTTGGTGGGAGTTTCAGGGCAATCTTCCACTTGAAGATTTGCAGTTGGGACCTTCACTGAGCATAACAGGCACCCGGTGCCAGGCTTCCAGAGGCTTTGGAGGCTTAACCCCAGGTCCTCGAACTGCAACTCCCAGCATCTTGTTCTCAGCCAGGCATCTGGGATATCTTGCCACAGGGCAATGCTTTCCCTCCTCAGCTGACATCTCTGTTGCTTCCAGGGACGAAGGGAAGGCTGCTGTCAGGAGACAACCAAGGATGATGGTAATTGTAGGGTGGGCTGTTAGACCCTGCTTTGCTTCTCAAATTTATCTGAGGATGACTCTGAGCCTGCTATGAGAACAGTGTGGAGGTGGTACACGAGGCTGTGCCTGTCTGCGCGTGCCCAGAGCAAGGCTGGGAGGTGGTTGCAGGTAGTGGGTGAACATGAGGAGTGGCTTGAGGAAGAGTGTGTGTGGGGTCTGGAAGGAGGAGGCCTGCTAGTTTGTGAAGTGGTGGAGCAGGAGGCAGCACTTCACATAGGTGCATTGGTTTTATAGTGGTGAGCACAGCTGCCTTCCAAGCAGATGACTAAGATTCTTCCTGGCCAATGCTGACAAGTGCCTTTTCAGCCTGGCTCCAGGGTTCCTTGTTTGTTTAGCAGGGAGCCTTTCTTGCTCAAATACCACCCAGTTTCCCCTGAGGTTTCAAGCCACTTCCCTCGCCTTCCTGCAGCCTTAACACCGAGACCAGTGCTTTCTGTGTGCTGGGTGGGCTGAAGGATGAGCATCTGACTGGGATGCTGGTACAGGAGCCAGGAGAGAGGCATTTTTATCATGGAACTGCTGCTGCTGGTTGCGCTTGGAGGAGAAAAGCATGTTGCTATGACAGGGTACAAATGAAGATGTCTAGGTGGCCATCAAGGGACACACTGAAGCAAGACATGTCTGTGTGATTGTCGTGGGCTAGGCTGCTCCAGCAACCGAACCCCACACAGCTGGTCACTCACCCTCCCCCACCCCCAGGAATGAGGGAGAGAATTAAAGGAGAAACAGGAAACCTGTGGGTTGAGATAAGAACAATTTAATACAGATGATTTAGTACACAGGGTAGATGCTCACCACCCCCTCGTATCTGCAGCCCATCTCGTCCCGAAGCTGCAATCCCAGACGAACACGAGGCCCCGAAATAGAGAGGGGCAGAGAGAGAGAGAGAGTACTGCGAGAGTGGGAGTGCTGGGAGAGAGAGGGGAAAAAGCAACAGAGCAAAAGTGCAGAAGCGCAAAAGAGCAAAAGCAGCGAAAGAGCCAAAGCGCAAAAGCCCTTCTGTCCGGCTGCCCCTCACTGTTATACTGGGCATGACGCTGTGTGATATGGAATACTGATTGGCCAGTTTGGCCCTCAACCTTAAGCTCCACCACAAATCACAAGGGGAATCGTGTCCCCCTTGTCCCAGCTATGCTCCCCCCTTGTCCCGCCGTGCTTCTGCACTCCGGCACACTGAAAAGTCCTTGGAGTCTCAAGTCCAACCACAAACATCAACTTGCTATCAGCATTCTTCTCAGAGCGAGCCTCTGAGTAAAACCGAAACACGGAGCTCTTCTAGCTGTTAAAAAGAAGAGCCAACTCTGTCCCAGCTAAAACCAGGACAGTGATCTGAAGTCACCCTGGAGATGCTGACCTACACCATCCAGGCTCCAGCATTGCAGAGACATCCTGAAGTTTACTGGAACTGGCTGTAACCATATTCTTGTAACTAAGAATTGAGACACTCTCATGACTCTTGCAGCTTATGACCTGTGGGCCAAGGGAAACACGAGATGCCTCTCACAACCAGACTCTCGATGTGAAGGGAACAAAGCTTCTCAAGTCTCTGATTCAAGGGTTGCTAATAGTGAAAAAAACAATGCTGACAGTCAAAAACCAATTCTGAGCGTGGGGTTGTATGGAGGGTTGATGTTGGCTCAGTATTTACGCACTCCCACTCTGTCGTCAGCCGTGCTACAAGTAGGTGGTGTTACGAAAAGGTAATTGTGAATGTGCATGGTCTGTTCCCTACTGCAATGCCCACCCAACCCCATCTTGCAGTCACACTGCCTATGGGCAGTTTTGGAAACCAGTGCTTTCCTCCTTTCCTCTCCATACTCATCTCCTGGAGTTTATTGCCACAATACAATGAAATAGAGAGGTGTTGTGACTGTTTTTCATAGAAACTTGAGAACTGAGAATTTGACTCAAAAGCTCTGAATAAACATTCATATCTGACCAACTGGGACATTGACATTGTGTGTGGCATGTCTTGTATCTCCTTCTGCGACCACTATTACTTGCCCTCATACTGAGCACAGGAATATGGCGCTCTCTTCTTTACTCTGTCTGACCACCCTCCCATCCCAGGTGTTTAGAGCCATGGAGAAGGTGCCTCCTCAGACTTCTCTTCCACAGGCTAATTACCCCAGCTCTGCCAGCCTCTTCTTGTATGGCAGATGAACCAAGTCTTTGATCACCTCAGCGTCCCTTTGTCATACCCAGCAGATCTCCTAGCTGTGCAGAAGGGGGAATCAGCCTTCGTTCTTATTCTTGGTGTGTTGGAACTCCACACCAATTGGTGGTAAGCTTGGGACAAAGGGCTGTGTTCTTCCTTGCTGAATGGATAGCTAAGTGAGAGAGGAGGAGAACAAACCACCACAAGTCTCCAGCTCTGCTACACAAAGTCTTTAATGAAAAGGAGTAAAAGCAGTGGCACAGAAGAGAGAGCAAGAAAACTGTTGACAAGGGTTCAGGTAACCCCTAACTCTGGAACTCTTCTCCTGTCATTAGGAGGTTCAGCAATGTAGAAGAGAACGAGCCCTTTCTCAAGGAGCTCAGAGGAAAGCAGAGCCAGAGGAGACATGATGAGTCCTGTTGTGCGGCAAGGAACAGCGGGCACAGGTCCCTCCTGCCAGGTGGGATGAGAACACCCAGCCTGTCTGCAAGCTGTGGCCACGGTCCTGCTGCTGCGGGATCCCCGTCTTCCTTCCTGCTCCAAAAAGGATGGTCCACCGGTTTCAGCAGTTCTGAATGAAGCGCAGTGGGGGAGGCAGACAGAGCCCAGACCCTCCCAGACCAAAGGAGCCCCCTGAAGAAATGGGAACACCCCCGACACTGAGGGAGCTCCCAACAGCAGCTGACAGAGACGATCCCACGGCTGTGCTCTGAGGGAAAGAGGTGAGGATGGGGCCTGGCAGGGTCACCACCACTGGGGAGGCTTCGATGGCCACCGTCGAGTCAGCGCAGCGGGTGACACAGGGCTCGCTGCAGCTGCTGGCAAGTGGGGTTGGGCCAGAGGTGCCGCAGGGGCGTGGGGGACAAGGTCTGAAGCAAGACATCTCTGGGTGAGGGAGGCAAAGCTGAAACACAGAGCAGAGAAGAAACACGGACCCAACATCAGCCTGTCTGTCATTTACTCAGATCTCTCTGTGGATTCCATTTGCTGCCCTGCATCTTCATTTCGAGCTCCATGTCCAAAAAGGGCCTGAGGCTCATCTTGTTCATCTTCGCTCAACAGGTGTGACATCTCACTGTAAGGCTAGATTTGAAGAACCAGGAGCAAAGATGTGCCTTACTGGCTCCTTATTCCACCAAGACCTTCTCCTGCATTTCCCAGTGCAATAGCACGGGTGAAGATCAGTGCAATTATCCCAGCACAAATAGGCTGGGATGAACAGGTGTCTCAGAAATCACCTCCTAGAAACACTCACTGTGCCTACAGCTCCCACAGCACTCATCGTGCTGTCTGAGTGGCACAGCACAGGAAGGCTGATCCGCTGTGGAGACAGGACCCAGCACAGTGGGTTTAGAGCACCTGTGGAAAGACTGATCCTACCCATCTCCAGAACAAACATTGTTGCATTGAAGGTGGCCCTGGATGTCCTTGGCCATTTGGTTCGAGACCATCTGCTGCACGTGCACATTCTGGTGTCTGACTTCCCTGCAGCTGAGCCCCATTCATCCCATTCTGCTTCTTGAAAGGACCCCCTCTTCCCAGCTCTCCCCAGCCCCGCCCATTCAAAGAGAAAGAGGTCAGAACTGTTCAACAGCTCTATTGCATGGCCAAGCTGAGGCAGCCCAAGTATCAACCTGAGCAGTCCCCAGGAGAGCAGTTCAGCCCACAGGGAGACATGGAGCGGACTCAGGCTTACCTCGTTCCTCGAGGAAAGGGAGGCAAGAGAGAAGGATGTGGAGCCTGCAGCAGCACAGGCTTTTATGCTGTGTCCCAGTGCCCCAGGGGGCCACAAACATTCCTTGATCATGAGGCATCTAAGCACTTCTTGTCATTTGTTTTCATTTGTCACTTGCCAAAGCCTCACTGGTGATTAAGCTCTTGCCTCTTTCATCTGAAATATTGTGCTTCCACTTCAAACCACCAAACATCAAAACAATTCTTGTGTCCCACCTGTATGAGGCCAGTTACTGCAATGTCTCAGAGTAGTGGGCAGGCAAATTTTATGGGATCTGCATGATACGGATTGCCTTCTTCGTGCACAGCAGGGCTACCAGTCATGGTAAAATTCAGCTATGGAGTCCCTTCTCAATTGTTTTTCATGCAGAGCCTGAAGCTAAACTTGAGAGTCAATTCTCTTCATGGATCATTGTAAACACACAGGAGAGAGTGAATAAATTCAGACAGAGCATCAAGACCACACAGTCCCATATGGGAGACGAGACTAACATCTCCAGGGATGCGTCAAATCACAATGGCAAAGAAAGAGCATTGTGGGCTGGAGTGAGGGCCACAAGAACCTTGTTTACACTCATCAGGCTCTGCCACAGCCTGTTTATTCTGCCTGCGAGCTCAGGGAATGAAAGCAGATTTGTAACAAAAGCGAGAAAGCCAGAGAGTCAGGCAGGTCTCTTTCAGGTGACCTCTCCATGGCATCTCTCTTCCCATGTCTCTTGACAACTTGACCAGACCCTCACATTTCTTCCAACCAGAGGCATGGGCTCAGCTTGGGAAGTGGAGAACCTGTTGGAAACAAACAAATCAAGGTGTAGGAAGATGATCAAAGTGATGCTTGCGTCTTCCCTGAAGGAGACCCACACTCCAATTGACCTGTTTTGCTCAGCAAGTTCAACCCAGGGGACAAAGCCTGGATGGTCTGCTTTAGAGGAGAGGCACAGGGCAGGGAGCCAAAAGCTCACAGCTCTTTTTCCTGGTTCAGGGATGGAGTGGCCCATTCCATGCATTTCAAACTACAAAGGGACACGTGATCAGTCTCCCAGAGCACCTGGGAGTCATTGTATTATGGAAGAGTTCGGAAAAACCCTGATCTCCAGGCAAACATGAGTCACCCTGCTGTGAGATTCCGTGGACACGGTGCGCAAGCCTCAGGCACACCATGGATAGCAGAGCTCATAGCCTCGTTCCTTCCAAAGTTCTGCTTTCCTCAAAGGCATTTCCACACATTTTGGCACCATTCCTGAGTCAACAGGTGCTTCTCTGCAATCTTCTGCTGTCGTGACCTTCCAATGTATTGCCTTTGGGTGGCTGCTCAAGTTCTCATGTGTCTCAGCATACCCCAGAATAATGAAGGTTAAAAAAGATCTCTGGAGGTCCTATGGAATGGAGCTAATGAAATTACTCATTTATGTTAGGAAGTTCTGGGCCGTGTCCCGTTGAGTTCTCAACAGTGCCACTGTTGGAGAGGTCACTGTCTCCTGTGCAGCTCTTCCAGGGCTGCACTCACTCTGTGCCACTGTGTGCCAGCACTGGTGAGCAGAACCCAGATTTATGGTGTAAATTCTGGAAATGGGATGAATAGAAGTTTTCTTGTGGTCTGTATAATGACAACTCAAGGATGCCCACTTCTCTATCTCATTCTCAGCCAGGTTGTTTCATCCCACTTTTAAAACCCACCTAGTGCGATCTTTGAACTGAATGAGCCAAAAGGCCAGAGTGTGCTCCATGGTACCATGAAGATCACAAGGACTGGATGTGTGCATGGAATGCCTCCTGCTCTGCATTTTGCTTTCAAGCCAGTGACTAGAAGCCCTTCTGGTCAGAAGGGCTGGAAAGAGTAGCCAAAGTCTGTCCCAGCAGAGATTTCACTGTAAATCCTGATGGGAGCCTTCAATCTTAATCCTGGTAGTTACTGCTCGTCCACATCCAGACCTTACTCCGTAAGCCCGGGATCTTCTCACCGGTGCTGGCACCCTCACTACCATCTCCTGGTGGCCCACTTGTGGGCCGGAGAGGCTTAGCTATGAGAGCCCCTGGCTGGTAGGATGGGGACTATTCCTCAAGACCTTGCTCAGGCAGTAGCATTCCTCTTTGGTGGTTACATGGTTGGAATGGGACATCTCAAAGGTCCTTTCAAACCCATGATATTTGATGAAAGCTGAGGAGAGGGATTGTTGCCCTCCCCTTGACACTGCAGAGGCTACATCTAGGTGGGTGTGCCTCATTTTGGGTCCCCAGGGACAAGAGAGGTGGTGATGATCTCTCCTGGAGAGAGGTACTGGCAGAGGACCATTCAGAACATAAGGGCTGGAGCACATGACGTATGGGTGAGGATGAGGACACTAGGTTAGTGAAGCCTAGCAGGGATGAGCAAGGCGAGGAGCAGAGGATGGATGTAACTGTGAAAGGGCAAGAGGTCCAGAGCCTGCTGAGGTATCAGGAATGATTGGTCTGCTTGGAGCAGTGGATGGCCGCAAAGGACCTGCAGAGATCCATTCCAACCTTCGTTATTCTGGGTGCACTGAGTCACATGAGCCCTTGAGCAGCCATCAAAAGGCAATGCCTTGGAAGGCCACTGCAGCAGCAGGATATTGCACAGAAGCAACAGTTGTTTTCTAAGTATGTGAGCCCTGTTATCTCTGGCATGCCTGAGGCCAGGACACCATGGCCACTGAAGTTCACAGCAGGGTGACTCATGTTTGCTGGGACTTCAGGGTTATTCCAAACCTTTCCACAATATGGTGACTTCTCTTTCAGGGAAGGACGCAGGCATCTCTTTGATCTCAAAACCATGCTGCGGTGGAGCTTGATGAGTGTAAGTAAGGTCCTCCTGGCCTTCACTCCTGCCCACAGGGAGTTTCCCTCCAGCCCATAATGGTCTTTCCTTGCCGTTGACCTTTGCCACATCTCTGGAGATGTGAGTCTCTTCTCCCATACAGGTTTGTGCAGTCTTGACTTTCTGTCTGAACTTACCCCATGTATCCTGTGTGCCTACGAGGATCCATGGGGAGAAATCTCTCTCAGGGTTAGTCAGTGTCTGCACTGAGAGCACTTGAAAGTTGAATCAAGGAGTCCTTCTGTCCCATCCCACTCAGTGAGGGTGAGTGGGCGTGAGCTTTTGGAATTCTCTGCGTGGTAGCCAGGAGTCACAACAATGACGCAAAAGGTTCGACTGAAAACAAAGCTTTACTTGGGATTCAGCAAAGTTACAAAAGATGGTAACTATGAATGACACGACTTTTAACAGAACGGGCTTGTAATGGATATTGACTTGTCAAAAGTTACTACTACTACTACTTTTAGGTGGCACACCCACCTAAATGTGGCCTCCGCGGTGCCAAGGGAAGGGCAACAATCCCTCTCCTCAGCTTTCATCAAATATCATGGGTTTGAAAGGACCTTTGAGATGTCCCATTCCAACCATGTAACCACCAAAGAGGAATGCTACTGCCTGAGCAAGGTCTTGAGGAATAGTCCCCATCCTACCAGCCAGGGGCTCTCATAGCTAAGCCTCTCCGGCCCACAAGTGGGCCACCAGGAGATGGTAGTGAGGGTGCCAGCACCGGTGAGAAGATCCCGGGCTTACGGAGTAAGGTCTGGATGTGGACGAGCAGTAACTACCAGGATTAAGATTGAAGGCTCCCATCAGGATTTACAGTGAAATCTCTGCTGGGACAGACTTTGGCTACTCTTTCCAGCCCTTCTGACCAGAAGGGCTTCTAGTCACTGGCTTGAAAGCAAAATGCAGAGCAGGAGGCATTCCATGCACACATCCAGTCCTTGTGATCTTCATGGTACCATGGAGCACACTCTGGCCTTTTGGCTCATTCAGTTCAAAGATCGCACTAGGTGGGTTTTAAAAGTGGGATGAAACAACCTGGCTGAGAATGAGATAGAGAAGTGGGCATCCTTGAGTTGTCATTATACAGACCACAAGAAAACTTCTATTCATCCCATTTCCAGAATTTACACCATAAATCTGGGTTCTGCTCACCAGTGCTGGCACACAGTGGCACAGAGTGAGTGCAGCCCTGGAAGAGCTGCACAGGAGACAGTGACCTCTCCAACAGTGGCACTGTTGAGAACTCAACGGGACACGGCCCAGAACTTCCTAACATAAATGAGTAATTTCATTAGCTCCATTCCATAGGACCTCCAGAGATCTTTTTTAACCTTCATTATTCTGGGGTATGCTGAGACACATGAGAACTTGAGCAGCCACCCAAAGGCAATACATTGGAAGGTCACGACAGCAGAAGATTGCAGAGAAGCACCTGTTGACTCAGGAATGGTGCCAAAATGTGTGGAAATGCCTTTGAGGAAAGCAGAACTTTGGAAGGAACGAGGCTATGAGCTCTGCTATCCATGGTGTGCCTGAGGCTTGCGCACCGTGTCCACGGAATCTCACAGCAGGGTGACTCATGTTTGCCTGGAGATCAGGGTTTTTCCGAACTCTTCCATAATACAATGACTCCCAGGTGCTCTGGGAGACTGATCACGTGTCCCTTTGTAGTTTGAAATGCATGGAATGGGCCACTCCATCCCTGAACCAGGAAAAAGAGCTGTGAGCTTTTGGCTCCCTGCCCTGTGCCTCTCCTCTAAAGCAGACCATCCAGGCTTTGTCCCCTGGGTTGAACTTGCTGAGCAAAACAGGTCAATTGGAGTGTGGGTCTCCTTCAGGGAAGACGCAAGCATCACTTTGATCATCTTCCTACACCTTGATTTGTTTGTTTCCAACAGGTTCTCCACTTCCCAAGCTGAGCCCATGCCTCTGGTTGGAAGAAATGTGAGGGTCTGGTCAAGTTGTCAAGAGACATGGGAAGAGAGATGCCATGGAGAGGTCACCTGAAAGAGACCTGCCTGACTCTCTGGCTTTCTCGCTTTTGTTACAAATCTGCTTTCATTCCCTGAGCTCGCAGGCAGAATAAACAGGCTGTGGCAGAGCCTGATGAGTGTAAACAAGGTTCTTGTGGCCCTCACTCCAGCCCACAATGCTCTTTCTTTGCCATTGTGATTTGACGCATCCCTGGAGATGTTAGTCTCGTCTCCCATATGGGACTGTGTGGTCTTGATGCTCTGTCTGAATTTATTCACTCTCTCCTGTGTGTTTACAATGATCCATGAAGAGAATTGACTCTCAAGTTTAGCTTCAGGCTCTGCATGAAAAACAATTGAGAAGGGACTCCATAGCTGAATTTTACCATGACTGGTAGCCCTGCTGTGCACGAAGAAGGCAATCCGTATCATGCAGATCCCATAAAATTTGCCTGCCCACTACTCTGAGACATTGCAGTAACTGGCCTTATACAGGTGGGACACAAGAATTGTTTTGATGTTTGGTGGTTTGAAGTGGAAGCACAATATTTCAGATGAAAGAGGCAAGAGCTTAATCACCAGTGAGGCTTTGGCAAGTGACAAATGAAAACAAATGACAAGAAGTGCTTAGATGCCTCATGATCAAGGAATGTTTGTGGCCCCCTGGGGCACTGGGACACAGCATAAAAGCCTGTGCTGCTGCAGGCTCCACATCCTTCTCTCTTGCCTCCCTTTCCTCGAGGAACGAGGTAAGCCTGAGTCCGCTCCATGTCTCCCTGTGGGCTGAACTGCTCTCCTGGGGACTGCTCAGGTTGATACTTGGGCTGCCTCAGCTTGGCCATGCAATAGAGCTGTTGAACAGTTCTGACCTCTTTCTCTTTGAATGGGCGGGGCTGGGGAGAGCTGGGAAGAGGGGGTCCTTTCAAGAAGCAGAATGGGATGAATGGGGCTCAGCTGCAGGGAAGTCAGACACCAGAATGTGCACGTGCAGCAGATGGTCTCGAACCAAATGGCCAAGGACATCCAGGGCCACCTTCAATGCAACAATGTTTGTTCTGGAGATGGGTAGGATCAGTCTTTCCACAGGTGCTCTAAACCCACTGTGCTGGGTCCTGTCTCCACAGCGGATCAGCCTTCCTGTGCTGTGCCACTCAGACAGCACGATGAGTGCTGTGGGAGCTGTAGGCACAGTGAGTGTTTCTAGGAGGTGATTTCTGAGACACCTGTTCATCCCAGCCTATTTGTGCTGGGATAATTGCACTGATCTTCACCCGTGCTATTGCACTGGGAAATGCAGGAGAAGGTCTTGGTGGAATAAGGAGCCAGTAAGGCACATCTTTGCTCCTGGTTCTTCAAATCTAGCCTTACAGTGAGATGTCACACCTGTTGAGCGAAGATGAACAAGATGAGCCTCAGGCCCTTTTTGGACATGGAGCTCGAAATGAAGATGCAGGGCAGCAAATGGAATCCACAGAGAGATCTGAGTAAATGACAGACAGGCTGATGTTGGGTCCGTGTTTCTTCTCTGCTCTGTGTTTCAGCTTTGCCTCCCTCACCCAGAGATGTCTTGCTTCAGACCTTGTCCCCCACGCCCCTGCGGCACCTCTGGCCCAACCCCACTTGCCAGCAGCTGCAGTGAGCCCTGTGTCGCCCGCTGCGCTGACTCGACGGTGGCCATCGAAGCCTCCCCAGTGGTGGTGACCCTGCCAGGCCCCATCCTCACCTCTTTCCCTCAGAGCACAGCCGTGGGATCGTCTCTGTCAGCTGCTGTTGGGAGCTCCCTCAGTGTCGGGGGTGTTCCCATCTCTTCAGGGGGCTCCTTTGGTCTGGGAGGGTCTGGGCTCTGTCTGCCTCCCCCACTGCGCTTCATTCAGAACTGCTGAAACCGGTGGACCATCCTTTTTGGAGCAGGAAGGAAGACGGGGATCCCGCAGCAGCAGGACCATGGCCACAGCTTGCAGACAGGCTGGGTGTTCTCATCCCACCTGGCAGGAGGGACCTGTGCCCGCTGTTCCTTGCCGCACAACAGGACTCATCATGTCTCCTCTGGCTCTGCTTTCCTCTGAGCTCCTTGAGAAAGGGCTCGTTCTCTTCTACATTGCTGAACCTCCTAATGACAGGAGAAGAGTTCCAGAGTTAGGGGTTACCTGAACCCTTGTCAACAGTTTTCTTGCTCTCTCTTCTGTGCCACTGCTTTTACTCCTTTTCATTAAAGACTTTGTGTAGCAGAGCTGGAGACTTGTGGTGGTTTGTTCTCCTCCTCTCTCACTTAGCTATCCATTCAGCAAGGAAGAACACAGCCCTTTGTCCCAAGCTTACCACCAATTGGTGTGGAGTTCCAACACACCAAGAATAAGAAAGAAGGCTGATTCCCCCTTCTGCACAGCTAGGAGATCTGCTGGGTATGACAAAGGGACGCTGAGGTGATCAAAGACTTGGTTCATCTGCCATACAAGAAGAGGCTGGCAGAGCTGGGGTAATTAGCCTGTGGAAGAGAAGTCTGAGGAGGCACCTTCTCCATGGCTCTAAACACCTGGGATGGGAGGGTGGTCAGACAGAGTAAAGAAGAGAGCGCCATATTCCTGTGCTCAGTATGAGGGCAAGTAATAGTGGTCGCAGAAGGAGATACAAGACATGCCACACACAATGTCAATGTCCCAGTTGGTCAGATATGAATGTTTATTCAGAGCTTTTGAGTCAAATTCTCAGTTCTCAAGTTTCTATGAAAAACAGTCACAACACTTCTCTATTTCATTGTATTGTGGCAATAAACTCCAGGAGATGAGTATGGAGAGGAAAGGAGGAAAGCACTGGTTTCCAAAACTGCCCATAGGCAGTGTGACTGCAAGATGGGGTTGGGTGGGCATTGCAGTAGGGAACAGACCATGCACATTCACAATTACCTTTTCGTAACACCACCTACTTGTAGCACGGCTGACGACAGAGTGGGAGTGCGTAAATACTGAGCCAACATCAACCCTCCATACAACCCCACGCTCAGAATTGGTTTTTGACTGTCAGCATTGTTTTTTTCACTATTAGCAACCCTTGAATCAGAGACTTGAGAAGCTTTGTTCCCTTCACATCGAGAGTCTTGTTGTGAGAGGCATCTCGTGTTTCCCTTGGCCCACAGGTCATAAGCTGCAAGAGTCATGAGAGTGTCTCAATTCTTAGTTACAAGAATATGGTTACAGCCAGTTCCAGTAAACTTCAGGATGTCTCTGCAATGCTGGAGCCTGGATGGTGTAGGTCAGCATCTCCAGGGTGACTTCAGATCACTGTCCTGGTTTTAGCTGGGACAGAGTTGGCTCTTCTTTTTAACAGCTAGAAGAGCTCCGTGTTTCGGTTTTACTCAGAGGCTCGCTCTGAGAAGAATGCTGATAGCAAGTTGATGTTTGTGGTTGGACTTGAGACTCCAAGGACTTTTCAGTGTGCCGGAGTGCAGAAGCACGGCGGGACAAGGGGGGAGCATAGCTGGGACAAGGGGGACACGATTCCCCTTGTGATTTGTGGTGGAGCTTAAGGTTGAGGGCCAAACTGGCCAATCAGTATTCCATATCACACAGCGTCATGCCCAGTATAACAGTGAGGGGCAGCCGGACAGAAGGGCTTTTGCGCTTTGGCTCTTTCGCTGCTTTTGCTCTTTTGCGCTTCTGCACTTTTGCTCTGTTGCTTTTTCCCCTCTCTCTCCCAGCACTCCCACTCTCGCAGTACTCTCTCTCTCTCTCTGCCCCTCTCTATTTCGGGGCCTCGTGTTCGTCTGGGATTGCAGCTTCGGGACGAGATGGGCTGCAGATACGAGGGGGTGGTGAGCATCTACCCTGTGTACTAAATCATCTGTATTAAATTGTTCTTATCTCAACCCACAGGCTTCCTGTTTCTCCTTTAATTCTCTCCCTCATTCCTGGGGGTGGGGGAGGGTGAGTGACCAGCTGTGTGGGGTTCGGTTGCTGGAGCAGCCTAGCCCACGACAATCACACAGACATGTCTTGCTTCAGTGTGTCCCTTGATGGCCACCTAGACATCTTCATTTGTACCCTGTCATAGCAACATGCTTTTCTCCTCCAAGCGCAACCAGCAGCAGCAGTTCCATGATAAAAATGCCTCTCTCCTGGCTCCTGTACCAGCATCCCAGTCAGATGCTCATCCTTCAGCCCACCCAGCACACAGAAAGCACTGGTCTCGGTGTTAAGGCTGCAGGAAGGCGAGGGAAGTGGCTTGAAACCTCAGGGGAAACTGGGTGGTATTTGAGCAAGAAAGGCTCCCTGCTAAACAAACAAGGAACCCTGGAGCCAGGCTGAAAAGGCACTTGTCAGCATTGGCCAGGAAGAATCTTAGTCATCTGCTTGGAAGGCAGCTGTGCTCACCACTATAAAACCAATGCACCTATGTGAAGTGCTGCCTCCTGCTCCACCACTTCACAAACTAGCAGGCCTCCTCCTTCCAGACCCCACACACACTCTTCCTCAAGCCACTCCTCATGTTCACCCACTACCTGCAACCACCTCCCAGCCTTGCTCTGGGCACGCGCAGACAGGCACAGCCTCGTGTACCACCTCCACACTGTTCTCATAGCAGGCTCAGAGTCATCCTCAGATAAATTTGAGAAGCAAAGCAGGGTCTAACAGCCCACCCTACAATTACCATCATCCTTGGTTGTCTCCTGACAGCAGCCTTCCCTTCGTCCCTGGAAGCAACAGAGATGTCAGCTGAGGAGGGAAAGCATTGCCCTGTGGCAAGATATCCCAGATGCCTGGCTGAGAACAAGATGCTGGGAGTTGCAGTTCGAGGACCTGGGGTTAAGCCTCCAAAGCCTCTGGAAGCCTGGCACCGGGTGCCTGTTATGCTCAGTGAAGGTCCCAACTGCAAATCTTCAAGTGGAAGATTGCCCTGAAACTCCCACCAAGCCAAGCGTCATTGCGCAGGGCATGTGATCAGCAGGTCAGAGAAGGCTGGAGCACGTAGCTGTGGTCTAGTGGTCAAGACGATGGCCTACAAATCTATTGGGGTTTCCCTGTGCAGGTTTCAATCCTGCACACTGAGGGGTGTGGTTCCCTTCTGGGCTCCCTGTACTTGACTATGCTGCAACCATGCGACTCAGCCCCTTACTGTACCTGGTACCCAGGGGATCCACCAGATGCTCAGCGAATCACACAACAGCTGAAGCTGAGATCATGCAGTCCAAGCGTGGCTCAAAGCAGGGCCAAGTTGAGGAGGTGGTTCAAGACCATGTCTGGTTGGATGTTGGACATGTACAAAAATGGAGACTCTAGAACCACCCTGGGCAACTGTTTCCTGTCTTTGACCACTTGACCGCATTACTTGTATTTCCAGTGCTGTCCATTGCTGCTTCATCTTCTCTCCATTTATCTATGGAATTTCTGTCCTGCTCTTGCCTTCTTGCTTGGTTTTGAAGCTCTGGTATCAATTCAGAGAGCTCCACCCACAACTGGCAGTGCCTCATGCTTGGGGATAGACTTGGTGCCAAGGCAGGGGTCAGATTCTCCCTCTTCCTTGCAGAGACAGTGGCTAACTGAGGGAGGAGGAGAATAAATCACCACAAGTCTCCAGCTATGCTGCACAAAGTGTTTAATGAGAAAGAGCAACAGCAGTGGCACAGAAGAGAGAGCAAGAAACCCATCTGCTGGGTTCAGGAAAGTCGAGAGATATGCCCATTTCCCAAGAACAAGCTCAATACAAAGTGCTTGCCTCTTCCCATTCTGCTTTACCTGGTGGCAATCTCAGCCCACCAAGAGCAGTCCTCAACTCTGGTACCCTTCCCCCATTAGCAGGAGGTTCAGCAAAGCAGAAGAGAACGAACCCTTTCTTGAGGAGCTCAGAGCCAAGCAGAGCCAGAAGGGGCACGACAAGGAGTGAGTGCTGTGCAGCAAGGAGCAGTGGGCACAGGTCCCTCCTGCAATGTGGGAGGAGGACATTCAACAGAGGCCATGCGCATCCTGAGGCATCTACATCTTCCACACCACTATGAAAGGGATGATCGGCCAGCTCCAGCATTGCAGAGTGCAGTGGGGTGGGGGAGGCAGACAAAGCTCTGACCTCCCAGATCAAGGAAGGCCCCAGAATTCAGCACACCAGGTGACACAGGGCTCACTGCAGCTGCTTGCAAGTGGAGATGGGCCAGAGGTGTTCTAGGGGGCTGGAACACAGGATCTGAAGCAAGACATCTCTGGGTGAGGGAGGCAAAGCTGAAACACAGAGCAGAGAGGGAACTCTTGGCCATTTGCTAAGCAACCATCTGCTGCATGTGCACATTCTGATGGGCAGACCTCCCTGCATCTTAGCCCAATTGATCTCATTCTGCTTGAAGGAACCTCATTCTTCCAAGCTTTCTCAGGCCACCCACATCAAAATGGAAAGAGATAACAGCTGTTCAACATTTCCATTGCAGGGCCAAGCTTAGGCAGCCCAAGTTTCAACTTGAGCAGCCACCACAACAGTTCAGCCCACAGAGAGAGATGGACAAGGGGTAATGGCTTTAAATTGAAAGAGGGCAGATTTAGATTAGATCTAAGGAAGAAATTTTTCACTCAGAGTGTGGTGAGGCACTGGAACAGGTTGCCCAGAGAAATTGTAGGTGCCCCATCCCTGGAAGTGTTCAAGGCCAGGTTGGATGAGGTTTAGGGCAACCTGGTGTAGTAGAGGGTGTCCCTGCCCATGGCAGCAGGGTTGGAACTAGATGATCTTTGAGGTCCCTTCCAACCCAAACCATTCTATGATTCTATGATTCTATGGAGTGGACTCAGGCTTATCTCGTTCCTCGAGGAAAGGGAGGCAAGAGAGAAGGATGTGGAGCCTGCAGCAGCACAGGCTTTTATGCTGTGTCCCAGAGCCCCAGGAGTCATTAAAAACACCTCAATCCATCTCTCAAGTTCTTTCAGTCAGGGACTCAAGGTCACCCTGAGAGATGTCTCTCCCTGCAAATCATGGTAGGGATGCAGGAGACGGTGGAGAAGACTCATATCTCCAGGGATGTGGTAAAGATCGATGGCAAGGAAGGACCATTGTGGGCTGGAGGTAAGCCCCTTGCTGGCAGGAGTGAAGACCACTAGGAGCTTGCTTACGCATCAGGGTCTGCCACAGCCTGTTTTTTCTGCCCACAAGCCCAGGGAATGAAGGCAGATTCGTAACGAGAAAGAGTAGACCAGTGATCAGGCAGGTATCTTTCAAATGAGGTCTCCATGGGATCTCTATTACCATGTCCAGGAAGTGGAGAACGCATTGGAAAGAAGCAAATCAAGGCACAGATGGGTGATCAAAGAGATGCCTGTGCCTTCACTGAAAGAGGCCCACACCCAAATTGACCTGTTTTGTTCAGGATGTTCATTCCAGAGGAAGCCTGCATGGCCTGCTTTTGAGGAGAGGTGCAGGGCACGGATCCAAAAGCTGGGTCCATTCCATGCATTTTAAAATACAAAGGGACATGGGATCAGTCTCCCAGAGCACCTGGGAGTCATCGTGCTGTGGAAGTGTTGGGAAAACCCCTAAGTTCCAGGCAAACATGAGTCATCGTGCTGTGGACTTCAGTGGATACTGTGCTCTGCCTTCAGGCGTGCCAGGGATACCAGAGCTCATAGCCTCATTCCTCAAAAAGTTCTGCTTTTGTATAGGCTGTTTGCACGCATTTTATCACCGTTCCAGAAGCAACAGGTGCTTCTCTGCAATCTTGTGCTGCTGCTGCCTTCCAAGGCATTGCTTTTGATGGCTGCTCTAGGGCCAATGAGACTCAGTGCACTCCAGAATAACAAAGGTTGGAAGGGACCTCTGGAAGTCCTCTGGGCCAACCTCCTGTTCTCAGCAGACATATCTTCCCTGGTACCTCAGCGCACTCTGGGCCTTGTCCCACTGAGTCCTCTGGCGAGGTCACTGTCTCTCGGGCAGCTCTTCCATGGCTGCGCTGCTCTGTTTGTCACCTTTTTCACACAAAGACCACTGGGATTAGCCTTATTGCAACTTGTGAGTAATGTGGTTGTGAGTGATTAGTTAAGTTTTGTTGTACCTGAAATTTTGAAGGGTACCCAGCTCATTTTCAACGAGCCTATGAATTTGCTGGGAAACCTCATGCACATGAACACATATTACTCCAGTAATTCTAGTCTTTGTGTCCTAGCCTCTCTCCTTGGTCAGCACAGACCATTTTTTTTTCATGAAACAAGATTCTACTCATTCCCTGTTTGTGGGCTAAAATCTGCCTTGTGCAGCTACTGATTTTACTGGGGGATGATTGCTTCGGCGAGTCCCCATGCCAGCTGGCCCAGAGTGGGTCATATCCCTATTCCCCATGGCAGTTCTCTCAGTAGCATTCTGGTCACCTCCACATCACTGACCTCTTGGGGCAATTGTAGTCAGTAGTAAAGGAAGAACTTTTACCCCTGAAAAAAAGTGACAAGTCCCCGGCCCTCCACTTCTGGCTAAAGAAGCCCCTCAGCCTCAGCCCCGCAAGAAGTATCCGAGTGTACCATTTCCCTTAAAGTCACTCCTGTCTCCCTGCAATATGGTCTGTTGTGATTGGCTGGCAGGACCAGCCACCCCTTCCCCTTTACCTGTGAGTACATCTGCCCAGGAATGACCTTCTTCTGCATACATGGGGGCTCCATGTTGTATCAGCTGTCATTTTATGGCAGGCAGGTGCCATTTTGTTGAACACCATAACCAACAGGTTTTCATACTGCTCTCTGATTGGCTGACAGCTGTTTCTTGACCCCTGTCATACCCACGTGCTCTCAGGTAGACCTGTGGTTGGTTGTCAGGACCAGGCAACTCTACCAGTGTCCTCAGAAGTACATCTGGCAAGGAAGCCGCACTCACTAAATGCAGGGAAGAGGCGACTTTTGGCAGCATCATTCCGCATGGGTTCTCCTACTGCTTTGTGATTGCCCGCTCGTTCTCAGATCTCCCTCTGATGGCCCGTCCACTTCATTTGGACCAAGAAGTGTTTGGATGAACAAACTATGAAATGAATGTAAGCACTTAGAGCATGTGATACTCCTGTGGACAGCCCATTGCCTGCAGAGCCAGAAGTGACGTCACAGTCAACATCCAAGAGATTTACAGCTTCTGGCTCATCAGATCATAGAATCATAGAATCATAGAATGGTTTGGGTTGGAAGGGACCTTAAAGATCATCTAGTTCCAACCCCCCTGCCATGGACAGGGAAATCCTCCACTACACCAGGTTGCCCAAAGCCTCATGCAACCCGGCCTTGAACACTTCCAGAGATAGGGCAGCCACAACTTCTCTGGGCAACCTGTTCCAGTGCCTCACCACCCTCAATGTAAAAAATTTCTTCCTTATATCTAATCTAAATCTCCCCTCTTTCAGTTTGAATCCATTGCCCCTTGTCCTGTCACTACACGCCCTTGTAAAAAGTCCCTCCCCAGTTTTCCTGTAGGCCCCCTTTAGGTACTGGAAGGCTGCTATAAGATCACCCCAGAGCCTTCTCTTCTCCACGCTGAACAGCCCCAACTCTCTCAGCCTGTCTTCATAGCAGAGGTGCTCCAGCCCTCAAATCATCTTTGTGGCCCTGCTCTGGACCTGCTCCAGTAGCTCCATGTCCTTCTTATGTTGGGGACTCCAGAGCTGAACACACTATTCCAGGTGGGGTCTCACAAGAGCTGAGTAGAGGGGCAGAATCACTTCCCTCGACCTGCTGGCCACACTTCTTTTGATACAGCCCAGGATATGATTTGCTTTGTGGGCTGCCAGTGCACATTGCCGGCTCATGTTGAGCTTCTCATCCACCAGCACTCCCAAGTCCTTTTCCTCAGGGCTGCTCTCAATCCAATCTCCGCCCAGCCTGTTCTTGTGCTTGGGATTGCCCCGACCCACGTGCAGGACCTTGCACTTAGCCTTGTTGAACTTCATGAGGTTCTCACAGGCCCACCTCTCCAGCCTGTCCGCAACATCCCGGCATCCCTTCCCTCCAGCATGTCCACAACACCACACAACTTGGTGTCATCTGCAAACTTGCTGAGGGTACACTCGATCCCACTGTCCATGTCTCCAACAAAGATGTTAAATAGCACGTGTCCCAGTACTGACCCCTGAGGAACACCACTCGTCACTGGCCTCCCTGTGGACATTGAACCGTTGACCACAACTCTTTGAGTGCGACCATCCAGCCAATTCCTTATCCACCGAGTGATTCATCCCTCAAAACCATGTCTTTCCAGTTTAGAGACAAGGATGTCGTGTGGGACAGTATCAAATGCTTTGGATAAGTCCAGGTACACAATGTCAGTTGCTCTTCCCCTATCCATCAATGCTGTAACCTCATCATAGAAGGCCACCAAATTAGTCAGGCAGGATTTGCCCTTAGTGAAGCCATGCTGGCTGTCACCAGTCACCTCCTTATTTTCTATGTGCCTTAGTGTAGTCTCCAGGAGGATCTGCTCCATGATCTTGCCGGGCACAGAGGAGAGACTGACTGACCTGTAATTCCCTGGGTCTTCTTTTTTCCCCTTTTTAAAGATGGGGGCTATGTTTCCCCTTTTCCAGTCATTGGGAACTTCACCAGATTGCCACGACTTCTGAAATATGATGGATAGTGGCTTAGCAACTTCATCTGCCAGTTCCCTCAGGACCCGCGGATGCACCTCGTCTGGTCCCACGGACTTGTCCACCTTCAGGTTCTTAAGATGGTCTTGGACCTGATCTTCTCCTACAGTGGGCGGTTCTTCATTCTGCCAGTCCCTGCCTTTGCCTTCTGTGGCTTGGGCTGTGCAGCTGGAGCTCTTGCCAGTGAAGACAGAGGCAAAGAAATCATTGAGAACCTCAGCCTTCTCCATATCCCGGATAGCCAGGTCCCATGTTTCCTTCTGGGGAGGGCCTACATTTTCCCTAGATCTCTTTTTATCACTGACATATCTATAGAAGCTTTTCTTGTTGCCCTTGATGTGCCTGGCCAGATTTAACTCTATCAGGGCTTTAGCTTTCCTAACCTGATCTCTGGTTGCTCGGACAATCGCTCTGTATTCTTCCCAGGCTACCTGTCCTTGCTTCCACCCTCTATAGGCCTTCTTTTTGTGTCCAAGTTGGTCCAGGAGCTCCTTGTTCATCCATGCAGGCCTCCTGGTGTTCCTACCTGACTTTCTCTTCGTTGGGATGCACCACTCCTGAGCTTGCAGGAGGTGATCCTTGAATATTAACCAGCTTTCTTGTGCCCCTCTTCCCTCCAAGGCCTCGTCCCATTGTACTCTAGCGAGGAGATTCCTGAAGAGGCCAAAGTCTGCTCTCCTGAAATCCAGGGTAGTGAGCCTGCTATGCACCCTCCTTGCTTCCCTAAGTATCTTGAATTCCACCATTTCATGATCACTGCAGCCAAGGCTGTCCTTGAGCATCACGTTGCCCACCAGCCCTTCATTGTTGGTTAGAACAAGGTCCAGCAAAGCACCTCTCCTCATTGGTTCCTCTATCACTTAGAGAAGGAAGTTATCATCCATGCATTCCAGGAACCTCCTGAATTGCCTATGCCCTGCTGTGTTGTCCTTCCAACAGATATCAGGATGGTTGAAGTCCCCCATGAGGACCAGAGCTCGTGAACGTGAGGTAGCTCCTATTTGTCAGTAGAGGGCCTCATCCACCCAGTCCTCCTGATCAGGTGGTCTGTAGCAGACCCCTACTACTACGTCCCCTGTCCCTGCTCTCCCTGAGCGCTGACTCGACGGTGGCCATCGAAGCCTCCCCAGTGGTGGTGACCCTGCCAGGCCCCATCCTCACCTCTTTCCCTCAGAGCACAGCCGTGGGATTGTCTCTGTCAGCTGCTGTTGGGAGCTCCCTCAGTGTCGGGGGTGTTCCCATCTCTTCAGTGGTCTCTTTTGGTCTGGGGATGTCAGGGCTCTGCCTGCTTCCCCCACGCCAATATAGTTTTAACTGCTGAAACCGGCGGATCATCCCTTTCAGATGAAGAAGGAAGACAAGGACCCTGCAGCAGCAGAAGTGTGGCTGTGGCTTGGAAACAGGCTGAGTGTCCACATCCCGCCTGGCAGAAGGGACCTGTACCCGCTGTTCCTTGCCGCACAGCACGACTCTCCGTACCTTCTCTGGCTCTGCTTTGCTCTGAGCTCCTTAAGAAAGGGCTCATTCTCTTGTGTTTTGCTGAACCTCCTACTGATGGTGGGAGGGTGTGGAAGTTCGAGACTGCTCTTGTTGGGCTGCAATTTCCACCAGGTAGAGCAGAACAGGGTAGCTTAAGCACTTTGTGTGGAGTTTGTTCTTTGGAAATGGGTCATTCTCTGGGCTTCTGTCCCAGTTTTAGCTGGGACAGTTAGCTCTTCTTTTTAACAGCTGGAAGAGCTCCGTGTTTTGGTTTTACTCAGAGGCTCACTCTGAGAAGAATGCTGATAGCAAGCTGATGTTTGTGGTTGGACGTGAGACTCCAAGGACTTTTCAGTGTGCCGGAGTGCAGAAGCACGGCAGGATAAGGGGGGAGCATAGCCGGGACAAGGGGGCCACAATTCCCCTTGTGATTTGTGGTGGAACTTAAGATTGAGGCCAAACTGGCCAATTAGTATTCCATATCATGCAGCGCCATGCCCAGTATAACAGTGAGGGGCAGCCGGACAGAAGGGCTTTTGCGCTTTGGATCTTTCGCCGCTTTTGCTCTTTTGCGCTTCTGCACTTTTGCTCTGTTGCTTTTTCCCCTCTCTCTCCCAGCACCCCCACTCTCGCAGTACTCTCTCTCTCTCTCTGCCCCTCTCTATTTCGGGGCCTCGTGTTCGTCTGGGATTGCAGCTTCGGGACGAGATGGGCTGCAGATACGAGGGGGTGGTGAGCATCTACCCTGTGTATTAAATCATCTGTATTAAACTGTTCTTATCTCAACCCACGGGTTTCCCATTTCTCCTTTAATTCTCTCCCTCATTCCTGGGGGTGGGGGAGGAGGAGTGACCGGCTGTGTGTGGGGGTTCAGCCTAACCCACGACAGCTTCCCTGAACCCGGCAGACACATTTCTTGCTCTCGCTTCTGTGCCACTGCATTTTCTCCTTCTCATTAAAGACTTCGTGCAGCATCACTGGAGACTGGTGGTTTGTTCTCCTCATTTATCAGTCAGCCACCTGCTCTGCAAGGAAGAGCACTGGCCTTTGTCCTGCGGTTACCACCAGTTGTGGGTAGAGATCCCTTAACTGGTACCAGAGCTCCAGAGAGAAGTAAGCCGGCAAAAAAAATACTAAAAGCCTCAGGGAAACAGAGTATGAGTCTGTAACCTGATGATCACAGACCTGGGGTATCTCTCAGGGTCAACCTTGAGTCCTGCCACTGAAAGTATTTAAGAACTGATCTCATTTCTTCTGCCAGTGTCCCCAGTGGGTCTTACACGTGTGCTGAGGAAGCAGTGACTTTGCTCTGGTGTGTCGCTCACCAGCCTGGGCTGCGGCACCAGGGACGCTGTTGCATCCTCCACAGCCAGGAGGAAATGGCCTGCCTCTTGTAGGCAGGATAGGTACCTTGAGTTGAGTAGAGTAATTAGTAGTTCATTACCTCAACTCAGTCCAGCTGGGTAAGAATGATTGATGCCATACTGGTGAGGCCCTACATGGAGTACTCCCTTCTGCTCTAGGGCCCCTGTATAAGAAGGACATGGAGCGGTTGGAGCAGGTGCAGAGGAGGGCCACAAAGATGATGCGAGAACTAGAGCACCTCTTCTCTGAAGACAACCTGAGAGAGTAGGGGTGCTTCAGCCTGGAGAAGAGAAGGCTCCAGGGAGAACTTCTATCAGCCTTCCAGTACCTAAAGGGGCTACAAGAAAGCTGGAGAGGGACTTTTGACAAGGGCGTGTAGTGATAGGACAAGGGGCAACGGCTTTAAACTGGAAGAGGGGAGATTTCGATTTGATCTAAGTAAGAAATTTTTTACAATAAGGATGGTGAAAAATGGAAACAGGTTGCCCAGGAAGTTGTGGATGCCCCATCCGTGGATGTGTTCAAGGCCAGGTTGGATAAAGCTTTGTGCAACCTGATCTAGTGGAATGTGTTGATGCTCGTGGCAGGGGGTTTGGAACTAGGTGACCTTCTAAAGTCCCTTCCAATGCAAACCATTTGATGATCCTATGAAAGATAGGAACCAGTTTTTCAGGGGAGTTATTCAACCAATTATTCATGTGAATGTTAATACAGAACTTTTGAGTTAAATTGTCAGAGCTCTCAATTTTTCTCTCAATTTTTCTTCAGAAATTTCATGTTAAAGAGCATCATGGTAGTTCTCTCTTTCACTAATGTTGCGGCAATAAACTCCAGGGGATGGGTATGAAGTGGAAAGGAGGAAAACACCGGTTTTCAGTTCTGGATGTAGGTGATGTGGCTACAAGGTGGATTTAGGGTGGGCATCACAGTAGGGAACAGAGCATGCACAATCAGGGTCCTTATCTTTTTAACTCCACCTACTCCTAGTATTGCTGATGACAGAGTGGGAGTCCGTAAATACTGTGTCAACCTAACCCATGGTTATCTCCAGTTCCAGGATGCCTCTACAGTGCAGGAGCCTGGGCAGGGTAGGTGTGTCTCCAGGGTGACTTCAGATCAGACGGATAGGCCTTTGAGCCCTCACTTAAAGGACAGGCCTCCTCCCACCACACACTCAAATTGGATACTGGCCGGCCTCCTCCTTGGAGCCCCCAGCTCACACACTTCCTTAACCCACTCCCATGCTCACCCTCTTGACTGCAACGACCTCCCTTTGCTCTTTATGCGGAAAGATCTAGGTCCTCAAGAGGCTGGGGGTGCTGCTGGGAGGTCACCATCTTCCCTGGAGGAGTGTCCCCACCCTAGTGCTCACAGCAGGCTTGAGACATCCTCAGATAAATTTGAGAAGCAAAGCAGGGTTTATATCCCACCCAACAACTACCATCAACTGTGGATGTCTCCAGACAGCTGCCTTCCCTTCTTCCCTGGGAGCAGGAGAGATACCAACTGGGGAGGGAAAGTGTCCCCTGTGGCAAGATATCCCAGATGCCTGGCTGAGAAGAAGATGCTGGGAGCTGCAGCTGTAGGCCCTGGGCTTCTGCCTCACAAGGCTTCTGGAAGGCTGGCACCAGGTGCCTGCTGTGCCAGTGCAGGTCCCAATTGCAGAGACTTGGCATGGAAACTCCGAGGGAGTCAGGTGTCCTTGGACTGGGCATGTATTCAGCAGGGCAGAGAAAGCCAGAGCAGGTAGTTGTGGCTGAGTGGTGAAGGCGATGGACTAGAAATCCATTGGGGTTTCCCCATGCAGGTTCAAATCCTGCCAACTATGGGCCACAGTCCCCTTTTGGGCTCCCGACAATTGACCATACTGCAGCCATGGCACTCAACTCTACAGACACAGTCCCAGGGACTCAGCAAAACCCCTTTGCCTCCTACCAAAAGTGTTCTTGCCTTTCTCTAGAAATGTCTGGGTAGATGGGATTGTCTTCTCCCAATTGACATGGCAGGAAAGCTGTGGAAGATGAAAGAGCCAGTAAGAAGTCCACTTTTGTTGCTTCTTGAGCAGAACTTGAGAGTCTGACTTCACCACACATCCCAAGCAGCAGATGCCAACCAGCTGCCTTCCCTACACCTGAAACTACAGCCACTTATCTCCTAAGAGAGCCTGCACAGCATGGTCCTCTTTGCTAAAGATGAAGGGAAGACAATTCCTGCATCTGAGGTCTTTCCAGCTCTCACAAAGTGCTCCTCACTTTAGGTCTCATGAAGGCAGATTGGTGAGGAGCAGCAGGCAAGTGCAGGGAAGAGAAGGGGCCAGTGCCGACTAGGAGCTACAAAAGAGTTTCTACTGCACATACATGGACCTCATTGCTAACAACAAAGTGAAGACACACAACAGATCTGACATCTTGCATTACCAAGAGGTCTTGTCTTATCACCGACTGAAAAGAAAAAGGTGGAGAAAAGCATTAAGCATGTGCACTAATTTACATGCTAGGCAAAGATATTTTAACCAATTGTTTAAAAGGAAAACAATGTATATGTATTGGGAAAATGAAGATGTTAATGCCTTGTTAATAAATAACCATCAATTTGGAGCCTCGGTGTGCTGTCTTGGGACAGGCACCCATAGATACGTATCCGTGTAATGAAAGGAAATGCTTCCACTCTGTGTCTGGACTGGATCTTTGCACACCGGTTGTCGAACCCAAGTTTTGGGACAAAACCAGTGGCATCAGGAGACTACCTGTGCCATCACAGACCCTGGTGGGTTTGCTCTGTCACAGCCCCTGAGAGGAAGAGGGGCTGCTGGTTGCCAGCCTAGGTGGTGCAGCATCTTAAGGAGAAGGGAAACCCTGAGGGGCTCATTTGTTACAAAACTTTGACAAAAATAATGAAGTAGAAAAGTTAGATAGAAAATCTGAAAAGCAAATTGCATAAGTCAGGATTGTTAAGTTTAATAAGTAACTACAGAGTCCTCAGTAGAAAATTACTGGATGTTTTAAACCAAGAAACATAAAGATCTTGCCATCCAGCTGCTGGATTTCTATATGCATTGTTTTAAGCCTGAGAACCATGGAGTTCTCACCAGCTAACCACTAGGAGTTCTTGTATTTTATTAAGAAACAAATGAAGTGGTCATGGACACCAGTTCTGCTGCTTGAAACCCCCCTTCATTACTCCTTCATGCCTTGATTTGAATATCAAAGATTATAATCAGTAAAAATAAGTAGAATTAACCAACGACTGTTACAGGGTAGCACTATTGATAAGGTGGTGTAACTAGCAAAACCAATCATTTTAAAGGTCAAATTTAAGAGCGAGAGTAATATGCAATTTTATATAAAGGAACTTATGCAATGATGATTCAACAAAATAAGCACATGTAAACCTATGGATTTTGATGCTAAGGCAGACACGCTTGGATGGAGCCATCCCCCGTGTCCCCAGTGCTGCAATAAAGGAGTGCCTGTTTATCTACCTTGTGTAGATGAATTTTCTTCCCGGCTGGTAACACATTCAGAGAGAGCCTGGAGAAAGAACAAAGGTGAGAAGGAGGGAAAAGCCTCTTGCTGGTGCACAGTCTGTTCCCTGCAGCAATTCCACTGACGGTGACAGAAGCAGCGCAACAAGGAGAGCCTGAGAGGTGTTAGCAGCATGGATGAAGAAGGAAAGGGGCAGTGGAAGGGGGAGCTGGAGCTGAGCCAGGGACCTCTTGATCTGCAGTCAAATTCTCTGCCCTGAGCAGTAGCCTCTGTAGCTGGCATGCCACAGACACACTCCTCACGCTCATATCTGCACCCACATCCCAGTCCTCTCCATCCTGCTTTTGCTTTTGTCTCCTCTGACTGACTGATACATAGAATCATAGAATCATAGAATGGTTAGGGCTGGAAGGGACCTTCAAAGGTCATCTAGTCCAACCCCCCTGCAAGGAACAGGGATATCTCCAACTAGATCAGGTTGCTCAGGGCCTTGTCCAACCTGGCCTTGAACGTCTCCAGGGATGGAGCATCCACCACCTCTCTGGGCAACCTGTTCCAGTGTTCTACCACTCTCATAGTTAAAAATTTTTTCCTAATATCCAACCTGAACCTACCTCCCTCTATTTTAAAACCATTACCCCTTGTCCTATCATAACTGGCCCTCCTGAACAGCCTCTCCCCATCTTTCCTGTAGGCCCCCTTGAGGTACTGGAAGACCGCTGTAAGGTCACCCCGGAGCCTCCTCTTCTCCAGGCTGAACAGCCCCAACTCTTTCAGCCTGTCCTCATAGGAAAGGTGCTCCAGCCCTCTTATCATCTTCGTGGCCCTCCTCTGGACCCTCTCCAACTGGTCCATTCTCTGGACCAGTTACATTCATTCCACATGCTCTGGCCTGGGGCAAGGTGGGTAGAAGGAACCAGCAGACAGAGCACAAACATGCAGGCTTTGGTGCTGCCTCCTTGTCCCTCGACCTCACCAACAGGATCTACCAGCTCAGTCAGCCTGGAATGCATTGATGTTAACAACCTTCTCCAAATGATAGAGATACTAATGAGAAGAGGTGCTATGCTGGACCTTATTCTCACCAACAAGGAGGGGCTGGTGGAGAATGTGAAGTTCAAGGGAGACCTTGACTATAGTGACCATGAAATGGTGGAGTTCAAGATCATTAGCCTCAAGGCAGCGAGGAAAGGGCACAGCAAGCTCACTACCCTGGACTTTAGGAGAGCAGACTTTGGCCACTTGAAAGATCTGCATCCCCTGGAAGGGATGCATTCCAAAACCTAAAAAGAGCTTACAAGAAAGCTGGAGAAGAACTTTTTGTGAGGGTATGTAACAATAGGAGAAGGGGCAATGGATTTAACTGAAAGAGGGTAGACTTAGGTTAGAAATTCTTTACTCTGAGGGTGGTGAAACACTGGGACAGGTTGCACAGATGAGTTGTGCATGTAAAATTTCTGGAAGTGTTCAAGGTCAGGTTAGATGAAGCTTTAAGCAACCGAATGTAGTGGAAGGTGTCCCTGCCTATGGCAGGGGGGGTTGGAACTAGATGATCTTTGAGGTCTCTTCCGACCCAAACAATTCTATGATTTTATGAATTGACTTTTTCTCCCACTCCTCACAGCCACTGCCTCTCCCTTGCATTTTTCAGGAAGTGTTCCCTCCACTGCTCTGCTTCAGCTTTCTTGGCATCCACGACCATGATATTCCTGCACCCTCAACCCCTTCTCTCTGCCACTGCCATCTTCTCCTTTACTTTCTCAGCAGCCAGCACTCCCACACTGTCCCGCAGCAAAGCAGGCTGTTGTGTAGCAGCAGACATGGCACAGAACAGTACAACACAGACTCACCTACAGGGCAGTGGCTGTCCTGGGGACAGAGATGTTTCTCCTTCCTATCAGGCAGCTAAATCCCCAACTTCCCAGCCACGGGTGGAGAACTCCGGGGCCATTGATGTGGCGAAAAAAAAAAAGACTGGGGCTAGTTTTTTTAGGCAACACCAGTGTGATTGACTCAAACTCCTGGGAGCTTTCTTTGTCCTTGCCTGCTGCCTTGCCCACTCATAGGTCCAGCCAGGAGCAGAGCTGTGTAGGTTTTCCCAGTGGGCACTGCATTGGCCACGTGTGACTGAGGTGTTGGTAGTGGAGGGGAGAGAGGGTGCAGCAGGGTGGCTTCTGTAAGTGGCTGCCCTTTTCTGGACGCAGCCAGTTCCAGCTCCCTTCACAACTCTCAGTCATCTGCAAAGCTTGTGGCATAGGGAACACCCATGCTAAAGCAGAGGAAGAGTTCCTCCTTCCCTTTTCAGGCAATGACCTTTCCAATCGCATGACTCTTCAATAACAATCGAAGGTGGCCTCTTCCACAAGTCCTCCTTGTCTAAGTGCATCATGGGCTAGCAGCAGGAAGATAGCATGGATATCTACAAGGGAGCTCCCTGCTATCTGAGTACCTGATGTGCCCAGAACTTTGAGATCGCTTGGATGTTGACTGTGAAGCCACCTCTGGCTCTGCAAGAGATGGGCCTTCCACAGGAATATCACTTGCATTAGGTGCTTACATTCATTCCACAGTGGATACCACTGCATGGTATATTTTTTTCATCCAAACACTTCTTGGTCCGGAGGAGATGGACAGCCCATCAGAGGCAAATCTGAGAACGAGCGGGCAATCACAAAGCAGTAGGAGACCTCAGGGGGAATGATGCTGCCAAAAGCGGCATCTTCCCTGTATTTAGTGAGTGGGGCTTCCTTGCCAGATGTGCTTTTGAGGACACTGATAGAGTTGCCTGGTCCTGACAACCAACCACAGGTCTACCTGAGAGCACGTGGGTCAGGAAATGGCTGTCAGCCAATCAGAGAGCAGTATGAAAACCTGTTGATTATGATGTTTAACAAAATGGCACCTGCCTGTCATAAAATGACAGCTGATACAACATGGAGCCTCCATGTATGCAGGAGAAGGTCATTGCTGGGCAGATGTACTCACAGGTAAAGGGGAAGGGGTGGCTGGTCCTGCCAGCCAATCACAACAGACCACATTGCAGGGAGACAGGAGTGACTTTAAGGGAAATGGTACACTCGGATACTTCTTGGGGGGCTGAGGCTGACGGGCTGATGAGTAAGAGCCACATTACTCACAAGTTACAAGGAAGCTAATGTCAAATGTGTTTGCAGGAAATAAAGTGAGAAGGATTGCAGTGCAGCCCTGGAGGGGCTGCCAAGGAGACAGTGACCTCTCTGACAGTGACACTGTTCCGAAGTTAACAGGCCAAGGCCCCGAGTGCGCTGAGGTACCAGGGAAGATTTGTCTGCTGAGAGCAGGAGGTCGGCCCAAGGGACCTCTTGAGGTTTTTTCTAACCTTCATTATTCTGGAGTGCACCGAGTCTCATGGGCCCTTGAGCAGCCACCAAAAGGCAACACCTTGGAAGGCAGCAGCAGCACGAGATTGCAGAGACGCACCTGATGCTTCTGAAATGGTGCTAAAATGTGTGGAAACCGTGTAGAGGAAAGCAGAACTTTTGGAAGAATGAGGCTATGAGCTCCGGTATGTCTGAGTCCAGTGCACACTGTCCATTGAAGTCCACGGCACGATGACTGTTGTTTGCCTGGAGTTCAGGGTTTTCCCCAACACTTGCACAGCACGATGACTCCCAGGTGCTCTGGGAGACTGATCCCATGACCCTTTGTAGTTTGAAATGCATGGAATGGGCCACCGATCCCTGACCCAGGAAAAAGGGCTGTGAGCTTTTGGCTCCCTGCCCTCTACCTCTCCTCAAAAGCAGGCCATCCAGGCTTTGGCCTCTGGGATGAACTCCCTGAGCAAAACAGGTCAATTTGGGTTTGGGCCTTTTTTCAGGAAGATGCAGGCATTTCCTTGATCATCCTCCTGTACCTTGAATTCTTTGTTTTCCAATGGGTTCTCCACTTCATGGACATGGCAGAAGAGATCCCTTGGAGGGCTCCTTGTGGTTGGTCAGGTTGATACTCTGAAAGGAAGAGGGAGAATCTGACCCCTCCCTTGGCACCAAGTCTATCCCCAAGCATGAGGCACTGCCAGTTGTGGGTGGAGCTCTCTGAATTGATACCAGAGCTTCAAAATCAAGGAGGATGGCAAGAGAAGGACAGATATTCCACAGAGAAATGGAGAGAAGATGAAGCAGCGATGGACAACACTGGAAATACAAGTAATGCCACGAGTGGTCAAAGACGGGAAACAGTTGCCCATGCTGGTTCTAGAGTCTCCATCTTTGGAGATGTCCAACATCCAACCAGACACGGTCTTGAACCGCCTCCTCTACTTGTCCTTGCTTTGAGCCATGCTTGGACTGCATGATCTCAGCTTCAGCTGTTGTGTGATTCGCTGAGCACCTGCTGGATCCCCAGGGTACCAGGTACAGTGAGGAGCTGAGTGCCATGGTTGCAGCATAGTCAAATGCAGGGAGCCCAGAAGTGGACCACACCCCTTAGTGTACAGTATTTGAACCTGCACAGGGAAACCACAATCAATTTCTAGTCCATTGTCTTCACCACTTGATCACAGCTACCTGCTCCAGCCTTCTCTGACCTGCTGATCACATGCCCTGTGCAATGACGCTTGGCTTGGTGGGAGTTTCAGGGCAATCCTCCACTTGAAGATTTACAGTTGGGACCTTCACTGAGCATGACAGGCACCTGGTGCCAGCCTTCCAGAGGCTTTGGAGGCTTAACCTCAGGTCCTAGAGCTGCAGCTCCCAGCGTCTAGTTCTCAGCCAGGCATCTGGAATACCTTGCCACAAGGCAATGCTTTCACTCCCCAGCTGGCATCTCTGCTGCTTCCAGAAAAGAAGGGAAGGCAGCTGTCAGGAGACAACCAAGGATGATGATAATTGTAGGGTGGGCTGTTAGACCCTGCTTTGCTTCTCAAATTTATCTGAGGATGACTCTGAGCCTGCTGTGAGAACAGTGTGGAGGTGGTACACAGGGCAGTGCCTGTCTGCGCGTGCCCAGAGCAAGGCTGGGAGGTGGTTGCAGGTAGTGGGTGAACATGAGGAGTGGCTTGAAGAAGAGTGTGTGTGGGGTCTGGAAGGAGGAGACCAGCTAATTTGTGAAGCGGTGGAGCAGGAGGCAGCACTTCACACAGGTGCATTGGTGTTGCTTACAAGCCTAGGCTGCGGCTCCAAGGATGTGGTTGCATCTTCCACAGCCAGGAGGAAATGGCACACCTTTTGTAAGCAGGGCCTAAACCTTAATTAGGAAATCAATCAATTCAATTCAGCTGGGCAATCTGGGCAATCGCCACAGTTGCAATAGCCATAATTCCCTCTTTTTGTTTTACAATTTTTTGTTTTCAAAGTTTTTTTCAGAGGTTTACAGTTTTTTGTTTTCAAAGGTTTTCAAGAAGGCTTTACAGTGAGCAGAGACCCAGTCCATTCATTCCAACTCCAGCACGCTTCCCTCCTGTGAATATCACATCAGGGCTTGTGGCTTTACCTTCTTTACCGAAGGACTCTCGCTCCGGCTCTTTTGGCTCTGGTGAGGCAGTCGCAGTCCTCAGGGTCTCTCAGATGTATCACGTTGGGGGTCACCAGATGTTGCTCACCAGCCTAAGATGCAGCTCCAAGGATGTTGTTGCATCTCCCACAGCCAGGAGGAAATGGCCCACCTTCTGTAAGCAGGGCCTAAACCTTAATTAGGAAATCAATCGATTCAATCCAGCTGGGCAATCTGGGCAATAGCCACAGTTGCAATAGCCATACGCTGGTGGTATAGTGATGAGCACAGCTGCCTTCCAAGCAGATGACTAAGATTTTCCTCCTGGCCAATGCTGACAAGTGCCTTTTCAGTCTGGCTCCAGGGTTCCTTGTTTGTTTAGCAGGGAGCCTTTCTTGCTTATATACCACCCAGCTTTCCCCTGAGGCTTCAAGCCACTTCCCTTGCATTCCTGCAGCCTTAAGACCAATTGAGACCAGTGCTTTCTGTGTGCTGGGTGGGCTGAAGGCTGCGCATCTGACTGGGATGCTGGTACAGGAGCCAGGAGAGAGACATTTTTATCCTGGAACTGCTGCTGCTGCTGCTGGTTGCACTTGGAGGAGAAAAGCATGTTGCTATGGCAGGGTACAAAAGAGATTGCTGATGTCTAGGTGGCCATCAAGGGACACACTGAAGCAAGGTGAGCAATTCTGGTATGCTTTGGGAGGAGGATGGTTCTTTATGTGCTGGCTCAAAGACATGTCTGTGTGATCTGAAGTCACCCTGGAGATGCTGACCTACACCATTCAGGCTCCAGCATTGCAGAGACATCCTGAAGTTTACTGGAACTGGCTGTAACCATATTCTTGTAACTAAGAACTGAGACACTCTCATGTCTCTTGCAGCTTATGACCTGTGGGCCAAGGGAAACACGAGATGCCTCTCACAACCAGACTCTCGATGTGAAGGGAACAAAGCTTCTCAAGTCTATGATTCAAGAGTTGCTAATAGTGAAAAAAACAATGCTGACAGTCAAAAACCAATTCTGAGCGTGGGGTTGTATGGAGGGTTGATGTTGGCTCAGTATTTACGCACTCCCACTCTGTCGTCAGCCGTGCTACAAGTAGGTGGTGTTACGAAAAGGTAATTGTGAATGTGCATGGTCTGTTCCCTACTGCAATGCCCACCCAACCCCATCTTGCAGTCACACTGCCTATGGGCAGTTTTGGAAACCAGTGCTTTCCTCCTTTCCTCTCCATACTCATCTCCTGGAGTTTATTGCCACAATACAGTGAAATAGAGAGGTGTTGTGACTGTTTTTCATAGAAACTTGAGAACTGAGAATTTGACTCAAAAGCTCTGAATAAACATTCATATCTGACCAACTGGGACATTGACATTGTGTGTGGCATGTCTTGTATCTCCTTCTGCGACCACTATTACTTGCCCTCATACTGAGCACAGGAATATGGCGCTCTCTTCTTTACTCTGTCTGACCACCCTCCCATCCCAGGTGTTCAGAGCCATGGAGAAGGTGCCTCCTCAGACTTCTCTTCCACAGGCTAATTACCCCAGCTCTGCCAGCCTCTTCTTGTATGGCAGATGAACCAAGTCTTTGATCACCTCAGCGTCCCTTTGTCATACCCAGCAGATCTCCTAGCTGTGCAGAAGGGGGAATCAGCCTTCTTTCTTATTCTTGGTGTGTTGGAACTCCACACCAATTGGTGGTAAGCTTGGGACAAAGGGCTGTGTTCTTCCTTGCTGAATGGATAGCTAAGTGAGAGAGGAGGAGAACAAACCACCACAAGTCTCCAGCTCTGCTACACAAAGTCTTTAATGAAAAGGAGTAAAAGCAGTGGCACAGAAGAGAGAGCAAGAAAACTGTTGACAAGGGTTCAGGTAACCCCTAACTCTGGAACTCTTCTCCTGTCATTAGGAGGTTCAGCAATGTAGGAGAGAATGAGCCCTTTCTCAAGGAGCTCAGAGGAAAGCAGAGCCAGATGAGACATGATGAGTCCTGTTGTGCGGCAAGGAACAGCAGGCACAGGTCCCTCCTGCCAGGTGGGATGAGAACACCCAGCCCATCTGCAAGCTGTGGCCACGGTCCTGCTGCTGCGGGATCCCCGTCTTCCTTCCTGCTCCAAAAAGGATGGTCCACCGGTTTCAGCAGTTCTGAATGAAGCGCAGTGGGGGAGGCAGACAGAGCCCAGACCCTCCCAGACCAAAGGAGCCCCCTGAAGAAATGGGAACACCCCCGACACTGAGGGAGCTCCCAACAGCAGCTGACAGAGACGATCCCACGGCTGTGCTCTGAGGGAAAGAGGTGAGGATGGGGCCTGGCAGGGTCACCACCACTGGGGAGGCTTCGATGGCCACCGTCGAGTCAGCGCAGCGGGCGACACAGGGCTCACTGCAGCTGCTGGCAAGTGGGGTTGGGCCAGAGGTGCCGCAGGGGCGTGGGGGACAAGGTCTGAAGCAAGACATCTCTGGGTGAGGGAGGCAAAGCTGAAACACAGAGCAGAGAAAAAACATAGACCTCAACATCACCCTGTCTATCGTTTCTTCAGCTTCCTCTGCAGACACTCTTTGCTGCCCTGCATCTCCATTTCTAGCTCCGTGTCCAAAACAGGCCTGAAGCTTATCTTGCTAACACGCGCAACAGGTGTGACATCTCACTGTAAGGCTAGATTTGAAGAACCAGGAGCAAAAATGTGCCTAACTTGCTCCTTATTCCACCAAGACCTTCTCCTGCATTACCCAGTGCAATACCATGGATGAAGATTTAACATCAATTATCCCAGCACAAATAGGCTGGGATGAACAGGTGTCTCAGAAATCACCTCCTAGAAACACTCACTGTGCCTACAGCTCCCACAGCACTCATCGTGCTGTCTGAGTGGCACAGCACAGGAAGGCTGATCCGCTGTGGAGACAGGACCCAGCACAGTGGGTTTAGAGCACCTGTGCAAAGACTGATCCTACCCATCTCCAGAACAAACATTGTTGCATTGAAGGTGGCACTGGATGCCCTTGGCCATTTGGTTCAAGACCGTCTGCTGCAGGTGCACATTCTGGTGGGCAGACCTCCCTGCAGCTGAGCCCCATTCATCCCATTCTGCTTCTTGAAAGGACCCCCTCTTCCCAGCTCTCCCCAGCCCCGCCATTCAAAGAGAAAGAGGTCAGAACTGTTCAACAGCTCTATTGCATGGCCAAGCTGAGGCAGCCCAAGTATCAACCTGAGCAGTCCCCAGGAGAGCAGTTCAGCCCACAGGGAGACATGGAGCGGACTCAGGCTTACCTCGTTCCTCGAGGAAAGGGAGGCAAGAGAGAAGGATGTGGAGCCTGCAGCAGCACAGGCTTTTATGCTGTGTCCCAGAGCCCCAGGGGCCACAAACATTCCTTGATCATGAACCATCTAAACACCTAGTTGTTGCTGCTTCTTAAAGCCTCACTGGTGATTAAGTCCTTGCCTCTTTCACCACCGAACATCAAAACAATTCATCTGTGTCCCAGCTTCATAAGGCCAATGAACTCCAAGATCTCAGCTAGTGTGCAGGGAGTTTTCAAGGGGATTTCTGTGATAGAAATTGCCTTTGTCACATTGCCTTCTTCATGGACAGCACGGTCTTGAGTCATGGTAAATTCAGCTATTGAGCCTTTTTCAAATGTTTTCCATATGTAGGCTGAGGCTAACCCTGAGATACATTTCTGATTTGGGATTATCGTAAACACACAGGAGACAGAGGGTAAATGCAGAGAGAGCGTCAAGACAGGACAGTGCCATAGGTGAGAAGAGACTCACCTCTGGAGGAATGTGGCAAATTTCCATGGCAAGGAGGGACCATTGTGGGCTGGAGAGGAGCCCCTCGTGGGCAGGAGTGGCAGCCATGAAGACCTTGTTTACACTCATCAGGCTCTGCCACAGCCTTTTTATTCTGCCTAGGAGCTCAGGGAACAATGGCAGAGTCGTAACAACAGCAAGAGGGCCAGAGGGCCAGGCAGGTCTCTTTCAAGTGACCTCTCCATGGGATCTCCATTGCCATGTTTCTTCATGTTGACAAGGCCTTCACATTTCTTCACACCTGAAGTGTGAGTTCAGCTTGGGAAGTGGAGGACCTGTTGAAAACAAACAAATCAGAGTGTAGGGGAATAATCAAAGAGATGCCTGTGCCTTCCCTGAAAGACAACTGTGCTCAAATTGACCTGTTTGGCTCAGCAAATTCACCCCAGGGGACAAAGCATGGATGGCCTGCTTTAGAGGAGAGGCACAGGGAATGGAGCCAAAATCTCAAAGCTCTTTTTCTGGGTCAGGGATGGGTGCCCCATTCCATGCATTTCAAATTACAAAGGGACATGAGATCAGTCTCCCAGAGCACCTGGGATTCACTGCATTACGGAAGAGTTGGGAAAAACCCTTATATCCAGGTAAATATGAGTCATTGTGCTGTGAACTTCAGTGGACATGGTGTCTTGGCTTCAGGCGTGCCATGGATAGCAGAGCTCATAGCCTCATTCCTCCCAAAGTTCTGCTTTCCTCAAAGGCATTTCCAGACATTTTGGCACCATTCCTGAATCAACAGGTGCTTCTCTGCAATCTTCTGCTGTCGTGAACTTCCAATGCATTGCCTTTCGGTGGCTGCTTGGGGGCTCATGTGTCTCAGTATAACCCAGAATAATGAAGGTTAAAAAGGATCTCTGGATGTCCTATAGGATGATTTCCTGCTAGGAGCTAATGAAATTACTCATTTACATCAGGAAACTCTGGGCCATGTCCTATTGAGTTCTCAACAGTGCCATTGTCGAAGAGGTCACTGTGTCCTGTGCAACTCTTTCAGGGCTGCACTGCACCTACTGCGGGCCACTGGGAGATGGCTGTGAGGATGCCACCACTGGTGAGCAGATCCCAGGTTTATGGTGTAAATTCTGGAGATGGAATGAATAGAAGTTTTCTTGGGGTCCGTATAATGACCTCAAGGACATCCACTTCTCTATGGAAAAGTTCTCTCCCAAAGTTCTGCTTTCCTCAAAGGCATTTCCACACATTTTGGCACCATTCCTGAGTCAACAGGTGCTTCTCTGCAATCTTCTGCTGTCGTGACCTTCCAATGCATTGCCTTGGGTGGCTGCTCAAGTTCTCATGTGTCTCAGCATACCCCAGAATAATGAAGGTTACAAAAGATCTCTGGAGGTCCTATGGAATGGAGCTAACGAAATTACTTATTTATGTCAGGAAGTTCTGGGCCATGTCCCGATGAGTTCTCAACAGTGCCACTGTCGGAGACGTCACGGTCTCCTGTACAGCTCTTCCAGAGCTGCACTCACTCTGTGCCACTGTGTGCCAGCACTGGTGAGCAGAACCCAGATTTATGGTGTAAGTTCTGGAAATGGGATGAATAGAAGTTTTCTTGTGGTCTGTATAATGACACCTCAAGGATGCCCACTTCTCTATCTCATTCTCAGCCAGGTTGTTTCATCCCACTTTTAAAACCCACCTAGTGCGATCTTTGAACTGAATGAGCCAAAAGGCCAGAGTGTGCTCCATGGTACCATGAAGATCACAAGGGCTGGATCATAGAATCATAGAATCATAGAATGTTTAGGGTTGGAAGGGACCTCAAAGATCATCTAGTTCCAACCTCCCTGCCATGGACAGGGAAATCCTCCACTACACCAGATTGCCCAAAGCCTCATGCAACCTGGCCTTGAATACCTCCAGGGATGAGGCATCCACAACTTCTCTGGGCAACCTGTTCCAGTACCTCACCACCCTCAATGTAAAGAATTTCTTTCTTATATCTAACCTAAATCTCCCCTCTTTCAGTTTAAATCCATTGCCCCTTGTCCTATCACTACATACCCTTGTAAAAAGTCCCTCCCCAGTTTTCCTGTAGGCCCCCTTTAGGTACTGGAAAGCTGCAATAAGATCACCCCGGAATGATGTGTGCATGGAATGCCTCCTGCTCTGTGTTTTGCTTTCACGCCAGTGACTAGAAGCCCTTCTGGGCAGAAGGGCTCAAGGAGGAGCCAAAGTCTGTCCCAGCAGAGATTTCACTGTAAATCCTGATGGGAGCCTTCAGTCTTAATCCTGGTAGTTACTGCTTGTCCACATCCAGACCTTACTCCGTAAGCCCGGGATCTTCTCACTGGTGCTGGCACCCTCACTACCATCTCCTGGTGGCCCACTTGTGGGCCGGAGAGGCTCAGCTGTGAGAGACCCTGGCTGGTAGGATGGGGACTGGGCCTCAAGCCTTTGCTCAGGTGATAGCGTTCCTCTTTGGTGGCTACATGGTCGGAATGGGACATCTCAAAAGGTCCTTTCAAACTCAGGATGTTTGATGAAAGCTGAGGAGAGGGATCATTGCCCTTCCCTTGGAACTGCAGAAGCCACATCTAGGTGAGTGTGCCTCTGTTTAGGTCCCCAGGGACAAGAGAGGTGGTGATGATCTCTCCTGGAGAGAGGTACTGGCAGAGGACCAGGCAGAACATAAGGGCTGAAGCACATGACGTATGGGTGAGGATGAGAACACTAGGTTAGTGGAGCCTAGCAGGGATAAACAGGGAGGGGAGCAGAGGTTGGATGTAACTGTGGAAGGGTAAGAAGTTCAGAGCTTGTTGAGGTACTAGGGAAGATTGTTCTGCTTGGAGCAGTGGATGGGAAGCAAAGGACCTGCAGAGGTCCATTCCAACCTTCATTATTCTGGTACAGTGAGTCACACAAGCCCTTGAGCAGCCATCAAAAGGCAATGCCTTGGAAGGCTACAATAGCAGGAGATTGCAGAGAAGCACCAGTTGTTTTCTGACTCTATGAGGCCTGTTATCCCTGGCATGCCTGACGCAGGGACATCATGTCCACGGAGATTCAGAGCAGAGTGACTCATATCTGCCAGGTCTTAAGGGGTTTTCGCAACTCTTCCACATCATGATGACTCCCATGTGCTCTGGGAGACTGATCCCTTGTCTCTTTGTGGTTTGAAATGCATGGAGTTGGCCACCCCATTCCTGACCCAGGAAAAAGCGCCGCAAGATTTTGGTCCCTGCCCTGCACCACTCCTCTAAAGAAAGCCATCTAGGCCTTTGTCCCCTGGGGTGAACTTGCTTAGGAAAACAAGTCAATTGGAGTATTGATCTCTTTCAGGGAAGGACGCGAGCATCTTTTTGATCTCAAAATCCGGCTGCAATAGAGCTTGATAAGTGTAAGCAAGGTCCTCCTGGCCATCACTCCTGCCCACAGGGGTTTTACCACCAGCCCACAATGGTCTTTCCATGCCCTTGACCTTTGCCACATCCCTGGAAATTTTTCTCCTCTGTTATGGGATTATACAGTCTTGACTTTCTGTCTGAACTTAATGTATCCTGTGTGTCTATGAGTATCCATGGGGAGAAATCTCTCTCAGGGTTAGTCAAAGTGTCTGCACGGTAAGCACTTGAGAGATTATGTGAGGTGTCTCTTAGCTTTATTTCACCGTGACTGGTGACCGTGCTCACCATCCAGAAGGGAAAGTGACAAAGGAAATCTCTATCACAAATCCCCTTAAAATCTTCCTGAATACTACCCTAACACCTTGGAGTTCATTTGCCTTAGGAAGCTGTGACACAGATTAATTTCTTCAATGTTTGGTGGTGTGAAGTGGGAGCACATCTCAGGTGAATTGCAAACAGCATACTGGCTGACCTCCTCCTTCCAGCCCCCAGTGCACACAATTCCTTAACCACTCCTCATGCTCACCCTCTCAACTGCAACCACCTCCCACCCCTGCTCTGTAGGCAGACAGATCCTGCCAGATGCAGCACCTCCACACTGACTCTTAGTGCCATTTTCCAAATATTCCTGCTCCAGAGCCAAAAGAGAATCAGAGCTACTTTCATCTAGTGATCGAAAAGATCAGTTTGCAGGTCGTTTGGTATTTTAGTCCATGCTCAGGAATTGCACAATGCTAGCCAGTGCTGGAAAAAAGCTCTGGACATATGCATTCCACCAAAAAAAACCTCTTTTGTGTCTTCTGCCAAGTCATCCATACCTCCCTTGTATTCTCCATGCTTTGGAGAATACAGCCCGGCTCTACCTTACCCTTTCCATAGATCTCTCTGACTCTTACAAGCCATTTCCCCTACACACTGCATGTCAGTCATGGTCTTTGTTCCAGGGCTGGCACCACCCTAATTCCCCAGGAGGCTGGGGTTGCTGCCAGGAGGTCATCATCTTCCCTGGAGGAGTGTCCCCACCTTAGTGCTCACAGCAGGCTTTAGATATCCTCAGATAAATTTAAGAAACAAAGCAGGGTCTACTATCCCGCCCAACAGCTGCCATCAACTGTGGATGTCTCCAGACAGCTGCCTTCCCTTCTTCCCTGGAAGCAGCAGAGATGCCAGCTGGGGAGGGAAAGCATCCCCTGTGGCAGGATATCCCAGATGCCTGGCTGAGAAGAAGATGCTGGGAGCTGCAGCTGTAGGCCCTGGGGCTAAGCCTCCAAGCCTGGCACCAGGTGCCTGTCATGCTTAGTGAGTACCCCCATGCAGGTCTTTGAGTAGAGGATTGCCCTGAACCTTCTAGGGGAGCTAGATGTCATTGCACAGGGAATGTGTTCTGCAGTTCAGGGAAGGCTGTAGCAGGTAGCTGTGGTCTAGTGGTGAAGACGATGGACTAGAAATCTTCTGGGGTTTTCCCGTGCAGGTTGCAATCCTGCCAACTATGGAGTGAGGTCCCCGTTTGGGCTCCCTGCAATTGACCACACTGCAAACATGGGACTCCTCACTCAGCTCCTTACTGCACCTGGTACCCAGGGAAAAACAAAACCCCCTTGCCTACACTGCTTGTCCTCGCCTCCCCCCAGAAATGTCTGCATAGATGGGAAATCCTGCTCTTATTTGCAAGGTAGGCAAGTTGGGGAAAGAGAAGGGACCAGTGCTGAGTATGAGCCATGAAAACAAGTCCACTGTTTTGGATTGTTGAGCAGAACTTCAGAGCCTGATCTCACATGACACCCCAAGCCGCACAGCTCCACCATCTGTCTTCCCTTCACCTGAAACTACAGCACTCCATCTCCAAAGAGAGTCTGGAGAATGTGGCCCTCGTCGCTAAAGATGAGCGGAAGACGCCTCATGGTGCCAGCTCTGACAGTGTCCCTCACTTTAGGTTTCATGGAGGCAGACTGCTCTGGAGTAGCAGGGAGAGCAAATCACAGAGCCCCCTCTCACAAGGCAGTGATTTCCTGGGGACAAAGGTGCTTTTCCCTTCCCGTCAGGCACATCAATTCCTGAGTACTCGGCCGCACATGAAGATCTTCAGGGTCCTTTCGGTGAGGAGATGGACATGGCTGGTTCTATTTCAGGAAAGACGAGTGAGGTGGACTCTATGACTTGGGACATTTTCCATCCTAGTCTGTTTGTTGCTATTCAACCCTGCCTGGGGGTGCTGGTGGCTTTGCCCCGCACAAGAGGTGCATGACAGGCCTGCCCGTGGCTCCTCGGCACAGCCCATGGCCTGGTCACTACAGGCTGGGAAGGGAGGGCTCGGCACTGCCGACCTCCTGCAGCACCCTGCAATGCCCTGGGCTCCTCGATGGCTGCACAAGGCCCTGGCAGAGCTACACCTTCCTGCAAACGTTGCCAGGGATGGTAGCAGGGTGGGTTTTGCCTCTCTGCCCTGTGCCTCTCCCCTGTCAGTATCTAAGTGAAGCTCTGAAAGCTCTCCCAGGCTTTGGGTCCCAGCAGACACCTTTGTCTGACCCACATCTCAGCCCTTCTGTTCTCCAGACAGTCTGCAAGGTGAGAGGCACATGACCAAGCCACTCTCGGGCTTGCCAAGGCTTATCCTCAGACAGAAAGACCTTGGGAAGGTCTTTCCGACTTCTGGGGAGATCAGCAGCCCCTCTGGTTCCATCCACAAAACCAGTGCCTGGGACAGGACATGAAGGTGACCTAGCTTCTCGTGTGGGCCAGCCCAGCCTGAGCTGCAGATCCCGGGTGCTAGGGAGCTCTGAGACATTTCTGGCTGCCCACTGAAGCCTGTAAGGGGGACACAAAGTGTCTTCTCTGCAGTGACCCCCAGGCAGGAGCCACAGCAGCGGCTCTTGAGGTAGGAGCAGTTGCCGTGACCTTGTGGAAGCCAACAGGCTGGGGACTGCAGCAGCCCCAGTGGGCAGGGCTGCTGGAAAGGCAAGCAAGGACAAAATGCCCCGAGCAATGAAGCTGCCTGCACTGGCCCCCACAGTGTGTCCAGAGTCCTTGATCCCCCGGTCCTGGGTGAGATCAGTGAGCCTGGGCAGAGCCTCAGCTCCCTCCTGCAGCAGCACAGCATCTACATGGGAAAGGGCTGACCCTGGAGGAGGGGTCTCTCCACCTCTTTGCAAAACCTTCAGAGATCAGACCCTGCTCTTGCTGCTCCCAGACATCCCTCCATCCTGCTCGGTCCTGCAGATCCCAGGGATGGTTGAGGAAAGCCCTCAGCAATGCTGCTGCTCAGGGACATGCTTTCAGAGTAGTGACTCTTCAGCGATTTCCCTGTACTCCAGTGACTGGATATTTCTTGTGCCCTCTCTGTTGTCTGGTATCTTCAGCTTGCACATGACAGCATGGCTTGTCTCATGGGTTCAGAAGTACCGGGTGCCAGCCCAGTGCTTCAGGCAGTCCAAAGGTACCAAGACGGTGTGTCCCTTGTGCCCTGGGCTGAGTCTGAGATCTGGTACAATGTCCCTGAATGTGTTTCCTCCTGTCAGACCCCTGAGACCTCTCCACACACAGATTCAAACCTTGGCACAAGGAGGACGGCACCAGTGCAGCTTTTCCTCACTGTGGGCATGTACCCTTCTTGGGCAGGCAGTGTGGTGGTGTCAGGGCATGAAGGAAAGCTCCCTCCAGCTCACAGCGAAATATACCTGAGTCTGCAGCAGCCTTGGGAGAGAAAACCTTCTTCTCACTAAGGGAGAGGCCACTTTGGCACAGAAGAGGCCAGCGTGTCCTGGAAGAAAGGATCCCGAGTGGAGGTCAGCCAGGATTGTTCCAGCAGAGGAAGACAGTCCAGCTTATGCAACCCATAACAAGCTGCTTTGGGTTTTCCTGCCAGCTCTTCCCTCTGCTGACCTCATCCGCTGCCCTCTTTCTTGATCCCCTTGTTCGGCAAGGTCAGGAGCTCGGCTAGGACTGCAACCAAGAGTAAGGATATCTGGCTAACGGCTGCTGAGTATGAGCTACGAGGTGAGAAAGAGGAGGGGCAGTAACTTCCACAGGCAGATGGACAGGCTGTCCAGCACAGGGGTGAGGGGTGGCAGCAGCAGAGACCACAAGTGCAAGCGTTGAGCCACCCATTGCCGGCCATGAACGTACACTGTGAGGTAGATTGTTGAAGAGCGTCTGCTGGAAACTTCATCACTAGGTCTTATCAGGAGAAAACAAGATTCTCACAAGTTACCGGATTGGCTCTTGTAAGACAGGCCATGCCAGGCTTCCACAAAGAGCTCTGCCGCTGCCATGAAAGGTCCTGTGAGTGTGCCTGGTGGCTTTGGAGGAAGGTTGCACTTGGTGATGGCCAGGGAGATGTAGAGACTGCCAGGCTCAGCCAGGAGCATATGGCTCATGGAGTGTGACAGAGGGGAAAGATTACTTCTCCCCATGAGGTCCCATGGTGTAATAGTGAGCACTCTGGACTCTGAATCCAGCGATCTGAGTTCAAATCTCAGTGGGACCTTAAGCTTTTGGTTCCCTCAGGGCTTTTCTCAGCATGCTTATACCTTAACAGCATTGCTGTTGAGTCTATTGTTTAATGTTTTCTGATCTTCCTTCTTTCCTGTGCTCCAAGTCCTGGGACTGACGTCAGTGCCTCTTCTCCTGCCCTGTGCCCACCAAATCTCTGCAGCTTTCCTAAACAATGGCCCCTGGCCTCTCTCTTCTCCCTTGTACTTGATCCCTGCTCCTGACTGAGAGGCTCCAGCCTGGCGCACCAAATCACACAAGAGCTGAGGTGGAGATCATGCAGTCTACGCCTGGCTCAAAGCAGGGTCAAGTAGAGGAGGTGGTTCAGGGTCTTTTTTGGTTGAACATTGGATATCTCCAAAGATGGAGACACTCAAGCACTCCCTGAGTGACTGTTTCCCATGTTAGACAACTCTCCCAGTAGAACAAGGTTACTGTGCATGTCCATTCCTTCTTGCTCTCTCCATTTCTCTAAGGCTTTTCTGTCTTTCTCTTGCCTGCTTGCTTATTTTTGTAGCTCTGGTATCACTTCAGGGAGCTGCACCCACAACTGGCAGTGCCCCATGCATAAGGACAGACTCACTGTCATGGGAGAGAGCAGTTGCTCCCTGTTCTTTGCAGAGGTGTTGTCACACTGAGAGGACAAACAACCTTGGGTCTCCAGCAATGGTGCACAAAGTCTTTGATGAGAAGGATGAAATGCAGTGGCACAGAACAGAGAGCAAGAAACCCATCCTCAGGTTTCAGGGAGGCCCAGTGAATGGCCCATTTCTGAAGGACAAGCTCCATATGAAGTGCTTGCCTCTTCCCAATCTGCTCTACCTGATGGCAATTGCAGCCCACCAAGAGCAGTCCCTAACTTCCGCGCTCTCCTCCTGTCAGCAGGCCACTCAGGAAAGCAGAAGAGAATGAGCCCTTTCCCGTGGAGCTCAGAGCAAAGCAGAGCCAGAGGAGACACGGCGAGTCCTGCTGTGCAGCGAGAAGCAGCGGACACAGGTCTCTCCTTCCAGGTTGGATGAGAACACCCAGCCCGTCTGCAAGCCACGGAAACGCTTCTGCTGCTGCAGGGTCCCTGTCTTCCTTCCTGCTCCAAAAGAGATGATCCTCAGGCTTCAGCAGTTCAGACTGCAGCACAGTGGCGGAGGCAGACAGAGCCCTGACCCCCCCAGACCGAAGGAGCCCCCTGAAGAGATGGGAACACCCCCGACACTGAGGGAGCTCCCAACAGCAGCTGACAGAGATGATCCCACGGCTGTGCTCTGAGGGAAAGAGGTGAGGATGGGGCCTGGCAGGGTCACCACCACTGGGGAGGCCTGGATGGCCACCGTCGAGTCAGCGCAGCGGGCGACACAGGGCTCACTGCAGCTGCTGGCAAGTGGGGTTGGGCCAGAGGTGCTGCAGGGGCGCGGGGGACAAGGTCTGAAGCAAGACATCTCTGGATGAGGGAGGCAAAGCTGAAACACAGAGCAGGGAGGGAACTCTTGGCCATTTGCTAAGCAACCATCTGCTGCAGGTGCACATTAGGGTGGGCAGACGTCCTTGCAGCTGAGCCTCATTGATCCCCTTCTGCTTGAAGGAACCTCCCTGTTCCAAGCTCTTCCAGGCAACCCCCATCAAAATGGAAAGTGGTCACAGCTGTTCAACAGTTCTATTGCATGGCCAAGCTGAGGCAGCTAAAGTATCAACCTCACCAACCACAAGGAGCTCTCCAAGGGATCCCTTTTGCCATGTCTGTGAAGTGGAGAACCCATTGGAAAACAAAGAATTCAAGGTACAGGAGGATGATCAAGGAAATGCCTGCATCTTCCTGAAAAAAGGCCCAAACCCAAATTGACCTGCATTTCAAACTACAAAGGGTCATGGGATCAGTCTCCCAGAGCACCTGGGAGTCATCGTGCTGTGCAAGTGTTGGGGAAAACCCTGAACTCCAGGCAAACAAGAGTCATCGTGCCGTGGACTTCAATGGACAGTGTGCACTGGACTCAGACATACCGGAGCTCATAGCCTCATTCTTCCAAAAGTTCTGCTTTCCTCTACACGGTTTCCACACATTTTAGCACCATTTCAGAAGCATCAGGTGCGTCTCTGCAATCTCGTGCTGCTGCTGCCTTCCAAGGTGTTGCCTTTTGGTGGCTGCTCAAGGGCCCATGAGACTCGGTGCACTCCAGAATAATGAAGGTTAGAAAAAACCTCAAGAGGTCCCCTGGGCCGACCTCCTGCTCTCAGCAGACAAATCTTCCCTGGTACCTCAGCGCACTCGGGGCCTTGGCCTGTTAACTTCGGAACAGTGTCACTGTCAGAGAGGTCACTGTCTCCTTGGCAGCCCCTCCAGGGCTGCACTGCAATCCTTCTCACTTTATTTCCTGCAAACACATTTGACATTAGCTTCCTTGTAACTTGTGAGTAATGTGGCTCTTACTCATCAGCCCGTCAGCCTCAGCCCCCCAAGAAGTATCCGAGTGTACCATTTCCCTTAAAGTCACTCCTGTCTCCCTGCAATGTGGTCTGTTGTGATTGGCTGGCAGGACCAGCCACCCCTTCCCCTTTACCTGCGAGTACATCTGCCCAGGAATGACCTTCTCCTGCATACACGGAGGCTCCATGTTGTATCAGCTGTCATTTTATGTCAGGCAGGTGGCATTTTGTTGAACACCGTAACTAACAGGTTTTCATACTGCTCTCTGATTGGCTGACAGCCATTTCTTGACCCCTGTCATACCCACGTGCTCTCAGGTAGACCTGTGGTTGGCTGGAACGAATGTAAGCGCTTTATACAAGTGATATTCCTGTGGATGGCCCATCGCTTGCAGAGCCAGAGGTTGCCTCACAGTCAACATCCAAGTGATCTCAAAGCTTCAAGCCCATCAGGTTCTCAGGTAGCAGGGATTTCGCTTGCAGGTTGTCATGCTGTCTTCTTACTGCTATGCCATGAAGCACTCAGACAAGGAGAACTTCTGGAAGAGGCCACCTTCAATTGTTATTGAAGAGTCATGGGAATTGAAAGGTCATGTCCTAGAAAGGGAAGGAGGAACTCATCCTGAACTCCATCATGGATGCTCCCTATGCCACAAGCTTCGCAGTTGGCTCATTGTTGTGGAGGCACCTTTAAATGGCTGCATCCAGCACAGGGCAGCCCCTTACCTCTTCTCACAGAGGCCACCCTGCTGCACCCTCTCTCCCCTCCACTACCAACACCTCAGTCACACGTGGCCAATGCAGTGCCCACTGGGAATACCTGCACAGCTCTGCTCCTGGCTGGACCTGTGAGTGGGCAAGGCAGCAGGCAAGGACAAAGAAAGCTCTCAGGTGTTCAAGTCAATCACATTGGTGTTACACAAAGAAAACTAGCACCAGTCTTTTCTTTTTCTCCACCCCAATGGCCCTGGAGGTCTCCACCTGTGGCTGGAAATTTGGGGATTTAGCTGCCTGATAGGATGAAGAAACACCTGTCCCCAGGACAGCCACTGCCCTGTAGGTGAGTCTGTGCTGTGCTGTGCTGTGCCTGCTGCTCCACACAACAGCCTGCTTTGCTGAGGGACACTGTGGGAGTGCTGGCTGCTGAGAAAGTAGAGAAGATGGCAGTGGCAGAGAGAAGGGGTTGAGGGTGCAGGAATACCATGGTCATGGACGCCCAGAGAGCTGAAGCAGAGCAGTGGAGGGAACACTTCCTGAAAAATGCAAGGGAGAGGCAGTGGCTATGAGGTGTGGGAGAAAAAGTCAATTCATAAAATCATAGAATTGTTTGGGTTGGAAGAGACCTCAAAGATCATCTAGTTCCAACCCCCCCCTGCCATAGGCAGGGACACCTTCCACTACATTCGGTTGCTTAAAGCTTCATCTAACCTGACCTTGAACACTTCCAGAAATTTTACATCCACAACTCATCTGTGCAGCCTGTTCCAGTGTTTCACCACCCTCAGAGTAAAGTATTTCTAACCTAAGTCTACCCTCTTTCAGTTAAATCCATTGCCCCTTCTCCTATCATTACATACCCTCACAAAAAGTTCCTCTCCAGCTTCCTTGTAAGCCCTTTTTAGGTTTTGGAATGCTGCTAGAAGGTCTCCCAGAGCCTTCTCCTTTGCAGGCTAAACAATCCCAACTCTCTCAGCCTGTCTTCACAAGGAGAGGTGCTCCAGCCCTCACATCATCTTCTTGGCACTCCTCTGCACCCACTCCAAAGCTCCATGTCCTTCTCATGTTGGGGGGCCCCAGAGCTGAAGGCAGTACTCTAGGTGGAATATCACGAGAGCAGAGGCACAGACTCACTTCCCTCAGACCTGCTGGCAACTCTTCTTTGGATGCAGCCGAGGATAGGATAGGCATTCTGGACTGTAAGCACACATTGCAGGCTCATGTTTTGCTTCTCATCAACCAACAACCTCAAGTCCTTCTCCTTCAGGGCTGCTCTCAATTCATTCTCTGCCCAGCCTCTATTTGTGCTTGGGATTGCCTTGACTCAGATGCTGGACCTTGCACTTGGTCTTGCTGAAATTCATGAGGTGTGCACAGGCCCACCTCTCCAGCCTGTCAAGTTCTCTCTGGATGGCATCCCTTCCCTCCAGTATGTTGACCACACCACAAAGCTCAGTGTCATCAGAAAACTTGCTGAGGGTGCACTGAATCTCACTGTCCATGTTGCCAACAAAGATGCTGCCAACAGCACCGGCCCCAGTACTGACCCCTGAGGAACATCACTGGACTGCACTTGGACATCGAGCCACACTTCTTTCCAGGGCTTTACCCCATGATACTCTACCAAGCAGATCTTTCAAGAGGCCAAAGTCTGCTCTCCTGAAGTCCAGGGTAGTGAGCTTGCTGTGCCCTTTCCTTGCTTCTTTAAGGCTAATGATCTCGAACTCCACCATTTCAAGGTCACTATAGTCAAGAGTGCCCTTGAGCTTTACATTCCCCACCAGCCCCTCCTTGTTGGTGAGAACGAGGTCGAGCATAGCACCTCTCCTTGTTGGTTCCTCTATCACTTGGAGAAGGAAGTTATTATCAATGCATTCCAGGAACCTCCTGATTTTCTAATGTTCTGCTATGTTGTCCCTCCAACAGTGAGCTCTGTCAGCTAATGAGCAAAGAATTTCTTCCCACTTTGAGGAAGGTGAATCACATTTGCTGCCAGCAAGTCTGGTGCCATGTAGGCTATCCCATTGTCAAAAAAGCCAAAATTGTGGTGGTGACACCAGCCACCGAGCCACGTATTAATAGGCTGGTGGTGTCTGTTTCTTCCACAGTTCTTCCACAACTAGAAGGAGAGAGGGAAAAATGACCTATGCTCTAGATTTCCTAACCAAATATCCCAGGGCCCTGAAGTCTCTTTTGATTGTCCCTGATCAATGGATTGCCATCCACATGGAGGAGTAGTAGGGGATAATAGGCTAGGAAGTTGACTAGGCCACAGACTTCCCAAAGAAGGAGGGTCTGTCCGGCATATTGGACTCTCTTGTTCTCAGATGGGAATCACCTACAACTATTACCCATCTTTTCTTCCTCATGGAGGTCATCCTGATACAGGGGGTAGGCCTTTCTGACCCTGGCCACACCTCTAGTGTAGATGGACCATCATCTTCATGATCCAGCACCGGGGCTTCCACATTCAGAGATTCATAGCTGTTGTTCAGAGGAACCTGGGAAGGCGAGGTGGGGACGGAGAGGCTCACATGCTACCTGAGCACAGCCTTGCCTCCAGTCCCTCCTTTCCTTTAAGCTACTGCCCAGAGAGCTGGAGCACAGCAGTGCAGGGTACGTGTGCTGAAAGATGCTAAGGAGAGACAGTGAGTGAGGAGTGGGGGAAAAAATCAATTAGCAGAGCATATTTTGATCCATCAACCTCTGCGTTATGGGACCAGCAAGCTTCCGTTGAGCCACTCTGCTCCTCTCAGCACCCCATCCAGGACATTCCAGAGCCGGCCTGGCACTCCCTGGCACTGCCAGTGATACAAACCATCCTCCCTCCTCGCAAGCTGTTCCTCAGAAGCAGTCATCTCCTGATCTGTTCTCTCTTTGATCTTTCATCAAGTATATGGTAAAACAATAAACCATGTCTGAAGTAGAGCCAATATTGTTTAACCAAGGACATATATGCTTCTTGGTTAATGGACAGTGGACCTGGCTGAGGAACAAGTATACAATTGTGTCCTGAGTTGAACCAATACCTTATAGGGAATAAAAGAGGAAAGGACTGCTTCCTGAAAGTCCCTCATAATACCACCAGGGACCACCAGAAGAACTGGTGCCAAAGCCAGTTTTTTTTTCCGTAGATTCTGAGCTAAAGCCTAGAAGAATGACCCAGCATAGAGAGGAAAGCTGTTACATATGTATTAGGTAGGCTGGATCTTGTGTAAAACTCTTGAATAGATATTGCAGCTTCTCTCGTGGTCGGTGTGCTTGATGTGTGGAAAATCCACTGAGCACCCAGGCCTGAATGAATACAGTACGTCTCATGAGCGTGTGAAATTGGATCATTGCAGGCCAAGCACACATGCCCTGTTTGGACAACACCAGCACCAGCACTTGTGCTCACTCCTCTTTCCCTTCCTCTATCCTGTGCCCTCACAGAGAAGAGCTGCTCTCCACTGAGTGCATGAGGGCTGCAACCTTGCCCAGAAATCCAGCTCCCAGGGGGAGGTGCAAAAGTCAGTTCTCTGCTGGCAAAGCAGGCAGACAGGGACACTTAGCATAGAATTACCAAGGGAAGTAATTCTCCCATTTTAGCTGTGCGTATAGCAGTGCCCCAACCTAATGCATGGAGGACCCCCATATAGAGGAAAGGAGAGTTACTGTATGTTCCAGTACGGTTGTGTTGACCTATCAGATGTCTCATACTAAGGGATGAGCTGATTTGTTACTGTTGCTCGCACATCAGCATGTGTTTGTCCCGTTGCACGTGTTGTGGACGTAGGGCCAGTGGGATGTAGATCTTCAATGTTGTACAGCACTGTCCCGTGCAGGTGGAGTGGTTTTACACTAGATGCTGTTGGATTGCTGTTCTGCCTGTGGCTGTATGCCTGGGGGTTTGTGAAAGACAAATCTCCTGCTGTTTATCGTCAGTATGGGGAGTCCTCAGCCATTGAGAGCTGGTTTAAGGTAGGTCTCCAGGTCACCCTGAGGTAAAAGCTCAGCCCTAGGCAGTGTGCCTTCCTCTGAGCAAGCTGCATAGCAGTTAGTGCTTTGACTTTGACAGCTCCTGGGAGGGCCCTGCCCTGCCCTGCCCAACAGCTCCCAGCTTGTCCTCCTTCCTGGCACAGCCCTGCCCTTGTGGCTCCCTGACAGCCAAGGGCTGCCTCCACCTCCACCCCAGCCTTCCACAAAGCCAGAGAAACGCCTCCTCTCTGTACCTGATGCCATTCCTGTTCTGCCCAACTCTGCTGGGATTGGAGGTGGCACCCAATTTCCCCAGGGCAGGTCCAGACCTGTCGGACTGGGTGATCCCCAGCCCTGGATTCTGTGAGATGTTCCAGGAAGGCTCTGGGCAGCTGGAGCTGGTAGATCCTGTTGGTGAGGATGAGGGACAAGGAGGCAGCACCAAAGCCTGCACGTTTGTGCTCTGTCTGCTCATACCTTGTACCACCCCCAGGCCAGAGCATGTATCAGTCAGAGGAGACAAAAGCAAAAGTGAGATGGAGAAGGCTGGGATGTGTGTGCAGATATGAGCGTGAGGAGTGTCTCTGTGGCATGCTAGCTACAGAGGCTACTGCTCAGGGCAGAGAATTTGACTGCAGATCAAGAGGTTCCTGGCTCAGCTCCAGCTCCCCCTTCCACTGCCCCCTTCCTTCTTCATCCATGCTGCCAACATCTCTCAGGTTCTCTTTGTTGCGCTGCTTCTGCCACCCTCAGTGGCATTGCTGTAGGGAAGAGCAAGAGGCTCTTCCCTCCTTCTCCAGGCTCTCTCTGAATGGACTCCTCAGAGTTTCCCTTCTCCTTAAGATGCTGCACCATCTATGCTGGCAACCAGCAGCCCCTCTTCCTCTCAGGGGCTGTGACAGAGCAAACCCACCAGGGTCTGTGATGGCACAGGTAGTCTCCTGATGCCACTGGTTTTGTCCCAAAACTTGGGTTCAACAACTGGTGTGCAAAGATCCAGTCCAGACATAAAGTGAAGGTGTTTCCTTTTATTACACAGATACGTATCTATGGGTGCCTGTGCCAAGACAGCACACCGAGGCTCCAAATCGATGTTTATTTATTAACAAGGCATTAACATGTTCCTTTTCCCAATACATATACATTGTTTTCCTGTTAAACAATTGGTTAAAATATCTTCGTCTAGCATGTAAATTAGTGTGCATGCTCAATCCTTTTTCTCCACCCTTTTCTTTTGAGTTGTTGGTAAGACAAGATCTCTTGGTAATGCAAGATGTCAGATCTGTGAAGTGTGAATACTAAAAGACCCACAAAAATGATCTTTTCCATCACTAGATGAAAGTAGCTCTGATTCCCTTTTGGCTCTGGAGCAGGAATATTTGAAAAATGGCACTAAGGAGTCAGTGCGGAGGTGCTGCATCTGGCAGGGTCTGTCTGCCTACAGAGCAGGGGTGGGAGGTGGTTGCAGTTGAGAGGGTGAGCATGAGGAGTGGGTTAAGGAACTATGTGCACTGGACGCTGAAAGGAGGAGGCCGGCCAGTATGCTGTTTGAGTGTGTGGTGGGAGGAGGCCTGTCCTTTAAGTAAGGGCTCAAAGGCCTGTCTGATCTGAAGTCACCCTGCAGACACACCTAGCCTGCCCAGGCTCCTGCTCTGTAGAGGTATCTTGGAACTGGAGATAAGCATGTTCCTGGTAACTAAGAACTGAGACACCCTCATTTCTTTTGCAGCTTATAGCCTGTGGGCCAAAGCGAATACAAGAAGCCACTCAAATCCAATCTTGGCATGGGGTGGTGTAGAGGGTCAAATCCAATCTTGGCATGGGGTGGTGTAGAGGGTCAAATCCAATCTTGGCATGGAGGGTTTAGGTTGACACAGTATTTACAGACTCCCACTCTGTCATCAGCAATACTAGGAGTAGGTGGAGTTGAAAAGATAAGGACCCTGATTGTGCATGCTCTGTTCCCTACTGTGATGCCCACCCTAAATCCACCTTGTAGCCACATCGCCTACATCCAGAACTGAAAACCGGTGTTTTCCTCCTTTCAACTCCATACCCATCCCCTGGAGTTTATTGCCGCAACATCAGTGAAAGAGAGAACTGCCATGTCTCTATTTAACATGAAATTTCTGAAGAAAATTTGAGAGCCCTGACAATTTAACTCAAAAGTTCTGTACTAACATTCACATGAATAATTGGTTGAACAACTCCTCTTGAAAACTGGTTCCTGTCTTTCATACGATCATCGAATGGTTTACATTGGAAGAGACCTTAGAAGGTCGTCTAGTTCCAAACCCCCTGCCACGAGCATTGACACATTCCACTAGATCAGGTTGCTCAAAGCTTTATCCAACCTGGCCTTGAACACATCCAGGGATGGGGCATCCACAACTTCCTGGGCAACCTGTTCCCAGGTTTCACCACCCTTATTGTAAAACGTTTCTTCCTTATATCTAATTGAAATCTCCCCTCTTCCAGTTTAAAGTCATTGCCCCTTGTCCTGTCACTACACATCCTTGTCAAATGTCCCTCTCCAGCTTTCTTGTAGCCCTTTAGGTACTGGAAGGCAGATAGAAGGCCTCCCCGAAGCCTTCTCTTTTCCAGGCTGAACATGCACAAATCTCTCAGCCTCTCTTCACAGCAGAGGGGCTCCAGACCTCAGATCATCTTTGCATGCCCCTCTGCACCCGTTCTACAGCTCCATGTCTTTCTTGCGTTGGGAATTCCAGAGCTGAAGGCAATACTCTAGGTGGGGCCTCACCAGAGCAGAGTAGAGAAATCATCTCCCTGTCCTCTGCCAGGGAATATCCAGGCCAGGCAGTGAAAAGTCACTCCGTCCTCAGCAGACATGCAAGACCCACTGTGGACACGGGCAGAAGAAATGAGATCAGTTCTTAAATACTTTCAGTGGCAGGACTCAGGGTTGACCCTGAGAGATACCACAGGTCTGTGATCATCAGGTTACAGACTCATACTCTGTTTCCCTGAGGCTTTTAGGATTTTTCTTGCCTGCTTACTTCTCTCTGGATCTCTGGTATCATTTCAGGGATCTCTACCCACAATTGGTGATAACCTCAGGACAAAGGCCAGGCTCTTCCTTGCAGAGCAGGTGGCTGACTGAGGGAGGAGGAGAACAAACCACCACAAGTCTCCAGCGATGCTGCACAAAGTCTTTAATGAGAAGGAGAAAATGCAGTGGCACAGAAGCAAGAGCAAGAAATGTGTCTGCTGGGTTCAGAGAGGCCCAGAGAATGACCCATTTCCAAAGGCAGGCTCCACACAAAGTGCTTAAACTACCATGTTCTGCTCTACCTGATGGCAATTGTGGCCCATCAAGAGCAGTCCCTAACTCCCACAGCCTCCCACCATCAGTAGGAGGTTCAGCAAAGCAGGAGAAAACGAGTCCTTTCTCAAGGAGCCCGGAAAAAAACAGAGTCAGAGGAGACATTGCGACTCCTTGCTGTGTAGTGAGGAGCAGTGGGCACAGGTTCCTTCTGCCAGATGGGATGCGGACACTCAGCCCGTTTTCAAGCCATCGCCACGCTTCTGCTGCTGCAGGGTCCTTGTCTTCCTTCCTCCTCTGAAAGGGATGATCCACCGGTTTCAGCAGTTAAAACTATATTGGGGTGGCGGAGGCAGACAGAGCCCTGACCCCCCCAGACCGAAGGAGCCCCCTGAAGAGATGGGAACACCCCCGACACTGAGGGAGCTCCCAACAGCAGCTGACAGAGACGATCCCACGGCTGTGCTCTGAGGGAAAGAGGTGAGGATGGGGCCTGGCAGGGTCACCACCACTGGGGAGGCTTCGATGGCCACCGTCGAGTCAGCGCAGCGGGCGACACAGAGCTCACTGCAGCTGCTGGCCAGTGGGGTTGGGCCAGAGGCGCCGCAGGGGCGTGGGGGACAAGGTCTGAAGCAAGACATCGCTGGGTGAGGGAGGCAAAGCTGAAACACAGAGCAGAGAGAAAACACAGACCTCAACATCACCCTGTCTATCGTTTCTTCAGCTTCCTCTGCAGACACTCTTTGCTGCCCTGCATCTTCATTTCTAGCTCCGTGTCCAAAACAGGCCTGAAGCTTATCTTGCTAACACGCACAACAGGTGTGACATCTCACTGTAAGGCTAGATTTGAAGGACCTGGAGCAAAGATGTGCCTAACTGGCTCCTTATTCCACCAAGACCTTCTCCTGCATTTCCCAGTGCAATAGCACGGGTGAAGATCGGTGCATTTATCCCAGCACAAATAGGCTGGGATGAACAGGTGTCTCAGAAATCACCTCCTAGAAACACTCACTGTGCCTACAGCTCCCACAGCACTCATCGTGCTGTCTGAGTGGCACAGCACAGGAAGGCTGATCCGCTGTGGAGACAGGACCCAGCACAGTGGGTTTAGAGCACCTGTGCAAAGACTGATCCTACCCATCTCCAGAACAAACATTGCTGCTTTGAAGGCGGCCCTGGATGTCCTTGGCCATTTGGTTCGAGACCTTCTGCTGCACGTGCAGATTCTGGTGGGCAGACCTCCCTGCAGCTGAGCCCCATTCGTCCCATTCTGCTTCTTGAAAGGACCCCCTCTTCCCAGCTCTCCCCAGCCCCGCCATTCAAAGAGAAAGAGGTCAGAACTGTTCAACAGCTCTATTGCATGGCCAAGCTGAGGCAGCCCAAGTATCAACCTGAGCAGTCCCCAGGAGAGCAGTTCAGCCCTCAGGGAGACATGGAGCGGACTCAGGCTTACCTCGTTCCTCGAGGAAAGGGAGGCAAGAGAGAAGGATGTGGAGCCTGCAGCAGCACAGGCTTTTATGTTGTCTCCCAGAGCCCCAGGGGGCCACAAACATTCCTTGATCATGAACCATTTAAACACCTAGTTGTTGCTGCTTCTTAAAGCCTCGCTGATGATTAAGTCCTTGCCTCTTTCATCTGAAATATTGTGCTCCACTTCATACCGCTGAATATCCAAACAATTCATCTGTGTCCCAGCTTCATAAGGCCAATGAACTCCAAGGTCTCAGACTGGTGTGCAGGGAGATTTTAAGGGGATTTCTGTGACAGAGACTGCCTTCGTCACATTGCCTTCTTGATGTCTTCCAGTCATGGTCAAATTCAGCTATAGAGTCATTTCTCAAGAGTTTTATATGCTGAGGCTGAGGTTAAACGTGAGAGACTTTTCTCCTCATGGATCATCGAAAACACACAAGACGCAGTGGGTAAATTCAGACAGAGTGTCGAGACTACACAATCCCATTTAGGATAAGAGACTCACCTCTGCAGGGACATGGCAAAGGTCAACGTCAAGGAAAGAGCACAGTGTGCTGGAGGGAAGACCCTTGTGGGCAGGAGTGAGGGCCACAAGAACCTTGTTTACACTCATCAGGATCTGCCACAGCCTTTTTTTTCACCCCATGAGCCCAGGGAACAAAGGCAGAATCATAACAATGGAGAGCAGTCCAGAGAGTCAGGCAGGTCTCTTTCAAGTGACATCTGCATGGGATCTCTCTTGCCATGTCTCTTGACAACTTGACCAGACCCTCACATTTCTTCCAACCAGAGGTGTGGGCTCAGTTTGGGAAGTGGAGAACCTTTTGGAAACAAACAAATCAAGGTGTGGGAGGATGATCAAAGTGATGCTTGAATCTTCCCTGAAGGAGACCCACACTCCAATTGACCTGTTTTGCTCAGCAAGTTCAAGCCAGGGGACAAAGGCCTGGATGATCTGCTTTAGAAGAGAGGTGCCGGCATGGGAGCCAAAAGCTCACAGCTCTTTTTCCTGGCTCAGGTATGGGGTTGATAGGGGGATAGGTATAGGTATAAAACTATATTAACTATTATTTCTATAGATAGGTATAAGAGTAGACACAAAACTGCATAAAACTGGAATACATAGCTCTGTGAAGTAGCTCTGTGAAATGTTAGAAGTTATCAAATACTAATCCCTGCTGTGGAATGCTATCCAGAAAGAAGGTCGATAAGAGAGACAAAATAAATGATGGCAAGGTTGTAAATCGTGACCCATAGGGAGAAAAACAGACAAAGAGGAGAGATAAGGACTAACAAGAACTAACATTTGTCTTCAAGCAATAACAAGTAGGAGACAGCCAGGTGTCCACTCAAGGCCAGGGAAATGGTTTGGCTCTACGGGCCCAGCCAAAACAAGAATTTTAGAGATTTAGGGAAGAAGTGAAAAACACACAGCGAGGAAGACCTGCGGCCTTCATCCCAAAGACCCTTGCCCACGACCACCAGGAGGCATGTCAAGGAGGAGCCTGAGGCAGATCCTGAGGCGGGGGCTATGGAAATGATCTCCTGGGAGAGAGACTGCCCTTTTGGGGAGGGGGTTATGAGTGTGTCTGTATAAATACAAGAAAACTGCTACAGCGGGTGTGCACGCTAGGAGGAGAAATCCCCCGTGCTCCCAGTGCTGCAATAAAGAATACCTGCTTTCTAAAACTTTAAAACGAGTCTTGGAAAGTCCAGTTTCCTTTTCAGGTATCAGGGTGGCCCATTCCATGCATTTCAAACTACAAAGGGACACGAGATCAGTCTCCCAGAGCACCTGGGAGTCATCGTATTATGGAAGAGTTGGGAAAAACCCTGATCTCCAGGCAAACATGAGTCACCCTGCTGTGAACTTTGGTAGACATGGTATCATAGCTTCAGGCGTGCCATGGACAGCAGAGCTCATACCCTCATTCCTCCCAAAGTTCTGCTTTCCTCAAAGGCATTTCCACACATTTTAGCACCGTTCCTGAATCAACTGGTGCTTCTCTGCAATCTTGTACTGCTACAGCCTTCCAGGGAATTGCAGTTTGGTGGCTACTCAGGAGCTCACGTGACTCAGTGCAGCTCAGAATAATGAAGGTTAGAAAGGACCACTGGACGTCGTCTGGGATGACTTCCTGCTCTGAGTAGACAAAATTACCCATTTACCTCAGGAAGTTCTGGGCCTTGTGCTGTTGAGTTCTCAACAGTGCCATTGTTGGAGAGCTCACTGTCTCCTGTGCAGCTCTTCCAGGGCTGCACTCACTCTGTGCCACTGGGAGATGGCAGTGAGGGTGTCAGCACTGGTGAGTAGATCTCAGGGTTATGGTGTAAGTTCTGGAAATGGGAAGAATAGTAGTTTTCTTGGGGTCTGTATAATGACAACTCAAGGACGTCCACTTCTCTATCTCATTCTCAGCCAGGTTGTTTCATCCCACTTTTAACACCCACCAAGTTCAAGCTATGATCAGAATAAGCCAAAAGGCAATGGTACCATGAAGAGCACAAGGGCTGGATGTGTGCATGGAATGCCTCCTGCTCTGCATTTCGCTTTCATGCCAGTGACTAGAAACCCCTTCCGGGCAGAAGGGCTGGAAAGAGGAGCCGAAGTCTGTCCCAGCAGAGATTTCACTGTAAATCCTGATGGGAGCCTTCAATCCTAATCTTGATAGTCACTGCTCGTCCAACTCCAAACCTTACCCTGTAAGCCCGGGATCTTCTCACCGGTGCTGGCACCCTCACTACCATCTCCTAGTGGCCCACTTGTGAGCCGGAGAGGCTCAGCTATGAGAGACCCTGGCTGGTAGGATGGAGACTGGGCCTCAAGCCCTTGCTTAGGTGATAGCGTTCCTCTTTGGTGGCTACATGGTTGGAGTGGGTCATCTCAAAAGGTCCTTTCAAACTCAGGATGTTTGATGAAAGCTGAGGAGAGGGATCGTTGCCCTCCCCTTGGCACTGCAGAGGTCACATCTAGGTGGGTGTGTCTCATTTTGGGTCCCCACGGACAAGAGAGGTACTGGCAGAGGACCAGGCATAACGTAAGGGCTGGAGCACATGACGTATGGGTGAGGATGAGGATGCTAGGTTAGTGGAGCCTAAGCAGGGATAAGTAAGGTGAGGAGCAGAGAATGGATGTAACTGCAAAAGGGCAAGAGGTCCAGAGCCTGCTGAGGTACCAGAAAAGATTGGTGTGCTCGGAGCAGTGGATGAGAGCAAAGGACCTGCAGAGGTCCATTCCAGCCTTCATTATTCCGGGTGCACTGAGTCACACGAGCCCTTGAGCAGCCATCAAAAGGCAATGCCTTGGAAGGCCACTGCAGCAGCAGGATATTGCACAGAAGCACCAGTTGTTTCCAGAGTCTATGAGGCCTGTTATGCCTGTCATGCCTGAGGCCGGGACACCATGGCCTCTGAAGTTCACAGCAGGGTGACTCATGTTTGCTGGGCCTTCAGGGTTTTTCCCACCCCTTCCACAATATAGTGACTTCTCTTTCAGGGAAGGACGCAGGCATCTCTTTGATCTCAAAATCATGCTGCAGTGGAGCTTGATGAGTGTAAGTAAGGTCCTCCTGGCCTTCACTCCTGCCCACAGGGAGTTTCCCTCCAGCCCATAATGGTCTTTCCTTGCCGTTGACCTTTGCCACATCTCTGGAGATGTGAGTCTCTTCTCCCATATGGGTTTGTGCAGTCTTGACTTTGTGTCTGAACTTACCTGATGTATCCTGTGAGAATTCTCTCAATGGAATTTGCTCACACAAGCGTTTAACTTCCATTCCTATGTGGCATCGCAGAGGGAGAGAGGTGGGTTTCTCAAGACAGCACCCCACCTCTGAGGGGTCCTGCTTGCCTGACACGGTCCCTTATCGAGTGAGGAAGTTTGCTTGCAGAGATACAAAGTGCAATGCCTTATTTGCAAGTTGGCTTGGTTCAAGCATCTCTGTCTGGGTTTCCCAAGATGGATGTTTGTGACAATCGCTCACTCCAATCTGTGGCTCTAGACCCAAATAACTGAATTTGACCATGATTGGTGGCCATGCCCACCATCAAGAAGGCAATGTGACAAAGGCAATCTGTATCACAGAAATCCCCTTAAAATCTCCCTGCACACCACTCTGAGAGCTTGGAGTTCATTTGCCTTATGAAGCTGGGACACAGATGAATTGTTTGGATGTTCAGTGGTTTGAAGTGGGAGCACAATGTCTCAGAGAAAATTGTCAAGATCTTGATTACCGGCTAGGCCTCGGGAAGTGTCAGCTGAGACCTGTAAATGCTTTATGATCAAGGAATGTTTGTTACCCTATGGGATTCTGGGACACAGCATAAAAGCCTGTGCTGCTGCAGGCTTCACATCCTTCTCTCTTGCCTCCCTTTCCTCGAGGAACAAGGTAAGCCTCAGTCTGCTCCATCTCTCCCTCATGGGACTGCTCAGGTCTTGACTCCACAATAGAACTGTTTAAAAAGTGAAAGAGGATGTGAACACTTTCTCTTTTGGCAGTGGTGGGTGGGGAGTGCTGGAAAGAGGGGAGTCCTTTCAAACAGAAGGGGATCAACAGGGCTTAGTTGCAGGAAGGTCTGTTACTCAGAATGTGCGCCTGCAACATATGATCTCTAATGTACTGGCCAAGTGCATCAAGTACCGTTATCAATGCAGCAATGTTTGTTCTGGAGATGGGTAGGATCAGTCTTTCCACAGGTGCTCTAAACCCACTGTGCTGGTTCCTGTCTCCACAGCGGATCAACCTTTCTGTACTGTGCGACTCAGACAGCACGATGAGTGCTGTGGGAGCTGTAGGCACAGTGAGTGTTTCTAGGAGGTGATTTCTGAGACACCTGTTCATCCCAGCCTATTTGTGCTGGGATAATTGCACCAATCTTCACCCGTGCTATTGCACTGGGAAATGCAGGAGAAGGTCTTGGTGCAATAAGGAGCCAGGCACATCTTTGCTCCTGGTTCTTCAAATCTAGTCTTACAGTGAGATGTCACACCTGTTGTGTGTTTTAGCAAGATAAGAATCAGGCCTATTTTGGACACGGAGCTAGAAGTGGAGATGCAGGGCAGCAAAGAGTATCTGCAGAAGGAGCTGAAGAAACGATAGACAGGGTGATGTTGGATGTTTGTTATCCCTTTTCTCTGTGTTTCAGCTTTGCGTCAGACCTTGTCTCCCATTCCCTTGCGGCACCTCTGGCCCAACCCCACTGGCCAGCAGCTGCAGTGAGCCCTGTGTCACCCGCTGCGCTGACTCGACGGTGGCCATCGAAGCCTCCCCAGTGGTGGTGACCCTGCCAGGCCCCATCCTCACCTCTTTCCCTCAGAGCACAGCCGTGGGATCGTCTCTGTCAGCTGCTGTTGGGAGCTCCCTCAGTGTCGGGGGTGTTCCCATCTCTTCAGGGGGCTCCTTCGGTCTGGGGGGGTCAGGGCTCTGTCTGCCTCCACCACCGCGCTGCAGTCTGAACTGCTGAAGCCTGAGGATCATCTCTTTTGGAGGGGGAAGGAAGACAGGGACCCTGCAGCAGAAGAAGCATTTCCACAGCTTCCATACAGGCTGAGTGTTCTCATCCAACCTGGAAGTAGGGACCTTTCCATGCTGCTCCTCACTACACAGCAAGGAGTCGCCATGTCTCCTCTGGCTCTGCTTTGCTCTGAGCTCCTTGGAAAGGACTCATTCTCTTCTGCTTTGCTGAACCTCCTACTGATGGTGGGAGGCTGTGGGAGTTAGGGACTGCTCTTGATGGGCTGCAGTTGTCAACAGGTATAGCAGAACAGGGCAGTTTAAGCACTTTATGTGGAGCTTGTCCTTGGGAAATGGGTCATTCTCTGGGCCTCTCTGAACCCAGCAGACACATTTATTGCTCTCGCTTCTGTGCCACTGCGTTTTCTCCTTCTCATTAAAGACTTTGTGCAGCATCGCTGGAGACTTGTGGTGGTTTGTTCTCCTCCTCCCTCAGTCAGCCACCTGCTCTTCAAGGAAGAGCACTGACCTTTGTCCTGAGGTTATCACCAATTGTGGGTAGAGATCGCTAAACTGGTACCAGAGCTCCAGAGAGAAGTAAGCAGGATAGAAAAAACTAAAAGCCTCAGAGAAATGAAGCATGAGTCTGTAACCTGATGATCACAGACCTGTTGTATCTCTCAGGGTCAGCCTTGAGTCCTGCCATGGAAAGTATTTAAGAACTGATCTCATTTCTTCTGCCCGTGTCCCCAGTGGGTCTTCCACATATTCTGAGGAAGGAGTGACTTTTCACTTCCTGGCCTGGATATTCCCTGATTCCCTGGCAGAGGACAAGGAGGTGATTCTGCTCCTCGACTTTGCTCTGGTGAGACCCCACCTTGAGTACTGCCTTCTGCTCTAGGGCCCCTATATAAGAAGGACATGGAGTGGTTGCAGCAGGTGCAGAGGAGGGCCACAAAGATGATGCGAGATCTGGAGCGCTTCTGCTATGAAGAAAACCTGAGAGAGTTGCTGTTCTTCAGCCTGGAGAAGAGAAGGTTCCAGGGAGACGTTCTATCAGCCTTCCAGTACCTAAAGGGGCTACAAGAAAGCTGGAGAGGGTCACTTGAGAAGGGCGTGTAGTGATAGGACAAGGGATAATGGTTTTAAACTGGAAGAGGGGAGATATCAATTAGATCTAAGGAAGAAATTTTTTGCAACAAGGATGGTGAGAAATGGAAACGGGTTGCCCAGGAAGTTGTGGATGCCTCATCCCTGGACGTGTTCAAGGCCAGGTTGGATAAAGCTTTGAGCAACCTGATCTAGTGGAATGTGTCAATGCTCGTGGCAGGGGGTTTGGAACTAGACGACCTTCTAAGGTCTCTTCCAATGTAAACCATTCGATGATCGTATGAAAGACAGGAACCAGTTTTCAAGGGGAGTTGTTCAACCAATTATTCATGTGAATGTTAATACAGAAATTTTGAGTTAAATCGTCAGGGCTCTCAAATTTTCTTCAGAAATTTCATGTTAAATAGAGGCATGGCAGTTCTCTCTTTCACTGATGTTGTGGCAATAAACTCCAGGTGATGGGTATGGAGTTGAAAGGAGGAAAACACTGGTTTTCAGTTCTGGATGTAGGCGATGTGGCTACAAGGTGGATTTAGGGTGGGCATCACAGTAGGGAACAGAGCATGCACAATCAGGGTCCTTATCTTTTTAACTCCACCTACTCCTAGTATTGCTGATGACAGAGTGGGAGTCTGTAAATACTGTGTCAACCTAAACCCTCCATGCCAAGATTGGATTTGACCCTCTACACCACCCCATGCCAAGATTGGATTTGAGTGGCTTCTTGTATTCCCTTTGGCCCACAGGCTATAAGCTGCAAAAGAAATGAGGGTGTCTCAGTTCTTAGTTACCAGGAACATGCTTATCTCCAGTTCCAAGATACCTCTACAGAGCAGGAGCCTGGGCAGGCTAGGTGTGTCTGCAGGGTGACTTCAGATCAGACAGGCCTTTGAGCCCTTACTTAAAGGACAGGCCTCCTCCCACCACACACTCAAACAGCATACTGGCCGGCCTCCTCCTTTCAGCGTCCAGTGCACATAGTTCCTTAACCCACTCCTCATGCTCACCCTCTCAACTGCAACCACCTCCCACCCCTGCTCTGTAGGCAGACAGACCCTGCCAGATGCAGCACCTCCGCACTGACTCCTTAGTGCCATTTTCCAAATATTCCTGCTCCAGAGCCAAAAGGGAATCAGAGCTACTTTCATCTAGTGATGGAAAAGATCATTTTTGTGGGTCTTTTAGTATTTTGGTCCATGCTCAGGAATTAGACAATGCTTGCCAGTGCTGGAAAAAAGCTCTGGACATGCGCATTCACCCAAAACAAACTCTCTCATGTCTCCCTTCAAGTCACCCACACCTCCTTTGTATTCTCACTTTGCCCCTCCACGCTTTTCCTCAGCCAGGCTCCACCTTGCCCTTTCCATAGATCTCTCCCACTCTCACAAACCATTCCCTCTATGCACCAGGAAACCTGCATGTCAGTCATGGTCTTTGTTCCAGGGCTGGCACCACCCTAGGTCCCCAAGAGGCTGGGGGTGCTGCTGGGAGGTCATCGTCTTCCCTGGGGGACTGTCCCCACCTTAGTGCTCACAGCAGGCTGGAGACATCCTCAGATAAATTTGAGAAGCAAAGCAGGGTCTAATATCCCACCCAACAACTACCATCACCTGTGGATGTCTCCAGACAGCTGCCTTCCCTTCTTCCCTGGGAGCAGGAGAGATACCAACTGGGGAGGGAAAGTGTCCCCTGTGGCAAGATATCGCAGATGCCTGACTGAGAAGAAGATGCTGGGAGCTGCAGCTGTAGGCCCTGGGCTTCTGCCTCACAAGGCTTCTGGAAGGCTGGCACCAGGTGCCTGCTGTGCCAGTGCAGGTCCCAATTGCAGAGACTTGGCATGGAAACTCCGAGGGAGTCAGGTGTCCTTGGACCGGGCATGTATTCAGCAGGGCAGAGAAAGCAAGAGCAGGTAGTTGTGGCCGAGTGGTGAAGGCGACGGACTAGAAATCCATTGGGGTTTCCCCGCGCAGGTTCGAATCCTGCCAACTACGGGCCACAGTCCCCTTTTGAGCTCCCGACAATTGACCACACTGCAGCCATGGCACCCAACTCTACAGACACAGTCCCTCCAGCTGCACAGGGCACCCATGGATTCTGCAACACCCCTTTGCCTACCAAAAGTGTTCTTGCCTTTCCCTAGAAATGTCTGGGTAAATGGGATTTTCTTCTCCCAATTGACATGGCAAGCAAGTTGGGGAGGAGATAGAGCCAGTAAGAAGTCCACTTTTGTTGCGTCTTGAGTAGAACTTGAGAGCCTGACTTCACTGCACATCCCAAGCAGCAGATGCCAACCAGCTGCCTTCCCTACATCTGAAACTACAACCGCTCATCTCCAAAGAGAGCCTGCACAACATGGCCCTCTTTGCTAAAGATGAAGGGAAGACAATTCCTGCATCTGAGATCTTTCCAGCTCTTGCAAAGTGCCCCTCACTTTAGGTCTCACAAGGCAGATTGGTGAGGAGTAGCAGGCGAGTGTGGGGAAGAGAAGAGACCAGTGCTGACTAGGAGCTACAAAAGAGGTTCTACTGTGCATACATGGACTTCATTGCTAACAACGAAGTGAAGACACTTCACAGATCTGAGATCTTGCCTTACCAAGGCTGGAGAAAAAAGCATTAAGCATGTGCACTAATTTACATGCTAGGCAAAGAGATTTTAACCAATTGTTTAAAAGGAAAACAATGTATATGTATTGGGAAAATGAAGATGTTAATGCCTTGTTAATAAATAACCATCGATTTGGAGCCTCGGTGTGCTGTCTTGGGACAGGCACCCATAGATACGTATCTGTGTAATAAAAGGAAATGCTTCCACTCTGTGTCTGGACTGGATCTTTGCACACTGGTTGTTGAACCCAAGTTTTGGGACAAAACCAGTGGCATCAGAAGACTACCCCTGCCATCACAGACTGTCGTGGTTTAGGCCGATCCAGCAACTAAACTCAACACAGCCAGTTTCTCACTCCTTCCCCAGTGAAGTGGATAGGAGAAAAATATAATAAAAGGACTGAGGGTTGAGACAAAAATAGAGAAGGAGCACCCACCCACCATGGTCCCTGGCAAAACAGACTCGGGTTTCTTAAAGCAAAGCAATTTATTAACAGTTACTTAAAAGGATAAAGAGAAACAAAACCAGTTACTTGAGAGGATGAAAAGAAACAAAGCCAGATCTTAAAAACAACACCTCCCCTCACTTTCCTTTTCTTCCCGGCTCTACCTTCTCCTCCAGTGGTGCAGGGGGGCAGGAATGGGGGAGTGCAGGTAAGTTCATCCCATGTTGTTACTGCCACTCCTTTTCTTAAAGGGTGAGGAGTCCTTACACCCTTTTCCCTTGCTCCAGTGGATCCCCTACTCACAAGGAAAAATCCACAGACTTCACCGTGAGTCCTACCAGTAAGATGCAATCCTTCCCCATTGGATTGCTCCAGTGCGGGCTTTACCACAGTCGTGGATACTTAGGGAGTTGTTGCCAGTCACTCAGGCATGTGTCATCACACGGACTCTGGATGCCTCTCTACCTTGTCGTGCGTCCCATGCTCCACGACTGTCCTCAGGCTCAGGCATCTCTTCTTCTCCGATGTGGCTTCTCCACGGGCTGCAAGCGGGTCTCTGCTCCACTGGGTCCGTCCTGGCTGCAGGGGGGCTGCCTGCCATCTCGCTACTGGTTGCAGGGGAAACTCAGCTCTGGCACACCTCCTTCCACTCCATTTTCACTGACCTGGGGTCAGTGTCGCCATTTCTCTCAGATGTTGTTATAGGTTGATTTCAATAGTTTGGCAAGAAAATGATTCTCAACTGTAAAATTAATAGTTAAAATTTATTTAGGGCAAGCAAGCAAAACAGTGCTGGGTGCGCCAGGAGTCTCTGCTCCACCAAGACGCACACCCGCCGTGGCAGTTTTTCTTGTATTTATACAAACACACTCATAGACCCCCCCAAAAAGGTCAGTCTCTCCCAGGAAATCATTTCCATAGACCTCGTCTCAGGATCCGCCTCAGGCTCCTCCTCGACACGCCTCCTGGTGGTCGTGAGCAGGGGTCTTCAGGATGAAGGCCGGAGGTCTTCCTCACTGTGTACTTTTCACCTCTTCCCTAAAATCCCTGATTTGGCTGAGCTTGCAGAGCCAAACTGGTTCCAGCCTGGTCTGTCCTTGAGTGGACATCTGGTTGCCTTGCCTGTCACTATCTGAAGACAAATGTTAGTTTTTATTAGTCCTTATCTTTCCTACATGGGTGAGTTTCTGTGTATCCCTTCCTCCCTACAGAGGTGTGAGACGTGTCACAGCCTTGCCGGAGTCCGTCTGATCTGTCTTTTCTTTTCTCACCAGCCTCCTCCTGGGCAGCTGGTATTTTACAGCAGGGACCAGCGCTTTACAACTTCTAACATTTTACAGCAATAATCCATACAACAGTTAGTGTGACAGTTAGTATTTAAACAATAATTGGTTAGTATTTAATATTTAAACAATAACTAATATATATCTTAGCTAGTTCCTGAGAGATGGTGGTTTCTATTTGATTGGAAAATTCTAATATATTACTTATTACAGATGTTAGTCCTCTCTGGGTGAACTTGGCCCGGTGGGCACCCTGGTAGTGGGGCGCTCCCCAGGTTCCCCAGGCGACTCCACTGCCGCCAACCTCAGCAGGTGGCGCAGGCCCGGTGCGGGCAGCCACCCGGCCGGGAGCCAGGGAGTGGGGCAGTGCCCTCGTCCCTTCTCTCCTCACTCCTGGGCAAAGCAGCTTTTACGGTTCCTTTGTCCTGACTTGGTACCCTCAGTAAATTTGCGGACGACACCAAGCTGGGAGGCTGTGTCGATCTGCTCGAGGGTAGGGAGGTCCTTCAGAGGGATTTGAACAGACTGGATCGTTGGGCTGAGGCCAATGGCGTGAGCTTTAATAAGGCCAAGTGTAGAGTCCTTCACTTGGGGTACAAAAACCCCAAGCATCGCTATAGGCTCGGGGAAGAGTGGTTGGAGAGCTGCCTGGCGGAGAAGGACCTGGGGGTGTTGGTTGACTACCGGCTTGATATGAGCCAGCAGTGTGCCCAGGTGGCCAAAAAGGCCAATGGGATACTGGCGTGTATCAAGAATAGTGTAACCAGCAGGAATAGGGAAGTGATCCTGCCCCTGTACTCGGCACTGGTGAGGCCGCACCTGGAATATTGTGTCCAGTTTTGGGCCCCTCATTTTCAGAGAGATATCGAGCTCCTGGAGCGGGTCCAAAGAAGGGCAACTAAACTGGTCAAGGGGCTGGAAAATAAAACTTATGAGGAGTGGCTGAGGGAGTTGGGGCTGTTTAGCCTGGAGAAGAGGAGGCTGAGGGGAGACCTGATTACAGCCTACAAATACTTGAGAAAAGATGGTGGGGAGGTAGGGGAAGGGCTCTTTACATTAGTGATGGGTGATAGAACAAGAAGAAATGGGTATAAGCTTAGTCAGGGGAGATTCAGGTTGGATGTTAGGAAGTATTTCTTCTCTGAAAGGGTTGTCAGCCACTGGAATAGGCTGCCCAGGGAGGTGGTTGAGTCCCCATCCCTGGATGTGTTTAAGAATAGGGTGGATGATCTACTTAGTGATATGGTTTAATGGAGATTAGGGACGGTTGGACTCGATGATCTCTAAGGTCTTTTCCAACCTAGAAATCTATGAATCTATGAATCTATGACTTAAATAGGGCAATTCGCAGAGGCACCAATTGGCTCAATCCGAGGGGGATGGGAGTCTGATCTGGTGGCCAGAACCGGGTCTGACCCGGTTCCGAAACCAGGGAAGTCACAGGGAGCAAATCCCTTCTCCTGCCACCAGAACGCCTTTACATCAACCCATAACACAGACCCTGGTGGGTTTGCTCTGTCACAGCCCCTGAGAGGAAGAGGGGCTGCTGGTTGCCAGCCTAGGTGGTGCAGCATCTTAAGGAGAAGGGAAACCCTGAGGGGCCCATTCAGAGAGAGCCAGAAGAAAGAACAAAGGTGAGAAGGAGAGAAAAGCCTCTTGCTGGTGCACAGTCTGTTCCCTGCAGCAATTCCATTGAGGGTGGCAGAAGCAGTGCAACAAGAAGCCTAGAGGTGCTCGACAGCATGGATGAACACTTGAACATTTCCACGGATTGTGGATGCCACATCCCTGGAAGTGTTCAAGGCCAGGTTGGACAAGGCTTTGAGCAACCTGGTGTAGTGGAGAGTGTCTCTGCCCACAGCAGGGGGGTTGGAACTAGATGATCTTTGAAGTCTCTTCCAACCCTAACCATTCTGTGATTCTATGAAGAAGAAAAGGGGCAGTGGAAGGGAGACCTAGAGCTGAGCCAGGGATCTCTTGATCAGCAGTCAAATTCTCTGCCTTGAGCAGTAGCCTCTGTAGTTGGCATGCCACAGACACACTCCCCATGCTCATATCTGCACCCACACCCCAGCCCTCTCCATAACCCAGAGACTGATGGATCAAAATATCCTCTGCTAATTGATTTTTCCCCCCACTCCTCACAGTCACTGCCTCTCCTTAGCATCTTTCAGCAAATGTACCCTGCACTGCTGTGCTCCAGCTCTCTGGGCAGTACCTTAAAGGAAAGGAGGGAATGGAGGGAGGGGACAGGAGGGACAACATAGCAGAACATTAGAAAACCAGGATATTCCTGGAATACACTGATAATAACTTCCTTCTCCAAGTCATAGAGGAACCAACAAGGAGAGGTGCTATGCTGGACCTTGTTCTCACCAATAAGGAGGGGCTGGTGGCGAATGTAAAGCTCAAGGGCACTCTTGGCCATAGTGACCTTGAAATGGTGGAGTTCGAGATCATTAGCCTTAAAGCAGCAAGGAAAGGGCACAGCAAGCTCACTACCCTGGACTTCAGGAGAGCAGACTTTGGCCTCTTGAAAGATCTGCTTGGTAGAGTATCATGGGGTAAAGCCCTGGAAAGAAGTGTGGCTCGATGTCCAAGTGCAGTCCAGTGATGTTCCTCAGGGGTCAGTACTGGGGCCGTTGCTGTTGGCAGCATCTTTGTTGGCAACATGAACAGTGGGATCAAGTGCACCCTCAGCAAGTTGCTGATGACACTGAGCTGTGTGATGTGGTCAACACGCTGGATGGAAGGAATGCCATCCTGAGGGACCTTGACAGGCTGGAGAGGTGGGCCTGTGCAGACCTCGTGAATTTCTGGAAGTGTTCAAGGTCAGGTTAGATGAGCTTTAAGCAACCTAATATAATGGAAAGGTGTCCCTGCCTATGGCATGGGGGTTGGAACTAGATGATCTTTAAGGTCTCTTCCAACCCAAACAATTCTATGATTTTATGAATTGACTTTTTCTCCCACTCCTCACAGCCACTGCCTCTCCCTTGCATTTTTCAGGAAATGTTCCCTCCACTGCTCTGCTTCATCTCTCTGGGCGTCCGTGACCATGGTATTCCTGCACCCTCAACCCCTTCTCTCTGCAACTGCCACCTTCTCCTCTGCTTTCTCAGCAGCCAGCACTCCCACAGTGCCCCTCAGCAAGGCAGGCTGTTGTGTGGAGCAGCAGGCACGGCACAACACAGCACAGACTCACCTCAAAATACAGTGGCTGTCCTGGGGACAGAGGTGTTTCTTTATCCTATCAGGCAGCTCAATCCCCAACTTCCCAGCCACAGGTGGAGACCTCCAGGGCCATTGAGGTGGAGAAACAGAAAAGACTCGTGCTAGTTTTTTGGGAAACACCAGTGTGATTGACTGGAAGACCTGAGGGCTTTCTTTGTCCTTGCCTGCTGCCTTACCCACTCGAAGGTCCAGCCAGGAGCAGAGCTGTGCTGGTATTCCCAGTGGGCACTGCATTGACCACGTGTGACTGAGGTGTTGGTAGTGGAGGGGAGAGGGGGTGCATCAGGGTGGCCTCTGTGAGAAGAGGTAAGGGGCTGCCCTGTGCTGGATGCGACATTTAAAGCTGCCTCAACAACAATGAGCCAAATGCCAAGTTGAGTTCAGGGTTTTCCCCAACACTTGCACAGCACAATGACTCCCAGGTGCTCTGGGAGACTGATCCCATGACCCTTTGTAGTTTGAAATGCATGGAATAGGCCACCCATCCCTGACCCAGGAAAAAGGGCCGTGAGCTTTTGGCTCCCTGCCCTCTACCTCTCCTCAAAAGCAGGCCATCCAGGCTTCGGCCTCTGGGATGAACTCCCTGAGCAAAACAGGTCAATTTGGGTTTGGGCCTTTTTCTCGGAAGGACACAGCCGAGAAATCATCCTCCTGTACCTTGAATTCTTTGTTTTCCAATGGGTTCTCCACCTCATGAACATAGCAAAAGAGATCCCATGGAGGGCTACTTGTGGTTGGTCAGGTTGATACTTTAGCTGCCTCAGCTTGGCCATGCAATAGAACTGTTGAACAGCTGTGACCACCTTCCATTTTGATGGGGGTTGCCTGGAAGAGCTTGGAAGAGGGAGGTTCTTTCAAGGAGAAGGGGATCAATGAGGCTCAGCTGCAAGGACGTCTGCCCACCCTAATGTGCACCTGCAGCAGATGGTTGCTTAGCAAATGGCCAAGAGTTCCCTCCCTGCTCTGTGTTTCAGCTTTGCCTCCCTCACCCAGAGATGTCTTGCTTCAGATCCTGTGTTCCAGCCCCCTAGAACACCTCTGGCCCATCTCCACTTGCAAGCAGCTGCAGTGAGCCCTGTGTCACCTGGTGTGCTGAAATCTGGGGCTTCCCTTGATCTGGGGGGTCAGAGCTTTGTCTGCCTCCCCCACCCCACTGCACTCTGCAATGCTGGAGCTGGCGGATCATCCCTCTCATAGTGATGTGGAAGATGTAGATGCCTCAGCATGTGCATGGCCTCAGTTGGATGTCCTCCTCCCACCTTACAGGTGGGACCTGTGCCCACTGCTCCTTGCTGCACAGCACTCCTTTTCGTGCCCCTTCTGGCTCCGCTTGGCTCTGAGCTCCTCAAGAAAGGGTTCGTTCTCTTCTGCTTTGCTGAACCTCCTGCTGATGGGGGAAGGGTACCAGAGTTGAGGACTGCTCTTGGTGGGCTGAGATTGCCACCAGATAGAGCAGAATGGGAAGAGGCAAGCACTTTGTATTGAGCTTGTTCTTGGGAAATGGGCATTTCTCTCGACTTTCCTGAACCCAGCAGACAGTTTCTTGCTCTCTCTTCTGTGCCACTGCTGTTGCTCTTTCTCATTAAAGACTTTGTGCAGCATAGCTGGAGACTTGTGGTGATTTATTCTCCTCCTCCCTCAGTTAGCCACTGTCTCTGCAAGGAAGAGGGAGAATCTGACCCCTCCCATGGCAGCGAGTCTATCCCCAAGCATGGGGCACTGCCAGTTGTGAGTGGAGCTCTCTGAATTGATACCAGAGCTTCAAAACCAAGGAGGATGGCAAGAGAAGGACAGATATTCCACAGAGAAATGGAGAGAAGATGAAGCAGCAATGGACAACACTGGATATAAAAGTAATGTCACGAGTGGTCAAAGACAGGAAACAGTTGCCCATGCTGGTTCTAGAGTCTCCATCTTTGGAGATGTCCAACATCCAACCAAGCACGGTCTTGAACCGCCTCCTCAACTTGGCCCTGCTTTGAGCCACGCTTGGACTGCATGATGTCTCCGTCAGCTGTTGTGTGATTCGCTGAGCATCTGGTGGATCCCCTGGGTACCAGGTACAGTAAGGGGCTGAGTCCCATGGTTGCAGCATAGTCAAGTACAGGGAGCCCAGAAGGGGACCACACCCCTCAGTGTGCAGGATTGAAACCTGCACAGGGAAACCCCAATGGATTTCTAGGCCATCGTCTTGACCACTAGACCACAGCTACCTGCTCCAGCCTTCTCTGACCTGCTGATCACATGCCCTGTGCAATGATGCTTGGCTTGGTGGGAGTTTCAGGGCAATCTTCCACTTGAAGATTTGCAGTTGGGACCTTCACTGAGTATGACAGGCACCTGGTGCCAGCCTTCCAGAGGTCTTGGAGGCTTAATCCCAGGTCCTCGAACTGCAACTCCCAGCATCTTGTTCTCAGCCAGGCATCTGGGATATCTTGCCACAGGGCAATGCTTTCCCTCCTCAGCTGGCATCTCTGTTGCTTCCAGGGACGAAGGGAAGGCTGCTGTCAGGAGACAACCAAGGATGATGGTAATTGTAGGGTGGGCTGTTAGACCCTGCTTTGCTTCTCAAATTTATCTGAGGATGACTCTGTGCCTGATGTGAGATCAGTGTGGAGGTGATACACGGGGCAGTGCCTGTCTGCGCGTGCCCAGAGCAAGGCTGGGAGGTGGTTGCAGGTAGTGGGTGTGCATGAGGAGTGGCTTGAGGAAGAGTGTGTGTGGGGTCTGGAAGGAGGAGGCCAGCTAGTTTGTGAAGTGGTGGAGCAGGAGGCAGCACTTCACACAGGTGCATTGGTGGTATAGTGGTGAGCACAGCTGCCTTCCAAGCAGTTGACCAGGATTTTCTTCCTGGCCAATGCTGACAAGTGTCTTTTCAGCCTGGCTCCAGGGTTCCTTGTTTGTTTAGCAGGGAGCCTTTCTTGCTCAAATACCACCCAGTTTCCCCTGAGGCTTCAAGCCACTTCCCTCACCTTCCTGCAGCCTTAAGACCAACTGAGACCAGTGCTTTCTGTGTGCTGGGTGGGCTGAAGGCTGGGCATCTGACTGGGATGCTGGTACAGGAGCCAGGAGAGAAGCATTTTTATCCTGGAACTGCTGCTGCTGCTGGTTGCACTTGGAGGAGAAAAGCATGTTGCTATGGCAGGGTACAAATGAAGATCACTGATGTCTAGATGGTCATCAAGCAAGGCATGCAATTCTGATGTGCATTGGGAGGAGCCCTGTTCTTTACGTGCTGGCTCAAAGGTGTGTCTGTGTGATCTGAAGTCACCCTGGAGATGCTGACCTACACCGTTCAGGCTCCAGCATTGCAGAGACATCCTGAAGTTTACTGGAACTGGCTGTAACCATATTCTTGTAACTAAGAACTGAGACACTCTCATGTCTCTTGCAGCTTATGACCTGTGGGCCAAGGGAAACACAAGGAGCCTCTCACAACCAGACTCTCGATGTGAAGGGAACAAAGCTTCTCAAGTCTCTGATTCAAGGGTTGCTAATAGTGAAAAAACCAGTGCTGACAGTCAAAAAACATTCTGAGCATGGGGTTGTATGGAGGGTTGATGTTGGCTCAGTATTTACGGACTGCCACTCTGTCGTCAGCCATGCTACAAGTAGGTGGAGTTATGAAAAGGTAATTGTGAATGTGCATGGTCTGTTCCCTACTGCAATGCCCACCCAACCCCATCTTGCAGTCACACTGCCTATGGGCAGTTTTGGAAACCAGTGCTTTCCTCCTTTCCTCTCCATACTCATCTCCTGGAGTTTAGTCTCACAATACAATGAAAGAGAGAAGTGTTGTAACTGTTTTTCACAGAAATATTGCGAATCACAATTGAGAGCCAACTTTCACCCCAGCTCCACCAGCCTGTTCTTGTATGGCAGATGAATCAAGTCCTTGACCACCTCAGTGTCCCTTTGTCATACCCAGCATATTTCCTAGCTGTGCGGAAGGGGGAATCAGCCTCCTTACTTATTCTTGGTATGTTGCAACTCCACAACAATTGGTAGTAAGCTCAGGACAAAGGGCTGTGTTCTTCCTTGCTGAGTGGATAGCTAAGTGAGAGAGGAGGAGAACAAACCACCACAAGTCTCCAGCTCTGCTACACAAAGTCTTTAATGAAAAGGAGTAAAAGCAGTGGCACAGAAGAGAGAGTAAGAAACCCGTCGACAGTGTTCAGGGAACCCTTAACTCTGGAACCCTCCTCCCACCAGCAGTAGGTTCCGCAAAGCAGAATAGAATGAGCCCAAGCAGAGCAAGAGGAGACACGGCGAGTCCTGCTGTGCAGCGAGGAGCAGCAGGCACAGGTCCCTCTTGCCAGGTGGGATGAGGACCCCCAGCCCGTCTGCAAGGTGTGGCCACACTGCTGCTGCTGCAGGGTCCATGTCTTCCTTCCTCCTCTGAAAGGGATGATCCACCGGTTTCAGCAGTTAAAACTATATTGGGGTGGGGGAGGCAGACAGAGCCCTGACCCCCCCAGACCGAAGGAGCCCCCTGAGGAAATGGGAACACCCCCGACACTGAGGGAGCTCCCAACAGCAGCTGACAGAGACGATCCCACGGCTGTGCTCTGAGGGAAAGAGGTGAGGATGGGGCCTGGCAGGGTCACCACCACTGGGGAGGCTTCGATGGCCACCGTCGAGTCAGCGCAGCGGGCGACACAGGGCTCACTGCAGCTGCTGGCAAGTGGGGTTGGGCCAGAGGAGCCGCAGGGGCGTGGGGGACAAGGTCTGAAGCAAGACATCTCTGGGTGAGGGAGGCAAAGCTGAAACACAGAGCAGAGAAGAAACACGGACCCAACATCAGCCTGTCTGTCATTTACTCAGATCTCTCTTTGGATTCCATTTGCTGCCCTCCATCTCTATTTCGAGCTCCATGTCCAAAAAGGGCCTGAGGCTTATCCTGTTCACACGCTCAACAGGTGTGACATCTCACTGTAAGGCTAGATTTGAAGGACCTGGAGCAAAGATGTGCCTAACTGGCTCCTTATTCCACCAAGACCTTCTCCTGCATTTCCCAGTGCAATAGCATGGGTGAAGATCGGTGCAATTATCCCAGCACAAATAGGCTGGGATGAACAGGTGTCTCAGAAATCACCTCCTAGAAACACTCACTGTGCCTACAGCTCCCACAGCACTCATCGTGCTGTCTGAGTGGCACAGCACAGGAAGGCTGATCCGCTGTGGAGACAGGACCCAGCACAGTGGGTTTAGAGCACCTGTGCAAAGACTGATCCTACCCATCTCCAGAACAAACATTGCTGCTTTGAAGGTGGCCCTGGATGCCCTTGGTCCTTTGGTTCAAGACCATCTGCTGCAGGTGCACATTCTGGTGGGCAGACCTCCCTGCAGCTGAGCCCCATTCATCCCATTCTGCTTCTTGAAAGAACCCCCTCTTCCCAGCTCTCCCCAGCCCCGCCATTCAAAGAGAAAGAGGTCAGAACTGTTCAACAGCTCTATTGCATGGCCAAGCTGAGGCAGCCCAAGTATCAACCTGAGCAGTCCCCAGGAGAGCAGTTCAGCCCACAGGGAGACATGGAGCGGACTCAGGCTTACCTCGTTCCTCGAGGAAAGGGAGGCAAGAGAGAAGGATGTGGAGCCTGCAGCAGCACAGGCTTTTATGCTGTGTCCCAGAGCCCCAGGGGCCACAAACATTCCTTGATCATCAAGCATTTAAAGGTCTCATAGCTGACACTTGCCGAAGCCTTGGTGGTGATTAAGCTCTTCCCTCTTTCATCTGAGATGTTGCGCTTCCACTTCAAACCACTGAACATTGAAACAATTCATCTGTGTCTCAAACTCATAAAGCCAATGAACTCCAAGCTCTCAGAGTGGTGTGCAGGGAGATTTTAAGGGGATTTCTGTGACAGAGACTGCCTTCGTCACATTGCCTTCTTGATGGTCAGCATGGCCACCAGTCATGGTCAAATCCAGCTATTCAGGTGTAGAGCCTCCGGTTGTAGTGAGAAATTGTCACAAACATCCATCTTGGGAAACCCAGACAGAGATGCTTGAACCAAGCCAACTTGCAAATAAGGCATTGCACTTTGTATCTCTGCAAGCAAACTTCCTCACTCGATAAGGGACCGTGTCAGGCAAGCAGGACCCCGCAGAGGTGGGGTCCTGTCTTGAGAAACCCAACTCTCTCCCTCTGTGATGCCACATAGGCATGGAAGTTAAACGCTTGCATGAGCGTTAAGGGTCAATGCTCATTCAACTGTGCACATCAGGATGGTGAGACCACCAAGAACCCCTGTGCCCCCTGACTCATTTTGAGAACTTTTGTGAAATTGTATAAACGATTGCACATGCACAACAGGACTCCTCCCCTGAGGAGGGACAGCAGGCACCCAGAGGATATACAAGGAGAATGGGCAAGACTCTCGGTGCACACCCACCACCAGAGGACCCTGACCACCAGCAGAGCCTGCTGCTGGATCCAAGGGGGGTGATATCCTTACTCTTATCTCTCCTTTTGTTTTCGTCTGTCTTCTCTATCCTTGACTTGACTAATAGGCACATAGGGGTAACTGTAAATTTTATCAATCTGGTATATTTTGTAATTTTGATATGGTAGTAAGCTCACGTCTACTCAGCCCCACTGAGTGGGATAGGACCGAGGGACACCTCGATTCAACTCTTAAGTGCTTGCAGTGCAGACACTTTGACTAACCCTGAGAGAGATTTCTCCCAATGGATCCTCGTAGACACACAGGATACATGGGGTAAGTTCAGACAGAAAGTCAAGACTGCACAAACCCGTATGGGAGAAGAGACTCACATCTCCAGCGATGTGGCAAAGGTCAACGGCAAGGAAAGACCATTATGGGCTGGAGGGAAACCCCCTGTGGGCAGGAGTGATGGCCCGGAAGACCTTGCTTACACTCATCAAGCTCCATGACAGCATGGTTTTGAGATCAAAGAGATGCCTGCGTCCTTGCCTGAAAGAGAAGTCACCATATTGTGGAAGGGTTTGGAAAAACCCTGAAGTCTCAGCAAACATGAGTCACCCTGCTGTGAACTTCAGAGGCCATGATGTCCCAGCCTCAGGCATGAATGAAGCTCATAGACTCATGAAACAACTGGTGCTCTCCTGCAATCTCCTGCTGCTGCTGGGGCCTTCCAAGGCATTGCCTTTTGATGGCTGCTCAAGGGCTCATGTGACTCAGTGCACCCAGAATAATGAAGGCTGGAATGGACCTCTGCTGGTCCTTTGCTCTCATCCACTGCTCCGAGCACACCAATCTTTCCTGGTACCTCAGCAGGCTCTGGACCTCTTGCCCTTCCGTAGTTACATCCATCCTCTGCTCCTCACCTTGCTTATCCCTGCTTAGGCTCCACTACCTTAGTGTCCTCATCCTCACCCATACGTCATGTGCTCCAGCCCTTACGTTATGCCTGGTCCTCTGCCAGTACCTCTCTTGTCCGTGGGGACCCAAAATGAGGCACACCCACCTAGATGTGACTTCTGCAGTGCCAAGGGGAGGGCAATGATCCCTCCCCTCAGCTTTCATCAAACATCTTGGGTCCTTTTGTGATGACCCATTCCAACCACATAGCCACTAAAGAGGAACGCTATCACCTGAGCAAGGGCTTGAGGCCCAGTCCCCATCCTACCAGCCAGGGTCTCTCACAGCTGAGCCTCTCCGGCCCACAAGTGGGCCACTGGGAGATGGCAGTGAGGGTGCCAGCACTGGTGAGAAGATCCTGGGGTTATGGCGTAAGGTCTGGATGTGGACAAGCAGTGACTATCAGGATTAGGAGTGAAAGCTCCCATCAGGATTTACAGTGAAATCTCTGCTGGGACAGACTTTGGCTTCTCTTTCCAGCCCTTCTGCCCAGAAAGGGCTTCTAGTCACTGACATGAAAGCAAAACGCAGAGCAGGAGGCATTGCATGCACACATCCAGCCCTTGTGCTCTTCATGGTACCATGGAGCACACTCTAGCCTTTTGGCTCATTCAGATCAAAGCTCAGACTAAGTGGGTTTTAAAAGTGGGATGAAACAACCTGGCTGAGAATGAGATAGAGAAGTGGGCGTCCTTGAGGTGTCATTATACGGACCACAAGAAAACTTCTATTCATCACATTTCCAGAACGTACACCATAACCAGAACTTACACCATAACCCTGAGATCTACTCACCAGTGCTGGCACACTCATGGCCATCTCCCAGTGGCACAGAGTGAGTGCAGCCCTGGAAGAGCTGCACAGGAGACAGTGACCTCTCCAACAATGGCACTGTTGAGAGCTCAATGGCACAAGGCCCAGAACTTCCTGAGGTAAATGGGTAATATTTTCTACTCAGAGCAGGAAGTCATCCCAGACGACGTCCAGTGGTCCTTTCTAACCTTCATTATCCTGAGCTGCACTGAGTCACATGAGCCCCTGAGCAGCCACCAAAACGCAATTCTTTGGAAGGCTGTAGCAGTACAAGATTGCAGAGAAGCACCAGTTGGCTCAGGAGTGGTGCTAAAATGTGTGGAAATGCCTTTGAGGAAAGCAGAACTTTGGAATAATGAGGCTTTGAGCTCTGCTATCTGTGGCATGCTTGAAGCTAGGACACCATGTCTACCAAAGTTCACAGCAGGGTGACTCATGTTTGCCTGGAGATCAGGGTTTTTCCCAACTCTTCCATAATACAATGACTCCCAGGTGCTCTGGGAGGCTGATCTCATGTCCTTTTGTAGTTTGAAATGCATGGAATGGGCCACCCCATCCTTGACCCAGGAAAATATCTGTGAGCTTTTGACTCTGTGCCCTGTACCTCTCCTCTATAGCAGACCAACCAGACTTTGTGCCCTGGGGTGAACTTGCTGAGCAAAGCAGGTCAATTGGAGTGTGGGTCTCCTTCAGGGAAGACGCAAGCATCGCTTTGATCATCTTCCTACACCTTGATTTGTTTGTTTCCAACAGGTTCTCCACTTCCCAAGCTGAGCCCACACCTCTGGTTGGAAGAAATGTGAGGGTCTGGTCAAGTTGTCAGCAGATATAGCAAGAGAGATTCCAAGGAGAGGTCTCTTGAAAGAGACCTGCCTGACTCTCTGGACAGCTCTGCATTTTTATTATTCTGCCTTTGTTCTCTGGGCTCTTGGGGTGAAAAAAAAGACTGTGGCAGATCCTGATGAGTGTAAACAAGGTCTTGATGGCCCTCACTCCCGCCCACAAGGGGCTTCACAGCACACTGTGATCCTTCCTTGATGTTGACCTGTGCCCTATTCCTGCAGAGGTCAGTCTCTTATCCTAAATGGGATTGTGTAGTCTTGACGCTCTGTCCGAATTTACCCACTGCGTCTTGTATGTTTACGATGATCCATGAGGAGAAAAGTCTCTCACGTTTAACCTCAGCCTCAGCACGTAAAACTCTTGAGAAGTGACTCTATAGCTGAATTTGACCATGGCTGGAAGACATCAAGAAGGCAATGTGACGAAGGCAGTCTCTATCACAGAAATCCCCTTAAAATCTCCCTGCACACCAGTCTGAGAGCTTGGAGCCTTATGAAGCTGGGACACAGATGAATTGTTTGGATATTCAGCGGTATGAAGTGGAGCACAATATTTCAGATGAAAGAGGCAAGGACTTAATCATCAGCGAGATTTTAAGAAGCAGCAACAACTAGGTGTTTAAATGGTTCATGATCAAGGATGGTTTGTGGCTCCCCTGGGGCTCTGGGAGACAACATAAAAGCCTGTGCTGCTGCAGGCTCCACATCCTTCTCTCTTGCCTCCCTTTCCTCGAGGAACGAGGTAAGCCTGAGTCCGCTCCATGTCTCCCTGTGGGCTGAACTGCTCTCCTGGGGACTGCTCAGGTTGATACTTGGGCTGCCTCAGCTTGGCCATGCAATAGAGCTGTTGAACAGTTCTGACCTCTTTCTCTTTGAATGGCGGGGCTGGGGAGAGCTGGGAAGAGGGGGTCCTTTCAAGAAGCAGAATGAGATGAATGGGGCTCAGCTGCAGGGAGGTCTGCCCACCAGAATGTGCACCTGCAGCAGATGGTCTTGAACCAAAGGACCAAGTGCATCCAGGGCCTTTTTCAAAGCAGAAATATTTGTTCTGGTAATGGGTAGGATCAGTCTTTGCACAGGTGCTCTAAACCCACTGTGCTGGGTCCTGTCTCCACAGCGGATCAGCCTTCCTGTGCTGTGCCACTCAGACAGCACGAGGAGCGCTGTGGGAGCTGTAGGCACAGTGAGTGTTTCTAGGAGGTGATTTCTGAGACACCTGTTCATCCCAGCCTATTTGTGCTGGGATAATTGCACCAATCTTCACCCATGCTATTGCACTGGGAAATGCAGGAGAAGGTCTTGGTGGAATAAGGAGCCAGTAAGGCACATCTTTGCTCCAGGTCCTTCAAATCTAGCCTTACAGTGAGATGTCACACCTGTTGTGCGTGTTAGCAAGATAAGCCTCAGGCCTGTTTTGGACATGGAGCTCGAAATGCAGATGGAGGGAAGCAAAGAGTATCTACAGAGGCAGCTGAAGAAATGACAGACAGGCTGATGTTGGGGTTTGTGTTTTCTCTCTGCTCTGTGTTTCAGCTTTGCCTCCCTCACCCAGAGATGTCTTGCTTCAGACCTTGTCCCCCACGCCCCTGCGGCACCTCTGGCCCAACCCCACTTGCCAGCAGCTGCAGTGAGCCCTGTGTCGCCCGCTGCGCTGACTCGACGGTGGCCATCGAAGCCTCCCCAGTGGTGGTGACCCTGCCAGGCCCCATCCTCACCTCTTTCCCTCAGAGCACAGCCGTGGGATCGTCTCTGTCAGCTGCTGTTGGGAGCTCCCTCAGTGTCGGGGGTGTTCCCATCTCTTCAGGGGGCTCCTTCGGTCTGGGGGGGTCAGGGCTCTGTCTGCCTCCGCCACCACGCTGCAGTCTGAACTGCTGAAGCCTGAGGATCATCTCTTGTGGAGCAGGAAGGAAGACAGGGACCCTGCAGCAGCAGCAGTGTGGCCACAGCTTGCAGCCGGGCTGGGTGTTCTCATCCCACCTGACAGGAGGGACCTGTGCCTGCTGCTCCTCGCTGCACAGCAGGACTCACCGTGTCTCCTCTGGTTCTGCTTTGCTCTGAGCTCCTTGAGAAAGGGCTCGTTCTCTTCTGCTTTGCTGAACCTCCTACTGATGATGGGAGGGTGTGGGAACTAGGGAGTGCTCTTGGTGGGCTGCAATAGCCACCAGGTAGAGCAGACTGGGAAGAGTCAAGTGCTTTGTGTGGAGCTTGTCCTTGAGAGATTGTCCATTCTGTGCACCTCCCTGAACCCAGCAGACACATTTCTTTCTCTCTCTTCTTTGCCGCTGTATTTACTCCTTCTCATTAAAGGTTTTCTGCAGCATCTCTTGAGTGTTGTGGTGGTTTGTTCTCCTCCTCCCTCAGGTGGGGGTGTGTTCCCTACGAAGAAGAGCACAGGCCTGTGTCTTGAGCTTACCAGATGTTGTCCGTGGAACTCCAAGGTATGGAAAATAAACAAGGAGCCCAATTCCCATTTCCACACATCTAGGGAATCTGTTAGTCCTGCGAAAGGGACACTGAGCTTATCAAGGACTTGGTTCGTCTTCCATACAATAACAGGCTGGCAGAGCTGGGGTTGGTTACCCTGGGGAACTGTGGTCCCAGGTGGGAATACAGTCATGTCACACACACTAACCCTGTTTTACTGTGAGAGTGGTCAAAGACCAGTGTCTCAATTATTCAGATGGGAATGTTAATTTAGAACTTTTGAGTTAACTTCTCAGTTCTCTCAATTGTTATTCACCAACTTTCTATGAAAAGCAGTCACGACACTTTTCTCGTTGGTGCGTTCCCATTTCTCTGTGGGAATGAACTCCAGGAGATGAGTATGGAGAGGAAAGGAGGAAAGCACTGGTTTTCAGAACTGCCCATAGGCAGTGTGACTGCAAGATGGGGTTGGGTGGGCATTGCAATAGGGAACAGACCATGCACAATCACAATCCCCTTTTTGTAACACCACCTACTTGTAGCATGGCTGATGACAGAGTGGGAGTGCTTAAATACTGAGCCAACCTCAACCCTCCATACAACCTCATGCCCAGAATGTTTTTTGACTGACAGCACTGCAAAGAATGTTTCTTTTTTTGCTTTTAGCAACCCTCGAATCATAGACTTAAGAAGCTTTGTTCCCTTCAGGTGGAGAGTCTGGTTGTGAGAGGCATCTCGTATTTTCCTTGGCCCACAGCTCATAAGCTGCAAGAGACGTGAGAGTGTCTCAGTTCCTAGTCACCAAGAACATGGTTACAGCCAGTTCCAGTAAACTTCAGGATGTCTCTGCAATGCAGGAGCCTGGATGGGGTAGGTCAGCATCTCCAGGGTGACGTCAGATCACACAGACATGCCTTTGAGCCAGATCAGTCTGTTTTAGGTAGGTTCGAAGATTCAGCAAGGAGGCAGACACACGTGGTAAAGCTCAATACCCACACTATTTATTAATCAACAAAATAACTCTTTCACTCTTATGTTTCAATCACTTCATCCTTCTCCAGCTGTTTCCCTTGCGGGAGAACAGAACCGCGGATCAAGACTCCGCACTCGCTTCATACTGTAAGTACACTTCCACACTGTTTCTCAGCCAGGCTCCATCTTGCCCTTTCCATAGATCTCTCCCACTCTTGCAAACCATTCCCTCTACACGCCAACAACCTGCACGGCGGTCATGGTCTTTGTTCCAGGGATGACACCACCCCATGTCTCCAAGAGGCTGGAGTTCTACCAGAAGGTCACCATCACCCCTGCAGGAGTGTCTGCACCCTAGTGCTCACCGTAGACTTGAGGTCCCCTCAGGTAAATTTGAGAAGCAAAGCAGGATCTAATAGCCTTCAAGGCCTCTGGAAGGATGGGTGCCCGTAGTGCTCAGCGAAGGTCCCAACTGCAGGGCTTCAAGTGGAGCATCGCCCTGAACCTCCTTGGGGAGCCAAGCGTCATTTAACAGGACATGTGTTTAGCAGGTCTGAGAAGGCTGGAGCAGGTACCTGTGGTCTAGTGGTGAAGACGATGGACTAGAAATCCTTTGGGGTTTCCCCGTGCAGGTTGCAATCCTGCCAACTATGGAGTGAGGTCCCCTTTTGGGCTCCCTGCAATTGACCACACTGCAAACATGGGACTCTGCTCCTCACTGCAATACCCAGGGAACAACAAAAGCCCCTTGCTTACACTGCTCGTCCTCGCCTTCCCCCAGAAATGTCTGCATAGATGGGAAATCCTGCTCCCATTTACAAGGTAGGCAAGTTGGGGAAAGAGAAAGGGACCAGTGCCGAGTATGAGCCATGAAAACAATCCCACTGTCCTTGATTGTTGAGAAGAACTTCAAAGCCTGATCTCACATGACACCCCAAGCAGCACAGCTCCACCAGCTGCCTTCCCTACACCTGAAACTACAGCAGTTCATCTCCAAAGAGACTCTGGACAATGTGGCCCTCGTCACTAAAGATGAAGGGAAGACACCTCATGGTGCCAGCTCTGACAGTGTCCCTCACTTTAGGTTTCATGGAGGCAGATTGCTCTGGAGTAGCAGGGAGAGCAAATCACAGAGCCCCCTCTCACAAGGCAGTGATTTCCTGGGGACAAAGGTGTTTCTCCCTTCCCGTCAGGCACATCAATTCCTGAGTACTCGGCTGCAAGTGAGGACCTTCAGGGTCCTTTCGGTGAGGAGATGGACATGGCTGGTTCTACTTCAGGAAAGACGAGTGAGATGGACTCTATGACTTGGGACATTTTCCATCCTAGTCTGTTTGTTGCTATTCACCCTTGTACTTGCTGGCTACTACAGGTTCAGATTTAGTTGCCAACATCTCACACAAACACAGAAACACATGCCGACGAAAAAAGAAAGAGGAGAGCACAGTCTGACAGCAGTGAGCTAGGAATGGAGTGTAATTAAAAAAAAAATAAATGACCTTCTTGTTCCTCATGAGTCTGGAAAGAGTTTCCAGGATGAGCTTCTTCTTCCCTTTCAGGGACTGAGGTGAGGCTGACAAGCCTTCAGTTCTCCAGGTCCTGATTCATGCCCTTCTGGAAGACAGGAGTGACACTGACTTTCTTCCAGGCCTCACGAACCTCTCGCAATTGCTGGGACCTTCCAGGCAGAACTTCTTCTTGCAGAAGTCCTCCTTATCTGAGTGCTTCATGAGGTGTCAGCAGGAAGATAGCATGGGCACATGGCAATGCTGTGAGCGTATTCTGGCCCATCAGCTGCAGGGACAGAAGTGACCATAAAGTCAAATCCAAACCATGTGCCTGCTGCTGGCCCAGCAGGCAATGAGGCAGAAGGGATCTCACAAACACGTAGCCCAAAAGGTGCATACTGCTGCTTCTCAGGAAGGAGCACAAGCACCTAGCACAAGCCATGTTCCTGCAGATGCTCAGCATTTGGCTCATGCCGTTCATAAGAAGTGAGGTGCCAGCAGCAGCCACAATGTACTGTAGGTGGTTTTGAGGAGTTCTCAGGAGTCACCATTCATGCAGATTCATTCATACAGTCTTTTCCAACCAAAGAGAGGATGAGACAACTAAAACTGACAACTGAGACAGCCTGTCCTGACCATTCATCGACAGCTTTACCAGAGCCCTGGTTTTAAGACAAGCTCCTGCCTGGGGTGCTGGTGGCTTTGCCCCGCACAAGAGGTGCATGCCAGGCCTGCCCGTGGCTCCTCAGCACAACCCATGGCCTGGTCACTAAAGGCTGGGAAGGGAGGACTCAGCACTGCCGACCTCCTGCAGCACGCTGCAATGCCCTGGGCTCCTCGAGGGCTGCACAAGGCCCTGGCAGAGCTACACCTTCCTGCAAACGTTGCCAGGGATGGTAATGGGGTGTTTTTTGCCTCTCTGCCCTGTGTCTCTCCCCTGTCAGTATCCATGTGAAGCCTTGAAAGCTCTCCCAGGCTTTGGCTCTCAGCAGACACCTTTGTCTGACCCACATCTCAGCCCATCTGCTCTCCAGACAGCCTGCAAGGTGAGAGGCACATGACCAAGCCACTCTCGGGCTTGCCAACGCTTATCCTCAGCCAGAAAGGCCTAGGGAAGGTCTTTCCGACTTCTGGGGAGATCAGCAGCCCCTCTGGTCCCATTCACAAAACCAGCTCCAGTGGGCAGAGCTGCTGGAAAGGCAAGCAAGGACGAAATGCCCCGGACAATGAAGCTGCCTGCACTGGCCCCCACAGTGTGTCCAGAGTCCTTGATCCCCCGGTCCTGGGTGAGATCAGTGAGCCTGGGCAGAGCCTCAGCTCCCTCCTGCAGCAGCACAGCATCTACATGGGAAAGGGCTGACGCTGGAGGAGGGGTCTCTCCACCTCTTTGCAAAACCTTCAGAGATCAGACCCTGCTCTTGCTGCTCCCAGACACTGCTCCATCCTGCTCGGTCCTGCAGATCCCAGGGATGATTGAGGAAAGCCCTCAGCAATGCTGCTGCTCAGGGACATGCTTTCAGAGTAGTGACTCTTCAGTGGTTTCCCTGTACTCCAGTGACTGGGTATTTCTCGTGCCCTTTCTGTTGTCTGGTGTCTTCAGCTTGCACATGACAGCATGGCTTGTCTCATGGGTTCAGAAGTACCGGGTGCCAGCCCAGTGCTTCAGGCAGTCCAAAGGTACCAAGACGGTGTGTCCCTTGTGCCCTGGGCTGAGTCTGAGATCTGGTACAATGTCCCTGCAGGTGTTTCCTCCTGTCAGACCCCTGAGACCTCTCCACACACAGATTCAAACCTTGGCACAAGGAGGACGGCACCAGTGCAGCTTTTCCTCACTGTGGGCATGTACCCTTCTTGGGCAGGCAGTGTGGTGGTGTCAGGGCATGAAGGAAAGCTCCCTCCAGCTCACAGCGAAATATACCTGAGTCTGCAGCAGCCTTGGGAGAGAAAACCTTCTTCTCACTAAGGGAGAGGCCACTTTGGCACAGAGGAGCCAGCATGTCCTGGAGGAAAGGATCCCGAGTGGAGGTCAGCCAGGATTGTTCCAGCAGAGGAAGACAGTCCAGCTTATGCAACCCATAACAAGCTGCTTTGGGTTTTCCTGCCAGCTCTTCCCTCTGTTGAACCTAGTCCACTGCCCTCTCTCTTGATCCCCTTGTTTGGCAAGGTCAGGAGCTCGGCTAGGACTGCAACCAAGAGTAAGGATATCTGGCTAACGGCTGCTGAGTTTGAGCTACGAGGTGAGAAAGAGGAGGGGTATGGCACTAATCATTCTTATCCAGCTGGACTGAGTTGAGCTAATGAACTACTAATTAACCACTCAACTCAAGGTACCTATCCTGCCTACAAGAGGCAGGCCATTTCCTCCTGGCTGCGGAAGATGCAACAGTGTCCCTGGTGCTGCAGCCCAGGCTGGTGAGCAACAACTGGTGACCCCAACGTGATACATCGACGAGACCCTGGGAAGCCCCGACTCCCTCGCTGAGCTGAGAGCCCTGGCTGTAAAGGAGCCCGAGCCAAAAGAGCCGGAGCTGGGAGCTCGAGCGAGAGTCCTTTGGAGAAGAAGGTAAAGCTGCAAGCTCTGACGTGGTATTCGTGGAAGGGAAGCGTGCTGGAGTTGGATGAATGGGCCGGGTCTCTGCTCACCCTTAAAGCCTTTGTGAAAACAAAAAATCCTAAAACAAAAAGGGGGAATTATGGCACTAATCATTCTTATCCAGCTGGACTGAGTTGAGCTAATGAACTACTAATTAACTACTCAACTCAAGGTACCTATCCTGCCTACAAGAGGCAGGCCATTTCCTCCTGGCTGCGGAAGATGCAACAGCGTCCCTGGTGCAGCAGCCCAGGCTGGTGAGCAACAGAGGGGCAGTAACTTCCACAGGCAGATGGACAGGCTGTCCAGCACAGGGGTGAGGGGTGGCAGCAGCAGAGACCACAAGTGCAAGCGTTGAGCCACCCATTGCCGGCCATGAACGTACACTGTGAGGTAGATTGTTGAAGAGCATCTGCTGGAAACTTCATCACTAGGTCTTATCAGGAGAAAACAAGATTCTCACAAGTTACCGGATTGGCTCTTGTAAGACAGGCCATGCCAGGCTTCCACAAAGAGCTCTGCCGCTGCCATGAAAGGTCCTGTGAGTGTGCCTGGTGGCTTTGGAGGAAGGTTGCACTTGGTGATGGCCAGGGAGATGTAGAGACTGCCAGGCTCAGCCAGGAGCATATGGCTCATGGAGTGTGACAGAGGGGAAAGATTACTTCTCCCCATGAGGTCCCATGGTGTAATGGTGAGCACTCTGGACTCTGAATCCAGCGATCTGAGTTCAAATCTCAGTGGGACCTTAAGCTTTTGGTTCCCTCAGGGCTTTTCTCAGCATGCTTATACCTTAACAGCATTGCTGTTGAGTCTATTGTTTAATGTTTTCTGATCTTCCTTCTTTCCTGTGCTCCAAGTCCTGGGACTGACGTCAGTGCCTCTTCTCCTGCCCTGTGCCCACCAAATCTCTGCAGCTTTCCTAAACAATGGCCCCTGGCCTCTCTCTTCTCCCTTGTACTTGATCCCTGCTCCTGACTGAGAGGCTCCAGCCTGGCGCACCAAATCACACAAGAGCTGAGGTGGAGATCATGCAGTCTACGCCTGGCTCAAAGCAGGGTCAAGTAGAGGAGGTGGTTCAGGGTCTTTTTTGGTTGAACATTGGATATCTCCAAAGATGGAGACACTCAAGCACTCCCTGAGTGACTGTTTCCCATGTTAGACAACTCTCCCAGTAGAACAAGGTTACTGTGCATGTCCATTCCTTCTTGCTCTCTCCATTTCTCTAAGGCTTTTCTGTCTTTCTCTTGCCTGCTTGCTTATTTTTGTAGCTCTGGTATCACTTCAGGGAGCTGCACCCACAACTGGCAGTGCCCCATGCATAAGGACAGACTCACTGTCATGGGAGAGAGCAGTTGCTCCCTGTTCTTTGCAGAGGTGTTGTCACACTGAGAGGACAAACAACCTTGGGTCTCCAGCAATGGTGCACAAAGTCTTTGATGAGAAGGATGAAATGCAGTGGCACAGAACAGAGAGCAAGAAACCCATCCTCAGGTTTCAGGGAGGCCCAGTGAATGGCCCATTTCTGAAGGACAAGCTCCATATGAAGTGCTTGCCTCTTCCCAATCTGCTCTACCTGATGGCAATTGCAGCCCACCAAGAGCAGTCCCTAACTTCCGCACTCTCCACTCGTTAACAGGACATTCAGGAAAGCAGAAGAGAATGAGCCCTTTCCCATGCAGCTCAGAGCAAAGCAGAGCCAGAGGAGACACGGCGAGTCCTGCTGTGCAGCAAGGGGCGGTGGGGAAAGGTCCCTCCTTCCCGGTTGGATGAGAACACCCAGCCCGTCTGCAAGCCACGGAAACGCTTCTGCTGCTGCAGGGTCCCTGTCTTCCTTCAGCCTCCAGAAGTGATGATCCTCAGGCTTCAGCAGTTCAGAGTGCAGTGTGGTGGCGGAGGCAGATAGAGCCCTGACCCCCCCCAGACCAAGTGAGACCCCTGAAGAGATGGGAACACCCCCGACACTGAGGGAGCTCCCAACAGCAGCTGACAGAGACGATCCCACGGCTGTGCTCTGAGGGAAAGAGGTGAGGATGGGGCCTGGCAGGGTCACCACCACTGGGGAGGCTTCGATGGCCACCGTCGAGTCAGCGCAGCGGGCGACACAGGGCTCACTGCAGCTGCTGGCAAGTGGGGTTGGGCCAGAGGTGCCGCAGGGGCGTGGGGGACAAGGTCTGAAGCAAGACATCTCTGGGTGAGGGAGGCAAAGCTGAAACACAGAGCAGGGAGGGAACTCTTGGCCATTTGCTGAGCAACCATCTGCTGCAGGTGCACATTAGGGTGGGCAGACGTCCTTGCAGCTGAGCCTCATTGATCCCCTTCTGCTTGAAGGAACCTCCCTGTTCCAAGCTCTTCCAGGCAACCCCCATCAAAATGGAAAGTGGTCACAGCTGTTCAACAGTTCTATTGCATGGCCAAGCTGAGGCAGCTAAAGTATCAACCTCACCAACCACAAGGAGCTCTCCAAGGGATCCCTTTTGCCATGTCTGTGAAGTGGAGAACCCATTGGAAAACAAAGAATTCAAGGTACAGGAGGATGATCAAGGAAATGCCTGCATCTTCCTGAAAAAAGGCCCAAACCCAAATTGACCTGCATTTCAAACTACAAAGGGTCATGGGATCAGTCTCCCAGAGCACCTGGGAGTCATCGTGCTGTGCAAGTGTTGGGGAAAACCCTGAACTCCAGGCAAACAAGAGTCATCGTGCCGTGGACTTCAATGGACAGTGTGCACTGGACTCAGACATACCGGAGCTCATAGCCTCATTCTTCCAAAAGTTCTGCTTTCCTCTACACGGTTTCCACACATTTTAGCACCATTTCAGAAGCATCAGGTGCGTCTCTGCAATCTCGTGCTGCTGCTGCCTTCCAAGGTGTTGCCTTTTGGTGGCTGCTCAAGGGCCCATGAGACTCGGTGCACTCCAGAATAATGAAGGTTAGAAAAAACCTCAAGAGGTCCCCTGGGCCGACCTCCTGCTCTCAGCAGACAAATCTTCCCTGGTACCTCAGCGCACTCGGGGCCTTGGCCTGTTAACTTCGGAACAGTGTCACTGTCAGAGAGGTCACTGTCTCCTTGGCAGCCCCTCCAGGGCTGCACTGCAATCCTTCTCACTTTATTTCCTGCAAACACATTTGACATTAGCTTCCTTGTAACTTGTGAGTAATGTGGCTCTTACTCATCAGCCCGTCAGCCTCAGCCCCCCAAGAAGTATCCAAGTGTACCATTTCCCTTAAAGTCACTCCTGTCTCCCTGCAATGTGGTCTGTTGTGATTGGCTGGCAGGACCAGCCACCCCTTCCCCTTTACCTGCGAGTACATCTGCCCAGGAATGACCTTCTCCTGCATACATGGGGGCTCCATGTTGTAAGCTCTGTTACAACTTTACAGTTTTCATACTGCTCTCTGGTTGGCTGACAGCTGTTTCTTGACCCCCATCATATCCACGTACTCTCAGGCAGGCCTGTGATAGGCTGTAAGGACTGGGCAACTCTACCAGTGTCCTCAGAAGCACATCAGGCAAGGAAGCCGCACTCACTAAATACAGGGAAGATGCCGCTTTTGGCAGCATCATTCCCCCTGAGGTCTCCTACTGCTTTGTGATTGCCCGCTGGTTCTCAGCTCTCCCTTTGATCTGTCCACTTCCTCTGGACCAAGAAGTGTTTGCTTGAAAAAAATATAAAATGCAATGGTATTCACTGTGGAACAAATGTAAGCACCTAATGCAAGTGATATTCCTGTGGAAGGCCCATCTCTTGCAGAGCCAGAGGTGGCTTCACAGTCAACATCCAAGCGATCTTGAAGTTCTGGGCACATCAGGTACTCAGATAGCAGGGAGTTCCCTTGCAGGTACTCATGCCATCTTCTTACTGCCAGGCCATGAAGCGCTCAGACAAGGAGAACTTCTGGAAGAGGCCACCTTCGATTGTTATTGAAGAGTGATGGGAATTGAAAGGTCGTTGCCTGGGAAGGGAAGGAGGAACTCATCCTGAACTCCATCATGGATGTTCCCTATGCCACAAGCTTCGCAGTTGGCTCATTGTTGTGGAGGCACCTTTAAATGGCTGCATCCAGCACAGGGCAGCCCCTTACCTCTTCTCACAGAGGCCACCCTGCTGCACCCCCTCTCCCCTCCACTACCAACATCTAGTCACACGTGGCCAATGCAGTGCCCACTGGGAAAACGTACACAGCTCTGCTCCTGGCTGGACCTTTGCGTGGGCAAGGCAGCAGGCAAGGACAAAGAAAGCTCCCATGAGTTCGAGTCAATCACACTGGTGTTTCTCAAAGAACTAGCACCATTCTTTTCTTTTTCTCCACCCCAATGGCCCTGGAGGTCTCCACCTGTGGCTGGGAAGTTGGGAATTGAGCTGCCTGATAGAATGAAGAAACACCTGTCCCTAAGACAGCCACTGCCTTCTGAGGTGAGTCTGTGCTCTGCTGTGCTGTGCTTGCTGCTCCACACAACAGCCTGCCTTGCTGAGGGGCACTGTGGGAGTGCTGGCTGCTGAGAAAGTAGAGGAGAAGATGGCAGTGGCAGAGAGAAGGGGTTGAGGGTGCAGGAATACCATGGTCATGGACGCCCAGAGAGCTGAAGCAGAGCAGTGGAGGGAACACTTCCTGAAAAATGCAAGGGAGAGGCAGTGGCTATGAGGTGTGGGAGAAAATGTCAATTCATAGAATCATAGAATGGTTTGGGTTGGAAGAGACCTCAAAGATCATCTAGTTCCAACCCCCATGCCATAGGCAGGGACACCTTTCCATTACATTAGGTTGCTTAAAGCTTCATCTAACCTGGTCTTGAACACTTCCAGAAATTCATGAGGTCTGCACAGGCCCACCTCTCCAGCCTGTCAAGGTCCCTCAGGATGGCATCCCTTCCCTCCAGCGTGTTGACCACACCACAAAGCTCAGTGTCATCAGCAAACTTGCTGAGGGTGCACTTGATCCCACTGTCCAAGTTGCCAACAGCACCGGCCCCAATACCATTTCCTGAGGAACGTCACTGGTCTCCACTTGGACATCGAGCCACACTTCTTTCCAGGGTTTTACCCCATGATACTCTACCAAGCAGATCTTTCAAGAGGCCAAAGTCTGTTCTCCTGAAGTCCAAGGTAGTGAGCTTGCTGTGTCCTTTCCTTGCTGCCTTAAGGCTAATGATCTCGAACTCCACCATTTCAAGGTCACTATGGCCAAGAGTGCCCTTGAGCTTTACATTCACCACCAGCCCCTCCTTATTGGTGAGAACAAGGTCCAGCATAGCACCTCTCCTTGTTGGTTCCTCTATGACTTGGAGAAGGAAGTTATTATCACTGCATTCCAGGAACTTCCTGGTTTTCTTACATTCTGCTGTGCTGTCTCTCCAACAGATATCAGGATGGCTAAAGTCCCGCATGAGGACCAGGGATTGTTAACATGAGGCTGCTCCTATCTGTCTCTAGAGGGCCTCATCCGCTTGGTCTTCCTGGTCAGGCGGGCTGTAGCAGACCACCACCACAATGTCACCTGTCCCTGCCCTCGATGAAGCTGACTTACTGGATGGAGCATCAGGAATTCCTTTCTGCTGCTCTTCAGGTGCTCTCGGCTTGTCTTGAACAAGCGTGATATTATCCCCCTTCCCCTTCAAGTCTAGTTTTAAGCCCTGTCAGTGAGCTCTGTCAGCTAATGAGCAAAGAATTTCTTCCCACTTTGAGGAAGGTGAATTGCATCTGCTGCCAGCAAGTCTGGTGCCATGTAGGCTATCCCATTGTCAAAAAAGCCAAAATTGTGGTGGTGACACCAGCGACCGAGCCACGTATTAATAGGCTGGTGGTGTCTGTTTCTTCCACAGTTTTTCCACAACTAGAAGGAGAGAGGGAAATCACCCACAACTATTACCCATCTTTTCTTCCTCATGGAGGTCATCCTGATACAGGGGGTAGGCCTTTCTGACCCTGGCCACACCTCTAGTGTAGATGGACCATCATCTTCATGATCCAGCACCAGAGCTTCCACATTCAGAGATTCATAGCTGTTGTTCAGAGGAACCTGGGAAGGCGAGGTGGGGACGGAGAGGCTCACATGCTACCTGAGCACAGCCTTGCCTCCAGTCCCTCCTTTCCTTTAAGCTACTGCCCAGAGAGCTGGAGCACAGCAGTGCAGGGTACGTGTGCTGAAAGATGCTAAGGAGAGACAGTGAGTGAGGAGTGGGGGAAAAAATCAATTAGCAGAGGATATTTTGATCCATCAACCTCTGCGTTATGGGACCAGCAAGCTTCCGTTGAGCCACTCTGCTCCTCTCAGCACCCCATCCAAGACATTCCAGAGCCGGCCTGGCACTCCCTGGCACTGCCAGTGATACAAACCATCCTCCCTCCTCGCAAGCTGTTCCTCAGAAGCAGTCATCTCCTGATCTGTTCTCTCTTTGATCTTTCATCAAGTATATGGTAAAACAATAAACCATGTCTGAAGTAGAGCCAATATTGTTTAACCAAGGACATATATGCTTCTTGGTTAATGGACAGTGGACCTGGCTGAGGAACAAGTATACAATTGTGTCCTGAGTTGAACCAATACCTTATAGGGAATAAAAGAGGAAAGGACTGCTTCCTGAAAGTCCCTCATAATACCACCAGGGACCACCAGAAGAACTGGTGCCAAAGCCAGTTTTTTTTTCCGTAGATTCTGAGCTAAAGCCTAGAAGAATGACCCAGCATAGAGAGGAAAGCTGTTACATATGTATTAGGTAGGCTGGATCTTGTGTAAAACTCTTGAATAGATATTGCAGCTTCTCTCGTGGTCGGTGTGCTTGATGTGTGGAAAATCCACTGAGCACCCAGGCCTGAATGAATACAGTACGTCTCATGAGCGTGTGAAATTGGATCATTGCAGGCCAAGCACACATGCCCTGTTTGGACAACACCAGCACTTGTGCTCACTCCTCTTTCCCTTCCTCTATCCTGTGCCCTCACAGAGAAGAGCTGCTCTCCACTGAGTGCATGAGGGCTGCAACCCTGCCCAGAAATCCAGCTCCCAGGGGGAGGTGCAAAAGTCAGTTCTCTGCTGGCAAAGCAGGCAGACAGGGACACTTAGCATAGAATTACCAAGGGAAGTAATTCTCCCATTTTAGCTGTGCATATAGCAGTGCCCCAACCTAATGCATGGAGGACCCCCATATAGAGGAAAGGAGAGTTACTGTATGTTCCAGTACGGTTGTGTTGACCTATCAGATGTCTCATACTAAGGGATGAGCTGATTTGTTACTGTTGCTCGCACATCAGCATGTGTTTGTCCCGTTGCACGTGTTGTGGACGTAGGGCCAGTGGGATGTAGATCTTCAATGTTGTACAGCACTGTCCTGTGCAGGTGGAGTGGTTTTACACTAGATGCTGTTGGATTGCTGTTCTGCCTGTGGCTGTATGCCTGGGGGTTTGTGAAAGACAAATCTCCTGCTGTTTATCGTCAGTATGGGGAGTCCTCAGCCATTGAGAGCTGGTTTAAGGTAGGTCTCCAGGTCACCCTGAGGTAAAAGCTCAGCCCTAGGCAGTGTGCCTTCCTCTGAGCAAGCTGCATAGCAGTTAGTGCTTTGACTTTGACAGCTCCTGGGAGGGCCCTGCCCTGCCCTGCCCAACAGCTCCCAGCTTGTCCTCCTTCCTGGCACAGCCCTGCCCTTGTGGCTCCCTGACAGCCAAGGGCTGCCTCCACCTCCACCCCAGCCTTCCACAAAGCCAGAGAAACGCCTCCTCTCTGTACCTGATGCCATTCCTGTTCTGCCCAACTCTGCTGGGATTGGAGGTGGCACCCAATTTCCCCAGGACAGGTCCAGACCTGTCGGACTGGGTGATCCCCAGCCCTGGATTCTGTGAGATGTTCCAGGAAGGCTCTGGGCAGCTGGAGCTGGTAGATCCTGTTGGTGAGGATGAGGGACAAGGAGGCAGCACCAAAGCCTGCACGTTTGTGCTCTGTCTGCTCGTACCTTGTACCACCCCCAGGCCAGAGCATGTATCAGTCAGAGGAGACAAAAGCAAAAGCGAGATGGAGAAGGCTGGAATGTGTGTGCAGATATGAGCGTGAGGAGTGTCTCTGTGGCATGCTAGCTACAGAGGCTACTGCTCAGGGCAGAGAATTTGACTGCAGATCAAGAGGTTCCTGGCTCAGCTCCAGCTCCCCCTTCCACTGCCCCTTTCCTTCTTCATCCATGCTGCCAACACCTCTCAGGTTCTCTTTGTTGCGCTGCTTCTGCCACCCTCAGTGGAATTGCTGTAGGGAAGAGCAAGAGGCTCTTCCCTCCTTCTCCAGGCTCTCTCTGAATGGACTCCTCAGAGTTTCCCTTCTCCTTAAGATGCTGCACCACCTATGCTGGCAACCAGCAGCCCCTCTTCCTCTCAGGGGCTGTGACAGAGCAAACCCACCAGGGTCTGTGATGGCACAGGTAGTCTCCTGATGCCACTGGTTTTGTCCCAAAACTTGGGTTCAACAACTGGTGTGCAAAGATCCAGTCCAGACATAAAGTGAAGGTGTTTTCTTTTATTACACAGATACGTATCTATGGGTGCCTGTCCCAAGACAGCACACCGAGGCTCCAAATCGATGGTTATTTATTAACAAGGCATTAACATGTTCGTTTTCCCAATACATATACATTGTTTTCCTTTTAAACAATTGGTTAAAATATCTTCGTCTAGCATGTAAATTAGTGTGCATGTTTAATCCTTTTTTGTCCAGCCTTGGTAAGGCAGTATCTCAGATCTGTGATGTGTCTTCACTTCGTTGTTAGCAATGAGGTCCATGTATGTGCAGTAGAAACTCTTTTGTAGCTCCTAGTTGGCGCTGGCCCCTTCTCTTCCCTGCACTTGCCTGCTACTCCTCACCAATCTGCCTTTGTGAGACCTAAAGTGAGGGGCACTTTGTGAAAGCTAGAAAGACCTCAGATGCAGGAATTGTCTTCCCTTCATCTTTAGCAAAGAGGGCCATGTTGTGCAGGCTCTCTTTGGAGATGAGCGGCTGTAGTTTCAGGTGTAGGGAAGGCAGCTGGTTGGCATCTGCTGCTTGGGATGTGTGGTGAAGTCAGGCTCTCAAGTTCTACTCAAGAAGCAACAAAAGTGGACTTGTCCTCCCCCAGCTTGCCTACCATGTAAATTGGAAGAAGACAATCCCATTTACCCAGACATTTCTAGGGAAAGGCAAGAACACCTGTGGTAGGAGGCAAAGAGGTTTTTTGCTGAGTGAGTCCCTGGCCCTGGGTGCCCTGTGCAGCTGGAGGGACTGTGTCTGTAGAGTTGAGTGCCATGGCTGCAGTGTGGTCAATTGTCGGGAGCCCAAAAGGGGACTGTGGCCCGTAGTTGGCAGGATTCGAACCTGCGCGGGGAAACCCCAATGGATTTCTAGTCCATCGCCTTCACCACTCGGCCACAACTACCTGCTCTGGCTTTCTCTGCCCTGCTGAATACATGCCCGGTCCAAGGACACCTGACTCCCTCGGAGTTTCCATGTCAAGTCTCTGCAATTGGGACCTGCACTGGCACAGCAGGCACCTGGTGCCAGCCTTCCAGAAGCCTTGTGAGGCAGAAGCCCAGGGCCTACAGCTGCAGCTCCCAGCATCTTCTTCTCAGTCAGGCATTGTCGCGGACTGCCTGTGTCTTCTTCCAATGGGTCGCAACCAAACGGCTGTTGCGACCACAACGTATTCCACAATCAGAAGGCTCTTCTTAAACTCACTGCTATCTTAGTCCAACAGAGAGCTCCAACTCTCACTCTCTAGGGGGCTCCTGCCACTCCAAACTCCAGGAGGGAAATGCCCCACTCCCTCTTGGGAGTGCCCCACCTTTAAGCCTCCATGGGTCACGTGATCTCCAGCCAATCAACGTGACTCAGCACCTGTCTTGATGAGGCACAGGTGCTTCTCATGTAGCAGCCAGGAAACTTCCCCGACAAGGCATCTGCGATATCTTGCCACAGGGGACACTTTCCCTCCCCAGTTGGTATCTCTCCTGCTCCCAGGGAAGAAGGGAAGGCAGCTGTCTGGAGACATCCACAGGTGATGGTAGTTGTTGGGTGGGATATTAGACCCTGCTTTGCTTCTCAAATTTATCTGAGGATGTCTCCAGCCTGCTGTGAGCACTAAGGTGGGGACAGTCCCCCAGGGAAGACGATGACCTCCCAGCAGCACCCCCAGCCTCTTGGGGACCTAGGGTGGTGCCAGCCCTGGAACAAAGACCATGACTGACATGCAGGTTTCCTGGTGCATAGAGGGAATGGTTTGTGAGAGTGGGAGAGATCTATGGAAAGGGCAAGGTGGAGCCTGGCTGAGGAAAAGCGTGGAGGGGCAAAGTGAGAATACAAAGGAGGTGTGGGTGACTTGAAGGGAGACATGAGAGAGTTTGTTTTGGGTGAATGCGCATGTCCAGAGCTTTTTTCCAGCACTGGCAAGCATTGTCTAATTCCTGAGCATGGACCAAAATACTAAAAGACCCACAAAAATGATCTTTTCAATTGCTAGATGAAAGTAGCTCTGATTCCCTTTTGGCTCTGGAGCAGGAATATTTGGAAAATGGCACTAAGGAGTCAGTGCGGAGGTGCTGCATCTGGCAGGGTCTGTCTGCCTACAGAGCAGGGGTGGGAGGTGGTTGCAGTTGAGAGGGTGAGCATGAGGAGTGGGTTAAGGAACTATGTGCACTGGACGCTGAAAGGAGGAGGCCGGCCAGTATGCTGTTTGAGTGTGTGGTGGGAGGAGGCCTGTCCTTTAAGTAAGGGCTCAAAGGCCTGTCTGTCTGATCTGAAGTCACCCTGCAGACACACCTAGCCTGCCCAGGCTCCTGCACTGTAGAGGTATCTTGGAACTGGAGATAAGCATGTTCCTGGTAACTAAGAACTGAGACACCCTCATTTCTTTTGCAGCTTATAGCCTGTGGGCCAAAGCGAATACAAGAAGCCACTCAAATCCAATCTTGGCATGGGGTGGTGTAGAGGGTCAAATCCAATCTTGGCATGGAGGGTTTAGGTTGACACAGTATTTACAGACTCCCACTCTGTCATCAGCAATACTAGGAGTAGGTGGAGTTGAAAAGATAAGGACCCTGATTGTGCATGCTCTGTTCCCTACTGTGATGCCCACCCTAAATCCACCTTGTAGCCACATCGCCTACATCCAGAACTGAAAACCGGTGTTTTCCTCCTTTCCACTCCATACCCATCCCCTGGAGTTTATTGCCGCAACATCAGTGAAAGAGAGAACTGCCATGTCTCTATTTAACATGAAATTTCTGAAGAAAATTTGAGAGCCCTGACAATTTAACTCAAAAGTTCTGTACTAACATTCACATGAATAATTGGTTGAACAACTCCTCTTGAAAACTGGTTCCTGTCTTTCATACGATCATCGAATGGTTTACATTGGAAGAGACCTTAGAAGGTCGTCTAGTTCCAAACCCCCTGCCACGAGCATTGACACATTCCACTAGATCAGGTTGCTCAAAGCTTTATCCAACCTGGCCTTGAACACATCCAGGGATGGGGCATCCACGACTTCCTGGGCAACCTGTTCCCAGGTTTCACCACCCTTATTGTAAAATGTTTCTTCCTTATATCTAATTGAAATCTCCCCTCTTCCAGTTTAAAGTCATTGCCCCTTGTCCTGTCACTACACATCCTTGACAAATGTCCCTCTCCAGCTTTCTTGTAGCCCTTTAGGTACTGGAAGGCAGATAGAAGGCCTCCCCGAAGCCTTCTCTTTTCCAGGCTGAACATGCACAAATCTCTCAGCCTCTCTTCATAGCAGAGGTGCTCCAGCCTTCGCATCATCTTTGTGGCCCTCCTCTGCACCCGTTCTACAGCTCCATGTCTTTCTTGCGTTGGGAACTCCAGAGCTGAAGGCAGTACTCCAGTTGGGGCCTCACCAGAGCAGAGTAGAGGGGCAGAATCACCTCCCTGTCCTCTGCCAGGGAATGTCCAGGCCAGGCAGTGAAAAGTCACTCCGTCCTCAGCAGACATGCAAGACCCACTGTGGACACGGGCAGAAGAAATGAGATCAGTTCTTAAATACTTTCAGTGGCAGGACTCAAGGTTGACCCTGAGAGATACCACAGGTCTGTGATCATCAGGTTACAGACTCATACTCTGTTTCCCTGAGGCTTTTAGGATTTTTCTTGCCTGCTTACTTCTCTCTGGATCTCTGGTATCATTTCAGGGATCTCTACCCACAATTGGTGATAACCTCAGGACAAAGACCAGTGTTCTTCCTTGCAGAGCAGGTGGCTGACTGAGGGGAGGAGAACAAACCACCACAAGTCTCCAGCGATGCTGCACAAAGTCTTTAATGAGAAGGAGAAAATGCAGTGGCACAGAAGCGAGAGCAATAAATGTGTCTGCTGGGTTCAGAGAGGCCCAGAGAATGACCCATTTCCAAAGGCAGGTTCCACACAAAGTGCTTAAACTACCATGTTCTGCTCTACCTGATGGCAATTGTGGCCCATCAAGAGCAGTCCCTAACTCCCACAGCCTCCCACTATCAGTAGGAGGTTCAGCAAAGCAGAAGAGAATGAGTCCTTTCTCAAGGAGCTCAGAGCAAAGCAGAGCAAGAGGAGACCCAGCGATTCCTTGTTGTGCAGTGCGGAGCAGCGGGCACAGGTTCCTTCTGCCAGGTGGGATGCGGACACTCAGCCCGGCTGCAAGCCATCGCCATGCTTCTGCTGCTGCAGGGTCCTTGTCTTCCTTCCTCCTCTGAAAGGGATGATCCACCGGTTTCAGCAGTTAAAACTATATTGGGGTGGGGGAGGCAGGCAGAGCCCTGACCCCCCCAGACCGAAGGAGCCCCCTGAAGAGATGGGAACACCCCCGACACTGAGGGAGCTCCCAACAGCAGCTGACAGAGACGATCCCACGGCTGTGCTCTGAGGGAAAGAGGTGAGGATGGGGCCTGGCAGGGTCACCACCACTGGGGAGGCCTGGATGGCCACCGTCGAGTCAGCGCAGCGGGCGACACAGGGCTCACTGCAGCTGCTGGCAAGTGGGGTTGGGCCAGAGGTGCCGCAGGGGCGTGGGGGACAAGGTCTGAAGCAAGACATCTCTGGGTGAGGGAGGCAAAGCTGAAACACAGAGAAGAGAGAAAACCCAGACCTCAACATCACCCTGTCTATCGTTTCTTCAGCTGCTTCTGCAGATACTCTTTGCACAGGAAGGCTGATCCACTGTGGAGACAGGGCCCAGCACAGTGGGTTTAGGGCATCTGTGCAAAGACTGCATACCCATTGCTAGAACAAACATTGCTGCATTGAAAGCGGCACTGGATGCCCTTGGCCATTTGGTTCGAGACCATCTGCTGCATGTGCATATTCTGGCGGACAGACCTCCCTGCAGCTGAGCCCCATTCATCCCATTCTGCTTCTTGAAAGGACCCCCTCTTCCCAGCTCTCCCCAGCCCTGCCCATTCAAAGAGAAAGAGGTCAGAACTGTTCAACAGCTCTATTGCATGGCCAAGCTGAGGCAGCCCAAGTATCAACCTGAGCAGTCCCCAGGAGAGCAGTTCAGCCCACAGGGAGACATGGAGCGGACTCAGGCTTACCTTGTTCCTCGAGGAAAGGGAGGCAAGAGAGAAGGATGTGGAGCCTGCAGCAGCACAGGCTTTTATGCTGTGTCCCAGAGCCCCAGGAGGCCACAAACATTCCTTGATCATGAACCATCTAAACGCCTAGTTGTTGCTGTTTCCTAAAGCCTCAATGGTGATTAAGCTCTTGCCTTTTTCACCTGAAATATTGTGCTCCACTTCATACCACTGAATATCCAAACAATTCATCTGTGTCCCAGCTTCATAAGGCCAATGAACTCCAAGGTCTCAGACTGGTGTGCAGGGAGATTTTAAGCGGGTTTGTGTGATAGAGACTGCCTTCGTCACATTGCCTGCCTGATGGTGAGTACGGCTTCCAGTCATGGTCAAATTCAGCTATAGAGTCACTTCTCAAGAGTTTTATGTGCTGAGGCTGAGGTTAAATGTGAGAGACTTTTCTCCTCATGGATCATCGTAAAAACACAAGACGCAGTGGGTAAATTCAGACAGAGTGTCAAGACTACACAATCCCATTTAGGATAAGAGACTGACCTCTGCAGGGACATGGCAAAGGTCAACATCAAGGAACGATCACAGTGTGCTGCAGGGAAGCCCCTTGTGGGCAGGAGTGAGGGCCACCAAGACCTTTGTTTACACTCATCAGGATCTGCCACAGTCTTTTTTTTCACCCCAAGAGCCCAGGGAACAAAGGCAGAATAATAAAAATGCAGAGCTGTCCAGAGAGTCAGGCAGGTCTCTTTCAAGAGACCTCTCCATGGGATCTCTCTTGCCATATCTGCTGACAACTTGACCAGACCCTCACATTTCTTCCAACCAGAGGTGTGGGCTCAGCTTGGGAAGTGGAGAACCTTTTGGAAACAAACAAATCAAGGTGTGGGAGGATGATCAAAGCGATGCTTGTGTCTTCCCTGAAGGAGACCCACACTCCAATTGACCTGTTTTGGTCAGCAAGTTCACCCAACGGCACAAAGTCTGGTTGGTCTGCTATAGAGGAGAGGTGCAGGGCACAGAGTCAAAAGCTCACAGATATTTTCCTGGGTCAAGGATGGGATGGCCCATTCCATGCATTTCAAACTACAAAAGGACATGAGATCAGCCTCCCAGAGCACCTGGGAGTCATTGTATTATGGAAGAGTTGGGAAAAACCCTGATCTCCAGGCAAACATGAGTCACCCTGCTGTGAACTTTGGTAGACATGGTGTCCTAGCTTCAAGCATGCCACAGATAGCAGAGCTCAAAGCCTCATTATTCCAAAGTTCTGCTTTCCTCAAAGGCATTTCCACACATTTTAGCACCACTCCTGAGCCAACTGGTGCTTCTCTGCAATCTTGTACTGCTACAGCCTTCCAAAGAATTGCGTTTTGGTGGCTGCTCAGGGGCTCATGTGACTCAGTGCAGCTCAGGATAATGAAGGTTAGAAAGGACCACTGGACGTCGTCTGGGATGACTTCCTGCTCTGAGTAGGCAAAATTACCCATTTACCTCAGGAAGTTCTTGGTCTTGTCCCATTGAGTTCTCAACAGTGTCATTGTTGGAGAGGTCACTGTCTCCTGTGCAGCTCTTCCAGGGCTGCACTCACTCTGTGCCACTGGGAAATGGCCGTGAGGGTGTCAGCACTGGTGAGTAGATCTCAGGGTTATGGTGTAAGTTCTGGAAATGTGATGAATAGAAGTTTTCTTGTGGTCCGTATAATAACACCTCAAGGACTCCCACTTCTCTGTCTCACTCTCCGCCATGTTGTTTCATCCTACTTTTAAAACCCACCTACTGCGACCTTTGATCTGAATGAGCCAAAAGGCCAGAGTGTGCTCCATGGTACCATGAAGAGCTCAAGGGCTGGATGTGTGCATGGAATGCCTCCTGCTCTGTGTTTTGCTTTCATGCCAGTGACTAGAAGCCCATTCTGAGCAGAAGGGCTGGAATGTGGAGCCAAAGTCTGTCCCAGCAGAGATTTCACTGTAAATCCTGATAGGAGCCTTCAATCCTAATGTCTCTAGGCATATCAAGGACAAGAGGGTCATTAGGGGCTGTCAACATGGCTTCACTAAGGGGAAGTCGTGCTTGACAAACCTGATAGCCTTTGATGAGGACATCACCCAGTGGGTGGATGATGGTAGAGCAGTGGATGTGGTCTATCTTGACTTCAGTAAAGCATTTGACACAGTCTCCCACAGAATCCTCACAGCTAAACTGAAGAAATGTGGTCTGGATGATCGGGTAGTGAGGTGGATTGTGAACTGGCTGAAGGATAGAAGCCAGAGAGTAGTGGTCAATGGGACAGAGTCCAGTTGGAGGCCTGTATCCAGTGGAGTCTCTCAAGGGTCGGTACTGGGACCTGTATTGTTCAACATATTCATCGATCACTTGGATGAGGGAATAGAGTGCACGGTCAGCAAATTTGCTGATGACACTAAACTGGGAGGAGGGGCTGGCACATCTGAAGGCTGTGCTGCCATTCAGAGAGACCTGGGCAGGCTGGAGAGTGGGGCGGGGAGAAATTTAATGAAATACAACAAGGTCAAGTGTAGAGTCTTGCATCTGGGTAAGAACAACCCCATGTACCAGTACAAGTTGGGGACTGCACTGTTGAGGAACAGCACAGAGGAAAGGGACCTGGGGGTCCTGGTGGGCAGCAGGATGACCATGAGCCAGCAATGTGCCCTTGTGGCCAAGCAGGCCAATGGCATCCTGGGGTGTATTAGGATGGGTGTGGTTAGTAGGTCGAGAGAGGTTCTCCTCCCCCTCTACTTTGCCCTGGTGAGGCCGCATCTGGAATATTGTGTCCAGTTCTGGGCCCCTCAGTTCAAGAAGGACAAGGAACTGCTGGAGAAAGTCCAGCGCAGGGCCACAAAGATGATGAAGGGAGTGGAGCATCTCCCTTATGAGGAAAGGCTGAGGGAGCTGGGTCTCTTTAGCTTGGAGAAGAGGAGATTGAGGGGGGACTTCATCAATGTTTATAAATATGTAAAGGGTGACTGTCATGAGGATGGAGCCAGGCTCTTCTTAGTGGCATCCAATGACAGGACAAGGGGAAATGGATATAAGCTGGAACATAGGAGGTTCTGCTTAAACATGAGGAAGAACTTCTTCCCAGTAAGGGTAACAGAACACTGGAACAGGCTTCCCAGAGAGGTTGTGGAGTCTCCTTCTCTCGAGATGTTCAAAACCTGCCTGGACACGTTCTTGTGTGATCTAATCTAGGTGGTCCTGCTCCGGCAGGTGGATTGGACTAGATGATCCTTTGAGGTCCCTTCCAATCCCTAACATTCTGTGATTCTGTGATCCTAATCTTGATAGTCAACGCTTGTCCACATCCAGACCTTACGCTGTAAGCTCGGGATCTTCTCACCAGTGCTGGCACCCTCACTGCCATCTCCCAGTGGCCCACTTGTGGTCCCGAGAGGCTCAGCTGTGAGAGACCCTGGCTGGTAGGATGGGGACTGGACCTCAAGCTCTTGCTCAGGTGATAGCGTTCCTCTTTGGTGGCTACATGGTTGGAATGAGTCATCTCAAAAGGTCCTTTCAAACCCAAGATGTTTGATGAAAGCTGAGGAGAGGGATCGTTGCCCTCCCCTTGACACTGCAGAGGCTACATCTAGGTGGGTGTGTCTCATTTTGGGTCCCCACGGACAAGAGAGGTACTGGCAGAGGACCTGGCATAACGTAAGGGCTGGAGCACATGACGTATGGGTGAGGATGAGAACACTAGGTTAGTGGAGCCTAGCAGGGATAAGCAAGGTGAGGAGCAGAGGATGGATGTAACTGCAAAAGGGCAAGAGGTCCAGAGCCTGCTGAGGTACCAGGAAAGATTGATCTGCTTGGAGCAGTGGATGGGAGTGAAGGACCAGCAGAGGTCCATTCCAACCTTCATTATTCTGGGTGCAGAGTCACACGAGCCCTTGAGCAGCCATCAAAAGGCAATGCCTTGGAAGGCCACTGCAGCAGGAGACAGCAGAGAAGCACCAGTTGTTTCCAGAGTCTATGAGCCCTGTTATTCCTGGCATGCCTGAGGCCAGGACACCATGGCCTCTGAAGTTCACAGCAGGGTGATTCATGTTTGCTGGGCCTTCAGGGTTTTTCCCAACTCTTCCACAATATAGTGTCTTCTCTTCCACGAAGGACGCAGGCATCTCTTTGATCTCAAAACCATGCTGTGGTGGAGCTTGATGAGTGTAAGTAAGGTCCTCCTGGTCATCACTCCTGCCTGCAGGGAGTTACCCTCCATCCCATAATGGTCTTTCCTTGTCGTTGACTTTTGTCACATCTCTGGAAATGTGAGTCTGTTTTCCCATATGGTTTTGTGCAGTCTTGACTTTCTATCTGAACTTACCTGATGTATCCTGTGTGCCTACGGTGATCCATGGGGAGAATTTTCTCTCAGGGTTAGTCAAAGTGTCTGCACTGAGAGCACTTGAAAGTTGAATCAAGGAGTCACTCTGTCCCATCCCACTCAGTGGGGCTGAGTAGACATGAGCTTTTGGAATTCTCTGCGTGGTAGCCAGGAGTCACAACAATGACGCAAAAGGTTTGACTGAAAACAAAGCTTTACTTGGCATTTACAAAAGATGGTAACTATGAATGACACGACTTCTAACAGAACGGGGTTGTAATGGATATTGACTTGCAAAAACTTACGAACAAACTTACAAACTTACACCAACAAACTTACACCAATGTTACCCCTATGTGCCTACTAGTCAAGTCAAGGATAGAGAAGAAAGACGAAAACAAAAGGAGAGATAAGAGTAATGATATCACCACCCTTGGATCCAGCAGCAGTCTCTGCTGGTGGTCAGGGTCCTCTGGTGGTGGGTGTGCTTGACTCACAAACCGAGAGGCTTGCCCATTCTCCTTTTATATCCTCAGGGTGCCTGCTGTCCCTCTTCAGGCAAGGAGTCCTGTTGTGCATGTGCAATTGTTCATACAATTTCACAAAAGTTCTCAAAATGAGTCAGTGGGCACAGGGGTTCTTGGTGGTCTCACCATCCTGTTCTGCACAGTTGACTGAGCATTGACCATTAATGTTCATGCAAGTGTTTAACTTCCATTCCTACGTGGCATCTCAGAGGGAGAGAGGTGGGTTTCTCAAGACAGCACCCCACCTCTGCAGGGTCCTGCTTGCCTGACACAGTCCCTTATTGAGTGAGGAAGTTTGCTTGCAGAGATACAAAGGAGTGACTGGCTTCTTGTATTCCCTTTGGCCCACAGGCTATAAGCTGCAAAAGAAATGAGGGTGTCTCAGTTCTTAGTTACCAGGAACATGCTTATCTCCAGTTCCAGGATGCCTCTACAGTGCAGGAGCCTGGGCAGGCTAGGTGTGTCTGCAGGGTGACTTCAGATCAGACAGGCCTTTGAGCCCTTACTTAAAGGACAGGCCTCCTCCCACCACACACTCAAACAGCATACTGGCCGGCCTCCTCCTTTCAGCGTCCAGTGCACATAGTTCCTTAACCCACTCCTCATGCTCACCCTCTCAACTGCAACCACCTCCCACCCCTGCTCTGTAGGCAGACAGACCCTGCCAGATGCAGCACCTCCGCACTGACTCCTTAGTGCCATTTTTCAAATATTCCTGCTCCAGAGCCAAAAGGGAATCAGAGCTACTTTCATCTAGCGATTGAAAAGATCATTTTTGTGGGTCTTTTAGTATTTTGGTCCATGCTCAGGAATTAGACAATGCTTGCCAGTGCTGGAAAAAAGCTCTGGACATGCGCATTCACCCAAAACAAACTCTCTCATGTCTCCCTTCAAGTCACCCACACCTCCTTTGTATTCTCACTTTGCCCCTCCACGCTTTTCCTCAGCCAGGCTCCACCTTGCCCTTTCCATAGATCTCTCCCACTCTCACAAACCATTCCCTCTATGCACCAGGAAACCTGCATGTCAGTCATGGTCTTTGTTCCAGGGCTGGCACCACCCTAGGTCCCCAAGAGGCTGGGGGTGCTGCTGGGAGGTCATCGTCTTCCCTGGGGGACTGTCCCCACCTTAGTGCTCACAGCAGGCTGGAGACATCCTCAGATAAATTTGAGAAGCAAAGCAGGGTCTAATATCCCACCCAACAACTACCATCACCTGTGGATGTCTCCAGACAGCTGCCTTCCCTTCTTCCCTGGGAGCAGGAGAGATACCAACTGGGGAGGGAAAGTGTCCCCTGTGGCAAGATATCGCAGATGCCTTGTCGGGGAAGTTTCCTGGCTGCTACATGAGAAGCACCTGTGCCTCATCAAGACAGGTGCTGAGTCACGTTGATTGGCTGGAGATCACGTGACCCATGGAGGCTTAAAGGTGGGGCACTCCCAAGAGGGAGTGGGGCATTTCCCTCCTGGAGTTTGGAGTGGCAGGAGCCCCCTAGAGAGTGAGAGTTGGAGCTCTCTGTTGGACTAAGATAGCAGTGAGTTTAAGAAGAGCCTTCTGATTGTGGAATACGTTGTGGTCGCAACAGCCGTTTGGTTGCGACCCATTGGAAGAAGACACAGGCAGTCTGCGACAATGCCTGACTGAGAAGAAGATGCTGGGAGCTGCAGCTGTAGGCCCTGGGCTTCTGCCTCACAAGGCTTCTGGAAGGCTGGCACCAGGTGCCTGCTGTGCCAGTGCAGGTCCCAATTGCAGAGACTTGGCATGGAAACTCCGAGGGAGTCAGGTGTCCTTGGACCGGGCATGTATTCAGCAGGGCAGAGAAAGCCAGAGCAGGTAGTTGTGGCCGAGTGGTGAAGGCGATGGACTAGAAATCCATTGGGGTTTCCCCGCGCAGGTTCGAATCCTGCCAACTACGGGCCACAGTCCCCTTTTGGGCTCCCGACAATTGACCACACTGCAGCCATGGCACTCAACTCTACAGACACAGTCCCTCCAGCTGCACAGGGCACCCAGGGCCAGGGACTCACTCAGCAAAAAACCTCTTTGCCTCCTACCACAGGTGTTCTTGCCTTTCCCTAGAAATGTCTGGGTAAATGGGATTGTCTTCTTCCAATTTACATGGTAGACAAGCTGGGGGAGGACAAGTCCACTTTTGTTGCTTCTTGAGTAGAACTTGAGAGCCTGACTTCACCACACATCCCAAGCAGCAGATGCCAACCAGCTGCCTTCCCTACACCTGAAACTACAGCCGCTCATCTCCAAAGAGAGCCTGCACAACATGGCCCTCTTTGCTAAAGATGAAGGGAAGACAATTCCTGCATCTGAGGTCTTTCTAGCTTTCACAAAGTGCCCCTCACTTTAGGTCTCACAAAGGCAGATTGGTGAGGAGTAGCAGGCAAGTGCAGGGAAGAGAAGGGGCCAGCGCCAACTAGGAGCTACAAAAGAGTTTCTACTGCACATACATGGACCTCATTGCTAACAACGAAGTGAAGACACATCACAGATCTGAGATACTGCCTTACCAAGGCTGGACAAAAAAGGATTAAACATGCACGCTAATTTACATGCTAGACGAAGATATTTTAACCAATTGTTTAAAAGGAAAACAATGTATATGTATTGGGAAAACGAACATGTTAATGCCTTGTTAATAAATAACCATCGATTTGGAGCCTCGGTGTGCTGTCTTGGGACAGGCACCCATAGATACATATCTGTGTAATATAAGAAAACACCTTCGCTTTATGTCTGGACTGGATCTTTGCACACCAGTTGTTGAACCCAAGTTTTGGGACAAAACCAATGTTATCAGGAGACTACCCGTGCCATCACAGACCCTGGTGGGTTTGCTCTGTCACAGCCCCTGAGAGGAAGAGGGGCTGCTGGTTGCCAGCCTAGGTGGTGCAGCATCTTAAGGAGAAGGGAAACCCTGAGGGGCCCATTCAGAGAGAGCCAGAAGAAAGAACAAAGGTGAGAAGGAGGGAAGAGCCTCTTGCTGATGCACAGTCTGTTCCCTGCAGCAATTCCACTGAGGGTGGCAGACGCAGCGCAACAAGAAGCCTAGAGGTGCTCGACAGCATGGATGAACACTTGAACACTTCCACGGATTGTGGATGCCACATCCCTGGAAGTGTTCAAGGCCAGGTTGGACGAGGCTTTGAGCAACCTCGTGTAGTGGAGGGTGTCTCTGCCCACAGCAGGGGGGTTGGAACTAGATGATCTTTGAGGTCTCTTCCAACCCTAACCGTTCTATGATTCTATGATTCTATGAAGAAGAAAAGAGGCAGTGGAAGGGAGACCTGGAGCTGAGCCAGGGATCTCTTGATCAGCAGTCAAACTCTCTGCCCTGAGCAGTAGCCTCTGTCGTTGGCATGCCACAGACACATTCCTCCACATCCCAGCCCTCTCCATAACCCAGAGATCGATGGATCAAAATATCCTCTGCTAATTGATTTTTCCCCCCACTCCTCACAGTCACTGCCTCTCCTTAGCATCTTTCAGCAAATGTACCCTGCACTGCTGTGCTCCAGCTCTCTGGGCAGTACCTTAAAGGAAAGGAGAGAATGGAGGGAGAGGACTGGAGGGACAACATAGCAGAACATTAGAAAACCAGGATATTCCTGAAATACACTGATAATAACTTCCTTCTCCAAGTGATAGAGGAACCAACAAGGAGAGGTGCTATGCTCGACCTCGTTCTCACCAACAAGGAGGGGCTGGTGGGGAATGTAGAGCTCAAGGGCACTCTTGACTATAGTGACCATGAAATGGTGGAGTTTGAGATCATTAGCCTTAAGGCAGCAAGCCCACTACCCTGGACTTCAGGAGAGCAGACTTCGGCATCTTCAAAGTTCTGCTTTGTAGAGTATCATGGGATAAAGCCCTGGAAAGAAGAGTGACTCGATGTCCAAGTGCAGTCCAGTGATGTTCCTCAGGGGTCAGTACTGGGGCCGGTGCTGTTGGCAGCATCTTTGTTGGCAACATGGACGGTGGGATTGAGTGCACCCTCAGCAAGTTTGCTGATGACACTGAGCTGTGTGGTGTGGCCAACACGCTGGAGGGAAGGGATGCCATCCTGAGGGACCTTGACAGGCTGGAGAGGTGGGCCTGTGCAGACCTCATAAATTTCAGCAAGACCAAGTGCAAGGTCCTGCACCTTAGTCAAGACAGGACTTGGGGTTGTTGGTTGATGAGAAGCTCAACATTAGCCCGCAATGTGTGCTTACAGTCCAGAATGCCTATCCTATCCTCGGCTGCATCCAAAGAAGAGTTGCTAGCAGGTCCGAGGGAAGTGAATCTGTGCCTCTGCTCTCATGAGACCCCACCTAGAGTACTGCCTTCAGCTCTGGGGCCCCCCAACATAAGAAAGACATGGAGCTATTGGAGTGGGTGCAGAGGAGTGCCAAGAAGATGATGTAAGGGCTGGAGCACCTCTCCTTGTGAAGACAGGCTGAGAGAGTTGGGATTGTTTAGCCTGCAAAGGAGAAGGCTCTGGGGAGACCTTCTAGCAGCATTCCAAAACCTAAAAAGGGCTTACAAGGAAGCTGGAGAAGAACTTTTTGTGAGGGTATGTAGTGATAGGACAAGGGACAATAGATTTAACTGGAAGAGGGTAGACTTAGGTTAGAAATTCTTTACTCTGAGGGTGGTGAAACAGTGGAACAGGCTGCACAGATGAGTTGTGGATGTACAATTTCTGGAAGCGTTCAAGACCACGTTAGAAGTTGCTTTAAGCAACCGAATGCAGTGGAAGGTGTCCCTGCCTATGGCAGGGGGTTGGAACTAGATGATCTTTGAGGTCTCTTCCAACCCAAACCATTCTATGATTTTATGAATTGACTTTTTCTCCCACTCCTCATAGCCACTGCCTCTCCCTTGCATTTTTCAGGAAGTGTTCCCTCCACTGCTCTGCTTCAGCTCTCTGGGCGTCCATGACCATGGTATTCCTGCACCCTCAACCCCTTCTCTCTGCCACTGCCATCTTCTCCTCTACTTTCTCAGCAGCCAGCACTCCCACAGTGCCCCTCAGCAAGGCAGGCTGTTGTGTGGAGCAGCAAGCACAGTACAGCACAGCCTCGCCTCACAAGGCAGTGAGAGACAGGGGACAGAGTTGTTTCTCCTTCCTATCAGGCAGCTCAATCCCCAACTTCTCAGCCACAGGTGGAGACCTCCAGGGTCACTGAGGTGGAGAAAAAGAAAAGAATAGTGCTAGTTTTTTTTTCAGTCACACCAGTGTGATTGACTGGAAGACCTGAGAGCTTTCTTTGTCCTTGCCTGCTGCCTTGCCCACTCACAGGTCCAGCCAGGAGCAGAGCTGTGCAGGTATTCCCAGTGGGCACTGCATTGGCCACGTGTGACTAGATGTTGGTAGTGGAGGGGAGAGGGGGTGCAGCAGGGTGGCCTCTGTGAGAAGAGGTAAGGGGCTGCCCTGTGCTGGATGCAGCCATTTAAAGGTGCCTCCACAACAATGAGCTAACTGCGAAGCTTGTGGCATAGGGAACATCCATGATGGAGTTCAGGATGAGTTCCTCCTTCCCTTCCCAGGCAATGACCTTTCAATTCCCATCACTCTTCAATAACAATCGAAGGTGGCCTCTTCCAGAAGTTCTCTTTGTCTGAGTGCTTCATGGCCTGGCAGTAAGAAGACGGCATGAGTACCTGCAAGGGAACTCCCTGCTACCTGAGTACCTGATGAACCCAAAGCTCCATGATCGCTTGGATGTTGACTGTGAGGCCATCTCTGGCTCTGCAAGCGATGGGCCACCCACAGGAATATCACTTGCATTAGATGCTTACATTCATTCCAGCCAAACTGGAAGAACTGCCAAGGAGACAGTGACCTCTCCAGCAGGGGCCCTATTCAGAAGTCAACAGGCCAAGGCCCCAAATGCGCTGAGGTACCAGGGAAGATTTGTCTGCTGAGAGCGGGAAGTCAGCCCAGGGGACCTCCTGAGGTTATTCCTAACCTTCTGTTGTGGGTTAGGCCACTCCAGCAACCAAACCCTACACAATCGCTCACTCCCCCACCCCCATGGATGAAGGAGAGAATCAAATAAAGAAAAAAAAAGAGACCCATGGGTTAAGATAAGAACAATTTACTACTACCGCTACCAATATGTAAGTATGGATGTGTACAAGGATAAATATATACAAACGAGTGATGTACGGTGCAATTGCTCACCACCCCTTGACCAAGGCCCGTCTCATCCTGAAGCTGCAATCCCAAAAGAGCTAAAACCCAATACCGCAATCCTGGATGAATGGGAGGCCCCAAGACAGAGAGCGAGATAGAGAAAACACTCCGAGAGTCTGAAAGTGAGAGTCCCGGAAGAGCAAAAGCCCTTCTTTCCAGCTGACCCTCACTTTTATACTGGGCATGACGCTGCATGATATGGAATACTAATTGGCCAGTTTGGCCTCAATCTTAAGTTCAAGTACAAATCGTAAGGAGAGTCGTGGACCCCTTGTCCCGGTCATGATCCCCCCTATCATGTTTTGCTCCTGCACACTGGCAAGAACACAGCAAGCTGAAAAGTCCTTGAGACCTCAGTGCCAACTATAAACATCAGTGCGCTATCAACATTCTTCTCAGAGTGAGCCTCTGAGTAAAACCAAAACACGGAGCTCTCGTAGCTGCTAAAAAGAAGAGCTGACTCTGTCCCAGTGTCATGGTTTGATGTGGGGGGGGGTGGTTCTGGTGGCAGGAGAGGGGTTTTGGTCCCTGTGACCTCCACGGTTTTGGAACCGGGTTAGGCTTAGTTCTGGCCACCAGATCAGACTGCCATCCCCCTCGGGGTTGAGCCAATAGGGCGCCTCTGCGAATTGCCCTATTTAAGTCAGGACAAAGGGACTGGAAAAGGTGCTTTGTCCAGGATCGAGCAGAGAAGGGAGGAGGGCACTGCCCCCGCTCCCTGGCTCCCGGCCGGGCAGCTGCCTGCGTCGGGCCAGTGCCGCCCACGGAGAATGGCGGCGGCGGAGCCAGCTGGGGAACTCGGGGGCACCCCACTCCCGGGGTGCCCACTGGGCTGAGTTCACCTGGAGAGGACTGAGATCTGAGAGAAACAGCCGCATCGACAGCAGGTCAGTGAGGATGGAGCGGGAGGAGGTGTGCCGGAGCCGAGTTTCCCCTGCGGCTGATGGTGAGATGGCAGGCGGCCCCCCTGCAACCAGGACGGCCTCGGTGGAGCAGAGACCCACTCGCAGCCCGTGGGGAGAAGATGTTTGAGCCTGAGGATGGTCGTGTTGGGGTGCATGACAAGGCGGAGAGGCATCTGGAGTCTGCGTGATGACCCACGCCGGAGCGAGTGGCTACAGCTCCCTAAGTACCCGAGACTGTGGTAAAGCCCACACCGGAGCAATCTGTGGGGAAGGATTGTTTCCAGTGGGCTGGACTCACGCTGGAGAAGTTTGTGGATTTTTCCTCGTGGGTAGGGGATCCATTGGAGCAGGGGAAAAGGGTGTAAGGACTCCTTCTCCTTTAAGAAAGAAGCAGCAGTAACAGCACGGAATGAACTGACCTGCACTCCCCCAGTCCCTGCCCCCTGTGCTGCTGGGGGGAGGAGGTAGAGCCGGGAGGAAAAGGAAAGGGGGGGGGGGAAGGTGTCGGTTTTAAGATCTGGTTTTGTTTCTTTCTGTCCTCTTGAGTAATCGGTTTTTGTTTCCCTTTGTCCTTCTAAGTAATCATTAATAAACTGTTTTGCTTTGAGAAAGCCCAGTCTGTTTTGCCCGGGACCATGGTTGGTGGGTGCTCCCTCTGTTCTTGTCTCAACCCTCAGTCCCTTTGTTTTTTTTTCTTTTTCTCTCCTCTCTACTTTACTGGAGGAGAGACTGTGTGAGTTTTAGTTGCTGGATCAGCCTAAAACCACGACACCCAGCTAAAACCAGGACACCTTCATTATTCTGGAGTGCACCGAGTCTCATGGGCCCTTGAGCAGCCACCAAAAGGCAACGTCTTGGAAGGCAGCAGCAGCACGAGATTGCAGAGAAGCACCTGTTGCTTCTGGAATGGTGCTAAAATGTGTGGAAATGGCGTAGAGGAAAGCAGAACTTTTGAAGAATGAGGCTATGAGCTCTGGTATGTCTGAGTCCAGTGCACAGTGTCCATTGAAGTCCAAGGCACGATGACTCCCAGGTGCTCTGGGAGACTGATCCCATATCCCTTTGTAGTTTGAAATGCATGGAATTCCATCCCTGGAATGGATGAATCCCTGTCATCCCATCCCTGACCCAGGAAAAAGGGCTGTGAGCTTTTCTGTGAGCTTTTTTGTGAGCTCAACTCCCTGCCCTGTGTCTCACCTCAAAAGCAGGCCATCCAGACTTTGGCCTCTGGGATGAACTCCCTGAGCAAAACAGGTCAATTTGAGTTTGGGCCTTTGAGCCTTTCTTTCGGAAGGACACAGGCATTTCTTGAATCATCCTCCTGTACCTTGAATTCTTTGCTTTCCAATGGGTTCTCCACTTCATGGACATAGCAAAAGAGATCCCATGAGGAGCTCCTTGTGGTTGGTCAGGTTGATACTTTAGCTGCCTCAGCTTGGCCATGCAATAGAACTGTTGAACAGCTGTGACCACCTTCCATTTTGATGGGGGTTGCCTGGAAGAGCTTGGAAGAGGGAGGTTCTTTCAAGGAGAAGGGGATCAATGGGGCTCAGCAGCAAGGACGTCTACCCACCCTAATGTGCACCTGCAGCAGATGGTTGCTCAGCAAATGGCCAAGAGTTCCCTCCCTGCTCTGTGTTTCAGCTTTGCCTCCCTCACCCAGAGATGTCTTGCTTCAGATCCTGTGTTCCAACACCCTACGGCACCTCTGGCCCAACCCCACTTGCCAGCAGCTGCAGTGAGCCCTGTGTCACCTGGTGTGCTGAAATCTGGGGCCTCCCTTGATCTGGGGGGTCAGGGCTTTGTCTGCCTCCCCCACCCCACTGCACTCTGCAATACTGGAGCTGGTGGATCATCCCTTTCATAGAGGTGTGGAAGATGTAGATGCCGCAGCATGCGCATGGCCTCAGTTGGATGTCCTCCTCCCACATTGCAGGAGGAACCTGTGCCCACTGCTCCTTACTGCACAGCACTCCTTGTCGTGCCTCTTCTGGCTCTGCTTGGCTCTGAGCTCCTCAATGAAGGGCTTGCTCTCTTCTGCTTTGCTGAACATTCTACTAATGGGGGAAGGGTACCAGAGCTGAGGACTGCTCTTGGTGGCCTGAGACTGCCACCAGGGTATAGCAGAATGGAAAGAGGCAAGCACTTTGTATGGAGCTTGTTCTTGGGAAATGTGCATTTCTCTCAGCTTCCCTGAACCCAGCAGATGGGTTTCTTGCTCTCTCTTCTGTGCCACTGCTGTTGCTCTTTCTCATTAAAGACTTTGTGCAGCATAGCTGGAGACTTGTGGTGATTTATTCTCCTCCTCCCTCAGTTAGCCACTGTCTCTGCAAGGAAGAGGGAGATTCTGACCCCTCCCATGGCAGGAGTCTTATCTCCAAGCACGAGGCACTGCCAATTGTGAGTGGAGCTTTTTGAATTGATACCAGAGCTTCAAAACCAAGCAAGAAGGCAAGTGAATGACAGAAGTTCCACAGAGAAATGGAGAGAAGATGAAGCAGCAATGGACAACACTGGAAATACAAGTAATGTGGTCAAGTGGTCAAAGACAGGAAACAGTTGCCCAGGGTGGTTCTAGAGTCTCCATCTTTGGAGATGTCCAACATCCAACCAAACATGGTCTTGAACCGCCTCCTCAACTTGGCCCTGCTTTGAGCCACATTTGGACTGCATGATGGCTACCTCAGCTGTTGTGTGATTCGCTGAGTATCTGCTGGATCCCCTGGGTACCAGGTACAGTAAGGGGCTGAGTCCCATGGTTGCAGCATAGTCAAGTACAGGGAGCCCAGAAGGGGACCACACCCCTCAGTGTGCAGGATTGAAACCTGCACAGGGAAACCCCAATGGATTTCTAGGCCATCGTCTTGACCACTAGACCACAGCTACCTGCTCCAGCCTTCTCTGACCTGCTGATCACATGCCCTGTGCAATGATGCTTGGCTTGGTGGGAGTTTCAGGGCAATCTTCCACTTGAAGATTTGCAGTTGGGACCTTCACTGAGCATGACGGGCACCTGGTGCCAGCCTTCCAGAGGTCTTGGAGGCTTAACCCCAGGTCCTCGAACTGCAACTCCCAGCATCTTGTTCTCAGCCAGGCATCTGGGATATCTTGCCACAGGGCAATGCTTTCCCTCCTCAGCTGGCATCTCTGTTGCTTCCAGGGACGAAGGGAAGGCTGCTGTCAGGAGACAACCAAGGATGATGGTAATTGTAGGGTGGGCTGTTAGACCCTGCTTTGCTTCTCAAATTTATCTGAGGATGACTCTGTGCCTGATGTGAGATCAGTGTGGGGGTGATACACGGGGCAGTGCCTGTCTGCGCGTGCCCAGAGCAAGGCTGGGAGGTGGTTGCAGGTAGTGGGTGAGCATGAGGAGTGGCTTGAGGAAGAGTGTGTGTGGGGTCTGGAAGGAGGAGGCCAGCTAGTTTGTGAAGTGGTGGAGCAGGAGGCAGCACTTCACACAGGTGCATTGGTGGTAGAGTGGTGAGCACAGCTGCCTTCCAAGCAGTTGACCAGGATTTTCTTCCTGGCCAATGCTGACAAGTGCCTTTTCAGCCTGGCTCCAGGGTTCCTTGTTTGTTTAGCAGGGAGCCTTTCTTGCTCAAATACCACCCAGTTTCCCCTGAGGCTTCAAGCCACTTCCCTCGCCTTCCTGCAGCCTTAAGACCAACTGAGACCAGTGCTTTCTGTGTGCTGGGTGGGCTGAAGGCTGGGCATCTGACTGGGATGCTGGTACAGGAGCCAGGAGAGAGACATTTTTATCCTGGAACTGCTGCTGCTGCTGGTTGCACTTGGAGGAGAAAAGCATGTTGCTATGGCAGGGTACAAATGAAGATCACTGATGTCTAGATGGTCATCAAGCAAGGCATGCAATTCTGATGTGCATTGGGAGGAGCCCTGTTCTTTACGTGCTGGCTCAAAGGTGTGTCTGTGTGATCTGAAGTCACCCTGGAGATGCTGACCTACACCGTTCAGGCTCCAGCATTGCAGAGACATCCTGAAGTTTACTGGAACTGGCTGTAACCATATTCTTGTAACTAAGAACTGAGACACTCTCATGTCTCTTGCAGCTTATGACCTGTGGGCCAAGGGAAACACAAGGAGCCTCTCACAACCAGACTCTCGATGTGAAGGGAACAAAGCTTCTCAAGTCTCTGATTCAAGGGTTGCTTGAAAAAAAAAACAGTGCTGACAGTCAAAAACCAATTCTGAGCGTGGGGTTGTATGGAGGGTTGATGTTGGCTCAGTATTTACGCACTCCCACTCTGTCGTCAGCCGTGCTACAAGTAGGTGGTGTTACGAAAAGGTAATTGTGAATGTGCATGGTCTGTTCCCTACTGCAATGCCCACCCAACCCCATCTTGCAGTCACACTGCCTATGGGCAGTTTTGGAAACCAGTGCTTTCCTCCTTTCCTCTCCATACTCATCTCCTGGAGTTTAGTCTCACAATACAATGAAAGAGAGAAGTGTTGTAACTGTTTTTCATAGAAATATTGCGAATCACATTTGAGAGCCAACTTTCACCCCAGCTCCGCCAGCCTGTTCTTGTATGGCAGATGAATCAAGTCCTTGACCACCTCAGCGTCCCTTTGTCATACCCAGCATATTTCCTAGCTGTGCAGAAGGGGGAATCAGCCTCCTTACTTATTCTTGGTATGTTGCAACTCCACAACAGTAAGCTCAGGACAAAGGGCTGTGTTCTTCCTTGCTGAGTGGATAGCTAAGTGAGAGAGGAGGAGAACAAACCACCACAAGTCTCCAGCTCTGCTACACAAAGTCTTTAATGAAAAGGAGTAAAAGCAGTGGCACAGAAGAGAGAGAAAGAAACCTGTCAACAGTGTTCAGGGAACCCTTAACTCTGGAACCCTCCTCCCACCAGCAGTAGGTTCTGCAAAGCAGAATAGAATGAGCCCAAGCAGAGCAAGAGGAGACATGGCGAGTCTTGCTGTGCAGCGAGGAGCAGCAGGCACAGGTCCCTCTTGCCAGGTGGGATGAGGACACCCAGCCCGGCTGCAAGCTGTGGCCACACTGCTGCTGCTGCAGGGTCCATGTCTTCCTTCCTCCTCTGAAAGGGATGATCCACCGGTTTCAGCAGTTAAAACTATATTGGGGTGGGGGAGGCAGACAGAGCCCTGACCCCCCCAGACCGAAGGAGCCCCCTGAAGAGATGGGAACACCCCCGACACTGAGGGAGCTCCCAACAGCAGCTGACAGAGACGATCCCACGGCTGTGCTCTGAGGGAAAGAGGTGAGGATGGGGCCTGGCAGGGTCACCACCACTGGGGAGGCTTCGATGGCCACCGTCGAGTCAGCGCAGCGGGCGACACAGGGCTCACTGCAGCTGCTGGCAAGTGGGGTTGGACCAGAGGTGCCGCAGGGACGTGGGAGACAAGGTCTGAAGCAAGACATCTCTGGGTGAGGGAGGCAAAGCTGAAACACACAGCGAAGAAGATATACGGACCCCAATGTCAGCCTGTCTGTCATTTCTACTAAGCTGTCTGCAGATACTCTTTGCTGCCCTTCATCCCCACTTCTAGCTCCATGTCCAAAAAGGGCCTGCAGCTCATCTTGTTAACATGCTCAACAGGTGTGACATCTCACCGTAAGGCTAGATTTGAAGGACCTGGAGCAAAGATGTGCCTAACTGGCTCCTTATTTCACCAAGACCTTCTCCTGCATTACCCAGTGCTATACCATGGATGAACATTGAACATCAATTATCCCAGCACAAATAGGCTGGGATGAACAGGTGTCTCAGAAATCACCTCCTAGAAACACTTACTGTGCCTACAGCTCCCACAGCACTCATCGTGCTGAGTGGCACAGCACAGGAAGGCTGATCCGCTGTGGAGACAGGACCCAGCACAGTGGGTTTAGAGCACCTGTGCAAAGACTGATCCTACTCATCTCCAGAACAAACATTGCTGCGTTGAAGGCGGCCCTGGATGCCCTTGGCCATTTGTATCGAGACCTTCTGCTGCACGTGCACATTCTGGTGGACAGACCTCCCTGCAGCTGAGCCCCATTCATCCCATTCTGCTTCTTGAAAGGACCCCCTCTTCCCAGCTCTCCCCAGCCCCGCCATTCAAAGAGAAAGAGGTCAGAACTGTTCAACAGCTCTATTGCATGGCCAAGCTGAGGCAGCCCAAGTATCAACCTGAGCAGTCCCCAGGAGAGCAGTTCAGCCCACAGGGAGACGTGGAGCGGACTCAGGCTTACCTCGTTCCTCGAGGAAAGGGAGGCAAGAGAGAAGGATGTGGAGCCTGCAGCAGCACAGGCTTTTATGCTGTGTCCCAGAGCCCCAGGGGCCACAAACATTCCTTGATCATCAAGCTTTTAAAGGTCTCATAGCTGACACTTGCCAAAGCCTTGGTGGTGATTAAGCTCTTGCCTCTTTCATCTGAGATGTTGCGCTTCTACTTCAAACCACTGAACATCGAAACAATTCATCTGTGTCCCAAATTCATAAGGCCAATGAACTCCAAGCTCTCAGACTGGTGTGCAGGGAGATTTTAAGGAGATTTCTGTGACAGAGACTGCCTTCGTCACATTGCCTTCTTGATGGTCAGCGTGGCCACCAATCATGGTCAGATTCAGCTATTCAGGTGTAGAGCCTCCGGTTGTAGTGAGAAATTGTCACAAACATCCATCTTGGGAAACCCAGACAGAGATGCTTGAACCAAGCCAACTTGCAAATAAGGCATTGCACTTTGTATCTCTGCAAGCAAACTTCCTCACTCGATAAGGGACCGTTTCAGGCAAGCAGGACCCTGCAGAGGTGGGGTGCTGTCTTGAGAAACCCACCTCTCTCCCTCTGTGATGCCACATAGGAATGGAAGTTAAATGCTTGCGTGAGCGTTAAAGGTCAATGCTCATTCAACTGTGCAGAACAGGATGGTGAGACCACCAAGAACCCCTGTGCCCCCTGACTCATTTTGAGAACTTTTGTGAAATTGTATGAACGATTGCACATGCACAACAGTACTCCTCCCCTGAGGAGGGACAGCAGGCACCCAGAGGATATAAAAGGAGAATGGGCAAGCCTCTCGGTGCACACCCACCACCAGAGGACCCTGACCACCAGCAGAGCCTGCTGCTGGATCCAAGGGGGGTGATATCCTTACACTTATCTCTCCTTTTGTTTTCGTCTGTCTTCTCTATCCTTGACTTGACTAATAGGCACATAGGGGTAACAGTGTAAATTTTATCAATCTGGTATATTTTGTAATTTTGATATGGTAGTAAGCTCACGTCTACTCAGCCCCACTGAGTGGGATAGGACCGAGGGACACCTCGATTCAACTCTTAAGTGCTTGCAGTGCAGGCACTTTGACTAACCCTGAGAGAGATTTCTCCCCATGGATCCTCGTAGACACACAGGATACATGGGGTAAGTTCAGACAGAAAGTCAAGACTGCACAAACCCGTATGGGAGAAGAGACTCACATCTCCAGAGATGTGGCAAAGGTCAACGGCAAGGAAAGACCATTATGGGCTGGAGGGAAACCCCCTGTGGGCAGGAGTGATGGCCCGGAAGACCTTGCTTACACTCATCAAGATCCACCACAGCATGGTTTTGAGATCAAAGAGATGCCTGCGTCCTTCCCTGAAAGAGAAGTCACTATATTGTGGAAGGGTTTGGAAAAACCCTGAAGTCTCAGCAAACATGAATCACTCTGCTGTGAACGACAGTGGCCATGATGTCCCAGCCTCAGGCATGAACAAAGCTCATAGACTCATGAAAAAACTGGTGCTCTCCTGCAATCTCCTGCTGCTGCAGTGGCCTTCCAAGGCATTGCCTTTTGATGGCTGCTCAAGGGCTCGTGTGACTCAGTGCACCCAGAATAATGAAGGCTGGAATGGACCTCTGCTGGTCCTTTGCTCTCATCCACTGCTCCGAGCACACCAATCTTTCCGGGTACCTCAGCAGGCTCTGGACCTCTTGCCCTTCCGTAGTTACATCCATCCTCTGCTCCTCACCTTGCTTATCCCTGCTAGGCTCCACTACCCTAGTGTTCTCATCCTCACCCATACGTCATGTGCTCCAGCCCTTACGTTATGCCTGGTCCTCTGCCAGTACCTCTCTTGTCCGTGGGGACCCAAAATGAGGCACGCCCACCTAGATGTGACCTCTGTAGTGTCAAGGGGAGGGCAACGATCCCTCCCCTCAGCTTTCATCAAACATCTTGGGTCCTTTTGAGATGACCCATTCCAACCACATAGCCACCAAAGAGGAACGCTATCACCTAAGCAAGGGCTTGAGGCCCAGTCCCCATCCTACCAGCCAGGGTCTCTCACAGCTGAGCCTCTCCGGCCCACAAGTGGGCCACTGGGAGATGGCAGTGAGGGTGCCAGCACTGGTGAGAAGATCCTGGGGTTATGGTGTAAGGTCTGGATGTGGACAAGCAGTGACTATCAGGATTAGGAGTGAAAGCTCCCATCAGGATTTACAGTGAAATCTCTGCTGGGACAGACTTTGGCTTCTCTTTCCAGCCCTTCTGCCCAGAAAGGGCTTCTAGTCACTGGCATGAAAGCAAAACACAGAGCAGGAGGCATTGCATGCACACATCCAGCCCTTGAGCTCTTCATGGTACCATGGAGCACACTCTAGCCTTTTGGCTCATTCAGATCAAAGCTCAGACTAGGTGGGTTTTAAAAGTGGGATGAAACAACCTGGCTGAGAATGAGATAGAGAAGTGGGAGTCCTTGATGTGTCATTATATGGACCCCAAGAAAACTTCTATTCATCACATTTCCAGAACTTACACCATAACCCTGAGATCTACTCACCAGTGCTGGCACACTCACGGCCATCTCCCAGTGGCACAGAGTGAGTGCAGCCCTGGAAGAGCTGCACAGGAGACAGTGACCTCTCCAACAATGACACTGTTGAGAACTCAATGGGAGAAGACCCAGAAGTTCCTGAGGTAAATGGGTAATATTTTCTACTCAGAGCAGGAAGTCATCCCAGATGATGTCCAGTGGTCCTTTCTAACCTTCATTATCCTGAGCTGCACTGAGTCACATGAGCCCCTGAGCAGCCACCAAAACACAATTCCTTGGAAGGCTGTAGCAGTACAAGATTGCAGAGAAGCACCAGTTGATTCAGGAATGGTGCTAAAATGTGTGGAAATGCCTTTGAGGAAAGCAGAACTTTGGAATAATGAGGCTTTGAGCTCTGCTATCTGTGGCATGCTTGAAGCTAGGACACCATGTCTACCAAAGTTCACAGCAGGGTGACTCATGTTTGCCTGGAGATCAGGGTTTTTCCCAACTCTTCCATAATACAATGACTCCCAGGTGCTCTGGGAGGCTGATCTCATGTCCTTTTGTAGTTTGAAATGCATGGAATGGGCCACCCCATCCTTGACCCAGGAAAATATCTGTGAGCTTTTGACTCTGTGCCCTGCACCTCTCCTCTATAGCAGACCAACCAGGCTTTGTGCCCTGGGGTGAACTTGCTGAGCAAAACAGGTCAATTGGAGTGTGGGTCTCCTTCAGGGAAGACGCAAGCATCGCTTTGATCATCCTCCCACACCTTGATTTGTTTGTTTCCAACAGGTTCTCCACTTCCCAAGCTGAGCCCACACCTCTGGTTGGAAGAAATGTGAGGGCCTTGTCAACTTGTCAAGAGGCATGACAAGAGAGATCCCATGGAGAGGTCACTTGAAAGAGACCTGTCTGACTCTCTGGACAGCTCTCCAATGTTATGAAACTGCTTTTGTTCCCTGGGCTCTTGGGGTGAAAAAAAAGGCTGTGGCAGATCCTGATGAGTGTAAACAAGGTTCTTGTGGCCCTCACTCCCGCCCACAAGGGGCTTCACAGCACACTGTGATCTTTCCTTGATGTTGACCTTTGCCATATTCCTGCAGAGGTCAGTCTCTTATCCTAAATGGGATTGTGTAGTCTCGACGCTCTGTCCGATTTTACCCACTGCGTCTTGTGTTTTTACGATGATCCATGAAGAGAAAAGTCTCTCACGTTTAACCTCAGCCTCAGCACATAAAACTCTTGAGAAGTGACTCTATAGCTGAATTTGACCATGGCTGGAAGACATCAAGAAGGCAATGTGACGAAGGCAGTCTCTGTCACAGAAATCCCCTTAAAATCTCCCTGCACACCAGTCTGAGAGCTTGGAGTTCATTGGCCTTATGAAGCTGGGACACAGATGAATTGTTTGGATATTCAGCGGTATGAAGTGGAGCACAATATTTCAGATGAAAGAGGCAAGGACTTAATCATTAGCGAGGTTTTAAGAAGCAGCAACAACTAGGTGTTTAAATGGTTCATGATCAAGGAATGTTTGTGGCCTCCTGGGGCTCTGGGACACAGCATAAAAGCCTGTGCTGCTGCAGGCTCCACAACCTTCTCTCTTGCCTCCCTTTCCTCGAGGAACGAGGTAAGCCTGAGTCCGCTCCATGTCTCCCTGTGGGCTGAACTGCTCTCCTGGGGACTGCTCAGGTTGATACTTGGGCTGCCTCAGCTTGGCCATGCAATAGAGCTGTTGAACAGTTCTGACCTCTTTCTCTTTGAACGGGCGGGGCTGGGGAGAGCTGGGAAGAGGGGGTCCTTTCAAGAAGCAGAATGGGATGAATGGGGCTCAGCTGCAGGGAGGTCTGTCCACCAGAATGTGGATGTGCAGCAGATGGTCTTGAACCAAATGGCCAAGGACATCCAGGGCCACCTTCAAAGCAGCAATGTTTGTTCTGGAGATGGGTAGGATCAGTCTTTGCACAGGTGCTCTAAACCCACTGTGCTGGGTCCTGTCTCCACAGCGGATCAGCCTTCCTGTGCTGTGCCACTCAGACAGCACGATGAGTGCTGTGGGAGCTGTAGGCACAGTGAGTGTTTCTAGGAGGTGATTTCTGAGACACCTGTTCATCCCAGCCTATTTGTGCTGGGATAATTGATGTTCAATGTTCATCCATGGTATAGCACTGGGTAATGCAGGAGAAGGTCTTGGTGAAATAAGGAGCCAGTTAGGCACATCTTTGCTCCAGGTCCTTCAAATCTAGCTTTTCGGTGAGATGTCACACCTGTTGAGCGTTTGTCTCGGTTTGAAAAAAAACAGAGGTCTGCTAAAGAAGACAGGAGCCTCCCTCGAAATGGAAAATGTAAACCCCCTCCCTCCGAATTACTAAAATTTTGAAATTAAGGGGCTCTCAGGCAAAGATATGGGAGTAGGAATAACAGTTCTTTACTAGGAAGATTAAAGAGAAGGGAAAACAACAATAACAACAACCACCACCCAAATGCAATAGTACACCACAAAGAAAAAAAAACTCACTGACAAAGTCAGAATACGACCTGACACCCTGCTGGTCAGGGTGCTGGCAGCAGTCTGATCAGATGGTGGCTGCGGTCCTCCTGCAACAGCAGCCGTGGCTCCGCAGAAGCAGCGATCCTGCCGAAGGGTGCGGGCCCCCCCGAAGGGCCGGCGGTGCTGCAGATGGCCCGGCCTTCCCCCGGGAACCCAGCGGAGAAGAAGAAAAAAAACCGCTCCTCTGGGGTGTCAACGCCGGCCGGCCCAGGCCTCCTCGGTCTGGGAGGAAGGAACGCAGCAAACCTCCAGTGGCTGCTCTGTCCCAACTAGTCCAGCAGCAGCGAGAAGTGCCCGTCTGTCTCCCCCGGTGCCCGCCAGAGCCCGACCGCCGCCGCCGCCGCTTTCCCGCATGCGGGCGCAGTCACGAGGCGCCCCTCTCCTCCCGGCTGGAGCATCTCACATGGGGCCGATGTTGTTCTGGGAGTCTGGCCGAAGATCCTTGATTGCCCATCAAACAGAGATGGCTCCTGGAGGGAGTGATTCACGAGTCATGGGCAAGGCATTGATGGCCCATTAACAGAAGACAGTCTGGGAGGAGGAGGCAAGGGGAACATTGCCCCACCTGGTCTCAACAGCTCATGAAGATGGTGATAGAATACATACTTATGGGCACATCTTACATCGTAACCTAGGACAGCATGTTGACGAGATGAGTTGCAGGCCCTTTTTGGACATGGAGCTAGAAGTGGGGATGAAGGGCAGCAAAGAGTATCTGCAGACAGCTTAGTAGAAATGACAGACAGGCTGACATTGGGGTCCGTATATCTTCTTCGCTGTGTGTTTCAGCTTTGCCTCCCTCACCCAGAGATGTCTTGCTTCAGACCTTGTCCCCCACGCCCCTGCGGCACCTCTGGCCCAACCCCACTTGCCAGCAGCTGCAGTGAGCCCTGTGTCGCCCGCTGCGCTGACTCGACGGTGGCCATCGAAGCCTCCCCAGTGGTGGTGACCCTGCCAGGCCCCATCCTCACCTCTTTCCCTCAGAGCACAGCCGTGGGATCGTCTCTGTCAGCTGCTGTTGGGAGCTCCCTCAGTGTCGGGGGTGTTCCCATTTCTTCAGGGGGCTCCCTTGGTCTGAGGGGGTCAGGGCTCAGTCTGCCTCCCCCACCGCACTGCAGTCTGAACTGCTGAAGCCTGAGGATCATCTCTTTTGGAGCGGGAAGGAAGACAGGGACCCTGCAGCAGCAGCAGTGTGGCCACAGCTTGCAGCCGGGCTGGGTGTTCTCATCCCACCTGACAGGAGGGACCTGTGCCTGCTGCTCCTCGCTGCACAGCAGGACTCACCATATCTCCTCTGGTTCTGCTTTGCTCTGAGCTCCTTGAGAAAGAGCTCGTTCTCTTCTGCTTTGCTGAACCTCCTACTGATGATGGGAGGCTGTGGGAACTAGGGACTGCTCTTGGTGGGCTGCAATAGCCATCAAGTAGAGCAGACTGGGAAGAGTCAAGTGCTTTGTGTGGAGCTTGTCCTTGAGAGATTGTCCATTCTGTGCACCTCCCTGAACCCAGCAGACACATTTCTTTCTCTCTCTTCTTTGCCGCTGTATTTACTCCTTCTCATTAAAGGTTTTCTGCAGCATCTCTTGAGTATTGTGGTGGTTTGTTCTCCTCCTCCCTCAGGTGGGGGTGTGTTCCCTACGAAGAAGAGCACAGGCCTGTGTCTTGAGCTTACCAGATGTTGTCTGTGGAACTCCAAGGTATGGAAAATAAACAAGGAGCCCAATTCCCATTTCCACACATCTAGGGAATCTGTTAGTCCTGCGAAAGGGACGCTGAGCTTATCAAGGACTTGGTTCATCTTCCATATAATAACAGGCTGGCAGAGCTGGGGTTGGTTACCCTGGGGAACTGTGGTCCCAGGTGGAAATACAGTCATGTCACACACACTAACCCTGTTTTACTGTGAGAGTGGTCAAAGACCAGTGTCTCAATTATTCAGATGGGAATGTTAATTTAGAACTTTTGAGTTACCTTCTCAGTTCTCTCAATTGTTATTCACCAACTTTCTATTGAAAGCAGTCACGACACTTTTCTCATTGGTGCTGTGGGAATGAACTCCAGGAGATGAGTATGGTCATCCTCAGACAGAAAGACCTTGGGAAGGTCTTTCCGACTTCTGGGGAGATCAGCAGCCCCTCTGGTCCCATTCACAAAACCAGCTCCAGTGGGCAGAGCTGCTGGAAAGGCAAGCAAGGACGAAATGCCCCGAGCAATGAAGCTGCCTGCACTGGCCCCCACAGTGTGTCCAGAGTCCTTGATCCCCCGGTCCTGGGTGAGATCAGTGAGCCTGGGCAGAGCCTCAGCTCCCTCCTGCAGCAGCACAGCATCTACATGGGAAAGGACTGACGCTGGAGGAGGGGTCTCTCCACCTCTTTGCAAAACCTTCAGAGATCAGACCCTGCTCTTGCTGCTCCCAGACACCGCTCCATCCTGCTCGGTCCTGCAGATCCCAGGGATGGTTGAGGAAAGCCCTCAGCAATGCTGCTGCTCAGGGACATGCTTTCAGAGTAGTGACTCTTCAGCGATTTCCCTGTACTCCAGTGACTGGATATTTCTCGTGCCCTCTCTGTTGTCTGGTGTCTTCAGCTTGCACATGACAGCATGGCTTGTCTCATGGGTTCAGAAGTACCAGGTGCCAGCCCAGTGCTTCAGGCAGTCCAAAGGTACCAGGAGGGTGTGTCCTCAGTACTCTGGGCTGAGTCTGAGATCTGGTACAATGTCCCTGCAGGTGTTTCCTCCTGTCAGACCCCTGAGACCTCTCCACACACAGATTCAAACCTTGGCACAAGGAGGATGGCACCAGTGCAGCTTTTCCTCACTGTGGGCATGTACCCTTCTTGGGCAGGCAGTGTGGTGGTGTCAGGGCATGAAGGAAAGCTCCCTCCAGCTCACAGCGAAATGTACCTGAGTCTGCAGCAGCCTTGGGAGAGAAAACCTTCTTCTCACTAAGGGAGAGGCCACTTTGGCACAGAAGAGGCCAGCGTGTCCTGGAGGAAAGGATCCAGAGTGGAGGTCAGCCAGGATTGTTCCAGCAGAGGAAGACAGTCCAGCTTATGCAACCCATAACAAGCTGCTTTGGGTTTTCCTGCCAGCTCTTCCCTCTGCTGAACTTCATCCGCTGCCCTCTCTCTTGATCCCCTTGTTCGGCAAGGTCAAGAGGTCGGCTAGGACTGCAACCAAGAGTAAGGATATCTGGCTAACGGCTGCTGAGTATGAGCTACGAGGTGAGAAAGAGGAGGGGCAGTAACTTCCACAGGCAGATGGACAGGCTGTCCAGCACGGGGGTGAGGCGTGGCAGCAGCAGAGACCACAAGTGCAAGCGTTGAGCCACCCATTGCTGGCCATGAACGTACACTGTGAGATAGATTGTTGAAGAGCATCTGCTGGAAACTTCATCACTAGGTCTTATCAGGAGAAAACAAGATTCTCACAAGTTACCGGATTGGCTCTTGTAAGACAGGCCATGCCAGGCTTCCACAAAGAGCTCTGCCGCTGCCATGAAAGGTCCTGTGAGTGTGCCTGGTGGCTTTGGAGGAAGGTTGCACTTGGTGATGGCCAGGGAGATGTAGAGACTGCCAGGCTCAGCCAGGAGCATATGGCTCATGGAGTGTGACACAGGAAAGATTGCTTCTTCCCATGGTGTAATGGTGAGCACTCTGGACTCTGAATCCAGCGATCTGAGTTCAAATCTCAGTGGGACCTTAAGCTTTTGGTTCCCTCAGGGCTTTTCTCAGCATGCTTATACCTTAACAGCATTGCTGTTGAGTCTATTGTTTAATGTTTTCTGATCTTCCTTCTTTCCTGTGCTCCAAGTCCTGGGACTGACATCAATGCCCCTTCTGCCCTGTGCCCACCAGATCTCTGCAGCTTTCCTAAACAATGGCCCCTGGCCTCTCTCTTCTCCCTTGTACTTGATCCCCGCTCCTGACTGAGAGGCTCCAGCCTTGCTCACCAAATCACACAAGAGCTGAGGTGAAGATCATGCAGTCTACACCCAGCTCAAAGCAGGTTCAAGTAGAGGAGGTGGTTCAGGGTCTTTTTTGGTTGAACATTGGATATCTCCAAAGATGGAGACACTCAAGCACTCCCTGGGTGACTGTTTCCCATGTTTGACCACCCTCTCAGTAGAACAAGGTTACTGTGTCTGTCCATTCCTTCTTGCTCTCTCCATTTCTCTAAGGCTTTTCTGTCTTTCTCTTGTTTGCTTGGTTATTTTGTTGCTCTGGTACCACTTCAGGGAGCTGCACCCACAACTGGCTGTGCCCCATGCATAAGGACAGACTCACTGTCATGGGAGAGAGCAGTTGCTCCCTGTTCTTTGCAGAGGTGTTGTCACACTGAGAGGGGAAGAGGACAAATAACCCTGAGTCTACAGCGATGGTGCACAAAGTCTTTGATGAGAAGGATGAAATGCAGTGGCACAGAACAGAGAGCAAGAAACCCATCCTCAGGTTTTAGGGAGGCCCAGTGAATGGCCCATTTCCGAAGGACAAGCTCCATACAAAGTGCTTGCCTCTTCCCAATCTGCTCTACCTGATGGCAATTGCAGCCCAACAAGATCAGTCTCTAACTCCCGCACTCTCCACTCATCAGCAGGCCATTCAGGAAAGCAGAAGAGAACGAGCCCTTTCCCATGGAGCTCAGAGCAAAGCAGAACCAGAGGAGACACGGTGAGTCCTGCTGTGCAGCGAGGAGCAGTGGGGAAAGGTCCGTCCTTCTAGGTTGGATGAGCATACCCAGCCCGTCTGCAAGCCTGCTTCTGCAGGGTCCCTGTCTTTCTTCCCACTCCAAAAAGGATGGTCCACTGGTTTCAGCAGTTCTGAATGAAGCAAAGTGGGGGAGGCAGACAGAGCCCTGACCCCCCCAGACCGAAGGAGCCCCCTGAAGAGATGGGAACACCCCCGACACTGAGGGAGCTCCCAACAGCAGCTGACAGAAACGATCCCACGGCTGCGCTCTGAGGGAAAGAGGTGAGGATGGGGCCTGGCAGAGTCACCACCACTGGAGAGGCCTCCATGACCACCGTCGAGTCAGCACAGCGGGTGACACAGGGCTCACTGCAGCTGCTGGTAAGTGGGGTTGGGCCAGAGGTGCCACAGGGACGTGGGAGACAAGGTCTGAAGCAAGACATCTCTGGGTGAGAGAGGCAAAGCTGAAACACAGAGCAGAGACAAAACCCAGACCCCAACATCAGCCTGTCTATCATTTAAGCAGCTCACTCTTCTGATATACTTTGCTTTCCTCCATTTCTGTTTCTAGATCCACGTCCAAAAAGAGCTTGCAGTTTGTCTTGCTAACACGCACAACAGGTGTGACATCTCACTGTAAGGCTAGATTTGAAGGACCTGGAGCAAAGATGTGCCTAACTGGCTCCTTATTTCACCAAGACCTTCTCCTGCATTTCCCAGTGCTATACCATGGATGAAGATTGAACATCAATTATCCCAGCACAAATAGGCTGGGATGAACAGGTGTCTCAGAAATCACCTCCTAGAAACACTCACTGTGCCTACAGCTCCCACAGCACTCATCGTGCTGTCTGAGTGGCACAGCACAGGAAGGCTGATCCGCTGTGGAGACAGGACCCAGCACAGTGGGTTTAGAGCACCTGTGGAAAGACTGATCCTACCCATCTCCAGAACAAACATTGCTGCTTTGAAGGTGACCCTGGATGTCCTTGGCCATTTGGTTCGAGACCTTCTGCTGCACGTGCACATTCTGGTGGACAGACCTCCCTGCAGCTGAGCCCCATTCATCCCATTCTGCTTCTTGAAAGGACCCCCTCTTCCCAGCTCTCCCCAGCCCTGCCCATTCAAAGAGAAAGAGGTCAGAACTGTTCAACAGCTCTATTGCATGGCCAAGCTGAGGCAGCCCAAGTATCAACCTGAGCAGTCCCCAGGAGAGCAGTTCAGCCCACAGGGAGACATGGAGCGGACTCAGGCTTACCTCGTTCCTCGAGGAAAGGGAGGCAAGAGAGAAGGATGTGGAGCCTGCAGCAGCACAGGCTTTTATGCTGTGTCCCAGAGCCCCAGGGGCCACAAACATTCCTTGATCATGAAGCATCTAAACACCTGGTGGTTGCTGCTTCTGAATGTCTCGCTGGTGATTAAGCTCTGGCCTCTTTCTTCTGAAATATTGTGCTCCCACTTCAAACCACTGAACATCAAATCAATTCATCTGTGTCCCAGCTTCATAAGGCCAATGAACTCCAAGGTCTCAGACTAGTGTGCAGGGAGATTTTAAGGGGGTTTGCATTATATGTATCGAGTTTGTCACATTGCCTTCTTGATGGCCACCAGTCATGGTAAAATTCAGCTATGGAGTCACTTCTCAAGTGTTTTTCATGCAGAGGGTGAGGCTAACCCAGAGAGACGTTTCTCCCCAGGAATTATCATAAACACACAGGAGACAGTGGGTAAGTTCAGGCAGAGCGTCAGGATCGCACAATTCCAGACAGGATAAGCAACCCACCTCTGCAGGGATATGGCAAATTTCCATGGCAAGGAATGATCGTTGCAGGCTGGAGCGAAGTCCCTCGTGGGCAGGACTGACAGCCATGAAGACCTTGTTTACACTCATCAGGCTCTGCCACAGCCTTTTTATTCTGCCTACGAGCTCAGGGAACAATGGCAGATTCATAACAACAGAGAGTAGGCCAGAGAGTCAGGCAGGACTCTTTCAAGTGACCTTTCCATGGGATCTCCATTGCCATGTTTCTTGACGACTTGACCAGACACTCACATTTCTTCACGCTAGAGGTGTTGGCTCAGCCTGGGAAGTGAAGAAGCTTTTGGAAACAAGCAAATCAAGGCATAGGACGATGATCAAAGAGATGCCTGTACCTTCCCTGAAAGACACCCCCACTCACATTGACCTGTTCTGCTCAGTAAGTTCACCCCTGAGGCCAAAGGCCTGGATGGCCTGCTTTAGAGGAGAAGCTCAGGGCACGGAGCCAAAATCTCACAGCTCTTCTTCCTGATTCAGGGATAGGGTGGCCTATTCCATGCATTTCAAATTGCAAACGGACAAGCGATCAGTCTCCCAGAGCACCTAAGAGTTGGGATAACCTCTGATCTCCAGGCAAACATGAGTCATTGCGCTGTGAACACCAGTGGCCATGGTGTCCTGGCCTCAGGTGCACCAGGGATAGCAGAGCTCATAGCCTCATTCCTCCCAAAGTTCTGCTTTCCTCAAAGGCATTTCCAGACATTTTAGCACCATTCCTGAGTCAACTGGTGCTTTTCTGCAATCTCATGCTGCTGCAGCCTTCCAGGGCATTGCCTTTTGATGGCTGCTCAAAGTCTCATGTGACTCAGTGTACCCCTAAATCTTAGAATCATAGAATGTTGGGGTTGGAAGTGACCTTAAAGATCATCTAGTTCCAAACCCCCTTGCCATTGGCAGGGACACCTCCCACTAGATCTGAGTGCTCAAAGCCCCATCCAAAGGGTCTTCCTTTTTTCCCTTTTTAAAAATGGAGCTATGTTTCCTCTTTTCCAGTCAGTGGGAACTTCATCAGACTGCCATGACTTCTCAAATATGATGGACAATGGCTTAGCAACTTCATCTGCCAGTTCCCTCAGGACTCGTGAATGCATCTCATGAGGTCCCATGGAATTGTGCTTCTTCAGGTTCCTTAGATGGTCTCAAACCTGATCTTCTCCTACAGAGGGCGGTTCTTCATTCTCCCAGTCCCTGTCCCCTGCAACTTGGGCAGTGTGGATAGAGCACTTGCCAGTGAAGACTGAGACAAAATAGTCATTGATTACTTCAGCCTTCCCCATATTCTGGGTAATCAGGTCTCCCATTTCCTTCCGGAGACGGTCCACATTTTCCCTAGTCCTCCTTTATCACTGACATACCTGTACAAGTTTTTCTTGTTGCCCTTGATGTCCCTGGCCAGATTTAATTCTGTCAGGGCTTTAGCTTTCCTAACCTGATCCCTGGTTTCTTGGACAATTTCTCTGTATTTCTTCCAGGCTACCTGTCCTTGCTTACACCCTCTGTAGGCCTTCCTTTTGTGCTTGAGGTTGTCTACCAAAAGAAACTTTCTTGTGTCTCCCTTCAAGTCATCCACACCTCCCATTTATTCTCCCTTTCCCCTCCATGCTTTTCTTCAGCCGGACTTCACCTTGCCCTTTCTGTAGATCTCTTCCACTCTCTCAAACCATTCCCTCTACACACCAACAACCTGCACAGAAGTTGTAAGTCTTTGTTAAAGGTCGGACACAAGCCTACATTCCCAAGAGGCTGGAGGTGCTGCCAGGAGGTCACTATCTCCCCTGCATGAGTGTCCCCACCGTAGTGCTCACAGCAGGCTTAGAGTCCCCCTTGAATAAATTGGAGAAGGAAACCAGGGTCTAATATCCCACCTCACAATCACCACCGTCCCCAGTTGTCTCCAGACAGATGCCTTCCCTTCTTCCCTGGAAGTATAGGCATGCCAGCTGAGGAGTGAAAGCATTGCCCTGTCACAGAATATCCCAGATGTCTGGCTGAGGACAAGGTGCTGGGAGCTGCAGCTGTAGTCCCTGGGCTTACGGGTCATGCACCAGGTGCCTGTCATGCTCAGTGCAGGTCTGAACTACAGGGCTTTGAGTGAAGCCTGGCCCTGAAACTCCCAGGGAGCCTGTGTCATTGGACAGGACGTGTTCAGTAGGGCAGAGAAAGCTGGAGCAGGTAGTTGTGGTGGAGTGGTGAAGATGATGGATTAGAAATCCTTTGGGGTTTCCCTGTGCAGGTTTCAATCCTGCCAACAATGGAGTGCAGTTCCCTTTTGGGGTCCCTGCAATTGATTGTGCTTCAGCAGTGGGACTTGGCTCCATACTGAACCTAATGCCCAGGGAGACAACAAACCCTACAGCACTTGTCCTCTTCCACCCCCCAGAATTTCCTAGATGAATGGGAAATCCTGCTCCCATTTACAAGGTAGGCAAGTTGGGTGAAGAGAAGGGACCAGTGCTGAGTATGAACCATGAAAGCAGGTCCACTGTTGTTGATTGTTGAACAGAACTACCTGACTTCCCAAGCAGCACAGCCCCACCAGCTGTCTTCCCTATGCCTGAAGCTACAGAAGCTCATCTCCAAAGAGAGCTTGCACGACATGGCCTGCAGTGCTAAAGATGAAGAGAAGACACCTCATGGATCTGAGATCTTGCCAGATCTGACAAAGTGTCCTTGACTTTAGATGTCATGAAGGCAGACTAGTGTAGAGCAGCAACCAAGTGAGGGCAAGAGCCTCTCCAAGAGGCTCTACCAACTCAGCCTTCCCAGAGCCTTCCTGGGATGCCTGGCAGCATTTAGGACTGGCCACCGCCTCGCCCAGCTGGTCTGGGCCTGCCCTGGGTTGACTGGGAGCCACCTCCACCTCCAGCAGTGTTGGGCAGAACAGGAAGTGTAGAAGGCATGGAGAGGAGGCACTGGGGCTTCTCTGACTCCCTGGCACCCTGCATGGTGGCAAGGGCAGTTCTTGGCTGTCAGAGAGCAGCAAAGCAAGGGCTGGGTTGTGCCAGTATGGAGGACAATCTGAGAGCTGTGGGGGAGTGCAGCACAGCACAGGCAGGGCAAGGCCTCCACAGCCGGTGTGAAAGGCAAGGCACAAACTGCGATATAACTTGCTTAGAAGAATGAACACTGCTTAGGACTAAGAGCTTTTACCTCAGGGTCAACATGATCTGAAGACCCAACATAAACTGGCTGTCACTGCCTGAGAACACCCCATACAGATGATAAAACAACAGGAGATTTGTCTTTCAAAAAAACCCAGGTATATAACAACAGCCAGAACAGCAATGGACCTGAATCTAGTATAAAACCCCTCCACCTGAACGGGAGGTGGGTTTAGAACACTGAAGATTAACATGCTACTAATCATGCATCCACAACACCTGCCCAGGAGAGGCACATACTGATTTTGTGAGTGATAGTAACTGATTAGCCCACCCCTTGACATGAGTAATTTGATTGGTTGACATAACTGTACTGTAAACATATATAAACCCTGCTTTCCTCTGTATTGAGGTCCTCCATGTGTTGGGCTGGGTCACTGCTATGTGCACCACTAAAATAGTAGTTCTGTGCTAAGCATCCTTGTCTCCCTCCTCAGCCAGCTGAGAACTGATTTTTACAATGGGCATAGTGCCGCAGCCCCCTGGGAGCTGAATTTCCACACAGGGTTGCAGCCCTCATGAACTCACTGGAGAGCAGCTCCTCTCCACGCTGCAAAGTAACAAGGCTGTCCCCTTGTTCCAGGGTTGCTTTCAGCACCTGTAGAGACAGCTTGTGTGCTCAAAGAGAAAGTCCTCATCCAGGGTTACGCAGCACAAGGCCCTTGCACTGCCCAGCCCAGGCCCACTGCCAGTGAGGTTTCCAGGCTGACAATCTACCTGTCTGGGTGAGGGCGCAGGATAGAAGAAGAGAAAGAGGCATAAGCACAAATGGTGGTGCTGGCAGTGCCAGAGAGCATCATCCAAGACTGTGGAAGGTTACAGCCAAAGCACCAGGGAAGAGCAGAGTGGCGCAGCGGAAGCGTGCTGGGCCCATAACCCAGAGGTCGATGGATCGAAACCATCCTCTGCTAGCTTGTTGGTTTGTTTTTTTTTTCCCCTGCCCCTGACAGCTGCTGTCTCTCCCAGCAAGTTTTAATCTGCACCACTCTAGCTCTCCGGGCACCCATGGCCATGGCTCTCTGGTTCTCTCAGCCCCTTCTTTCTACCACTGTCACCTTTCTCCTTTGCGTTCTCAGCAGCCATTCCAAAGTGTCCCTTCAGAAAGGCAGATGGTTGGGTGTGGAGCAGCAGGCAGAGCTCTCCCCACAATGCAGTGGCTGTCCTGGGGACACAGATGTTTCTCCCTTCCTGTCAGGCAGCTCAATCCCAACTTCCCAACCACATGCAGAGATCTCCTGGAATGTGCAGGTGGAGAGTAGGACAAGGCTGAAGCTATGTTACGAAACACCAACGCAATCAACTTGACCGCCTGGGGGTTTTCTCCATCCTAGTCTGTTTGCTGCTATGCCCACTTGTAGGTCCAGCCAGGAGCAGGGCTGAGCAGGTATTCCCAGTGGGCACTGCATTGGCTATATGTGGCTAAGCATTAGTAGAGGAGGGGGGGGGATGAGGAGTGCTGCAGGGTGGCCTCTGAGAAGGTAAGGGGCTTCCTTGTGCCGCACACAGCTGGTTCCAGGTACATCCACAACACCGATCCAACTGTGAAGCTTGTGGCATGGAGAGCACTCATGACAGAGCTCCAGGACGAGTTGCTCCTTCTGTTCTCAGGCCATGACCTTTCAATTGCAATGACCCTTCAAAAACGTTCAAGAGTGGCCTCTTCCGGAAGTTCTCCTTGTCTGAGTGCTTCCGTGAGCTGACAGCAGGAAGACGGCATGGGCATCTGCATGGGACTCCCTACTAACTGAATACCTGATGGGTCAGAAGCCAGAAGATCGCTTGGATGTTGACTGTGATGTCACCTCTGGCTCTGCAAGTGATGGGCCATCCACAGAAATATCGCTAGTGCTAGGTGCTTGTGTTCATTCCATAGTGGATAACACTGCATATATCTTCCTATAGATATAAACCAACTCTTCTTGGTCCAAAGGAAGTGGACAGCCCATCAGAGGGAGAACTGAGAATAAGAGGGCATGACAGTGTCAGAAACAGCGAATCACAAAGCAGTAGGAGAACCCATGGGGAATGATGCTCTCAAATGTTGCCTCTTCCCTGGATTTAGTGAGTGGGGGCTTCCTTGCCTGTTGTACTTCTCGGTAAACAGGTACGTTGGCTGGTCCTGACAGCCAATCACAGGTCTGCCTGAGAGCATATGGGTATGATGGGGTCAAGAAACAGATACCAGCCAATCAGAGAGCAGTATGAAAACATGTTGGTTATGGTGTTTAATAAGAAAATGACAGCTGAAAGGAAGTGATGCCCCCTGTGTATGTAGTGAAAGGTACGTCCTGGTCACATGCACTTCCATCATTCATCAGTGCTGGAACGGGGATTCACCAAAGCAATCACCCACCACCAAAACTAGTAGCAGCACAAGGCAGATTTTAGCCCAGGAAAAGGTTGTCGTGGTTTTTGGACTGAGGGTCGAGACAAGAACCGAGAGGGAGCACCCACCAACCATGGTCCCGGGCAAAACATGGCTCAGGCTTTCTTCTTAAAACAAAACAATTTATTAACAGTTACTTAACAGGAGACACAAGGGAATGAAACCGGTTACTTGAGAGGAGAAAGAGAAAAACAAGGCCAGATCTTAAAACAACACCTCCCCACCCCTATTTCCTTTCGTTCCTGGCTCTACCTCCCCCCCAGCGGCGCAGGGGGACAGGGAATGGGGAGTGCAGGTCAGTTCATCCATGGTGTTAACTGCCGCTCCTTTCTCAAAGGAGGAGGAGTCTTTACACCATTTTTCCCTTGCTTCGGTGGATCCCCTACTCAGGAGGAAAAAATCCCCAAGCTTTTCCAGCGTAAGCCCTGCCCGCAGGATTGCAATCCTTCCCCATGGATTGTACCAGTTCGGGCTTTACCAGTCTCGGCCCCTTAGGGAGCTGCTGCCACTCGCGTTGGCACGGGTCGTCCCACGGACTCCAGATGCCTCCACGACCTCGTCGTGCATTCCATGCCCATTATTAACAGTACCTCGTCGTGCATCCCCTGCTCCACGACCTCTCCTGGGCTCAGGCATCTCTTCCCTGACGTGGGTTTCTCCACGGGCCGCGAGTGGGTCTCTGCTCCGCTGAGTACACCCTGGCTGAAGGGGGGCCGCCCGCCATCTCACACCGATTGCAAGGGAAACCTCAGCTCCAGTACACCTCCTCCTGCTCCATCTTGACTGACCCGGTCGCTGTGGTTGTTTTCTCTTAGATATTAATCCTCTCTGGGGGAGCTCGGCCCGGCGGGCACCCCGGGAGCGAGGTACTTCCCGAGCCCCCCCTGCGGCTCCCCCGGCGCCATCTTGAGCACGTGGCGCCGGCCCGGGCCCGAGCGGCTGCCCTGCCGGGAGCCGGGAGCGAGGGCAGCGCCCTCCGCCCCTCTCCTCGTTCCTGGGCAAAAGACCTTTTCCCGTCCCTTTGTCCCAACTTAAATAGGGCAATTCGCAGAGGCGCCGATTTGGCTCAACTGCCCCCCCGAGGGGGATGGGACTCAGATCTGGTGGCACAGGGAGCAAATCCCCTCCCCTGCCACCACAACACTCCCCCCCACATCAAACTATCACAAAGGTAATGAGTAGAGTTGTGCTGGTTTTGTCTGGGATAGAGTGAATTTTCTTCATAGTAGCCAGTATGAGGCTCTGTTTAGGCTTTGTGCTGGAAAAAGCATTGATACCACAGGAATGATTTTGTTACTGCTGAGCAGTGCGTATACAGAGTCAAGACCTTTTCTGCTTCTCCCACCACCCCACCAGTGAGTAGGCTGGGGAGCACCAGAAGTTAGCTGAGACAGCTGATCCCAACTGACCAAAGGCATATTCCATGCCATATGATGTCATGCTCAGCATATAAAGCTGAGGGAAGAAGAAGGAAAGGGATGACATTCAGAGTTACGGTGTCTGTCTTCCCAAGTCACCGTTATGCGTGATGGAGTCCTGCTTTCCTGGAGATGGATGAGCACATGCCTGCTGATGGGAAGTAATGAATGAATTCCTTGTTCTGCTTTGCTTGCGTGCGTGGCTTTGGCTTTAGCTATTAAACTGTCTTTATCTCAACCCATGAGTTTTCTTTCTTTTACTCTTCCAATTCTCTCCCCTGTCCTACTGTGCAGGGAGCGAGTAAGCAGTTGTGTGGTGCATAGTTGCCAGCTGGGATTTAAACCATGACAAGAATTCTGCAAAACAAATTACTTATGGGCATGCAGCATGAAATGTGGCAGATACTCCTATCTGACCAAGTTATAGAGACCGAGAAACCTGTGCTAAAAAAGATCCACCTGGCCTATTTACACATTATGCAATAGGAATAATAATCATTACCCTGGTATTACCTGCTTTTCACTCACCGATTGCTGAGCTAATGCTAGAGAAGTGTACAAGATACGGACATATCCAGTGCCTAAGAAGAAATCCAGGATAGTTGCCCTGCCTTTTTAATGCAAACAAAAGACACACTGTGCAACCACACGTTAGCCCAGGGCAGCATGAAAGGTCAGAAAACATCAGACAAAGAGAGGAGGAAGGAACAAAAAGAATGGGAAGGAGCAGAGGGAAGACGCATCGCAATTGGCCAGGTAAAAGAGCCCAGTGTGAGGGAGCAAAGTTGAGCCTGGGACTGGGGAGAAGAAAGGCGGTGGTTTTCGTTTGTCTTATTTTTTCTAACTACATGAATCTGTTTCCAATGGCAAAAAAAAAAAAATACATTTTTTTCCCAAGTCAAGCGTATTTTTGCTTATAACAGTTTTTACCGGAACTTGGTCCCGGTTTGTCCAATGCCCTAGTCCAATGCTGGGCAGTCCCCGATGCTTCTAGTGTAGCTTGAGATTCCATAGCCAACATCATACATGTGCAGAAAACACACACAGCCTAGCAACTTGAGGTCATGTGTGTGCAGAGGGCTGGAAGGAGGAGGCTGGCCAGTTTGTCAAGTGGAGGAGCAGGAGACAATAGTTTACTGGATGCGTTGGTGGTATAGCGGTGAGCATAGCTGCCTTCTGAGCACTTGCCCCAGGTTCGATTCCTGGCCAACACAGAGGAACTTTTCTTCAGCTAGGCTCCACAGTGCCTTACCTTTCCTGCTCCAAAACAACCCAGCTTTCCTCAGCGATTCTCCATGCTTGGGTATCGCGCTCAAGTTTCAATGAGGCTCAGGCACTGAGTCACCTGCTCTAACTTTGAGGATATCTCTGCTTTGAGCAGTCATTTGGATTAGTGACCTCCTGAGATGCCTTGCAATATAACTATTTCTTCGAGGCAACAAGTCCCATAGTGGGCTGTGCCGTCCTTCCTCTTTGTCATGGGCAGTAAGTGAGCCACTTCCCCACAGGAACTGGAGCTCAGTCATTGCTCAGCACTTGACACATCTTTTGTCCTTTCTCCATGACTCTCTAGACTCTTTCCCACGCACTGATTCCTTGAGACCAGCACAGCATTCCCCCAGGGATTGGTGTGGCAGAGTCCCCTTTGCCCAGCCTTCCTGGCCCCAAGCAGGGAAGAAGGAAGCACCCTTGGTGCCCCAGGAACCATCCATGAGGCAGCAGTGCCAGCCGAGTGTTTTTCTTGCCATTTCCTGAGGCTCTAAGAGGAATGGAGGAAGTCATGGGAAAGGTAGACGTGTGCCTGCAGCCCACTCCTGACAGGCTCCCCTCTCTTGCTGGCCTCCTTCCTGGCTTCTCTGTCTTGGCCTACTTCCTTCTCTTAAGCGGAGGCTCCTCTGGGGCCTCTGCTCAGCCTGCTGACCAGGTCTTGCCACAGTCCCAGCTCCTGTAGAAAGACAAATGGGTATGCCCATGCGGCCAGTAGTAGCTGGTAGGTAGGCCTAGAACAGAAACATGGAGGGAATTCCATTTTTCCACTTTCCTCTACAAAACTTACCTTCTGCATGCCTCTCACAAGAAATGTGGCTCTTTGGATATTCTTCATTCACCCACAAAATCCTCTCCCTCTGCTTCCACTTTACCCTCCAACAACCCTTCTGGTTGGAAGGCTTTTCAGGAAGTCAGAAAGTGCATCCTCCTGCTCCAAGGAGGCTCACACTAGCTGATCAGTGCTTTGTCCTTTTGGGTCATAAGAGGACAGACATTTCACAGCCTCTCTGGACCCCTATACCCATACTTAGGCACCCTTAGGGTGGTCATTTTTGTTTGTGTAGCCAGTCACAAACTGCCTGTTCAATTTCTGACCGCAGCGCTCATCCTCCAGCCATTGCAGTAGCCTCCTTGTAGGCACTGGGAGGCTCCCATTAGATCCCTGCTAATCCTTTTCTTCTCCCAGCTTAGGAAGCCTTGGGTCCCCAGCCTCCTCTCACAAGGCTCCCAGCCCCTGACTACCCTAGGGATCCTCTGCTGAACTTGCTCCAGTTTATCACCATTTTTCCCCAATTCCCCAGAGAGTCTTTCATTCCCTTTTTTGTAGACCAGGGCAACTTGTGGGGTAAATTCAAGTAGAACGTCCAGACTGCACAGTCTTGGACAGAAGAGACTCACCTCTCCAGGGACGTGGCAAAGCTCAATGGCAAGGAAGGACCATCGTATGCTGGAGGAAAGCCCCTTGCGGACAGGCGTGAGGACCACAAGGACCTTGCTTACGCCCATCAGGCTCTGCCACAGCCTGTTTTTTCTGACCTGGAGCCCAAACAACAAAAGCATATTCATAATGACAAAGAATAGACCAGAGGGTCAGGCCAGTCTCTCTCAAGTGATCTCTCCGCAGTACCTCCATAGCCACGTTCCTGTTTCGCTGACTGGCTGGAGATCAAGTGAAAATGGACTCCAAATTAAATACAAAAATAAATGTAGTTTATTATGTTACAATATAATGAAGGAGAATAACATGCAATATGATAAAAGGAAACGGTACTAGTTATTATGCACAATATGATAAGAGAGCAGTATGAGCGATGCATCAAATCATTACTGCAAACCATTACCGTGATTAAGAAAAGGATACATCATCGATTACCACCTTAACATCATCCAGGCCCACACTTCGGCTGGCAACAACTCCCTAAGAATCCGAGATTGTGGTAAAACCCACACCAGATCAATCTGTTGGGGAAGGATTGCATCCTGCGGGTAGGACTCACGCTGGAGAAGTTTGTGGATTTTCCTCATGAGTAGGGGATCCACTGGAGCACAGGGAAAATGGTGTAAGGACTCCTCCTCCTGTAAGAGAGGAGCGGCAGTAACAACATGGGATGAACTGACCTGCACTCCCCCATTCCCTGTGCCCCTGCGCCACTGGGGGGAGGAGGTAGAGCCGGGAAGAAAAGGAAAGGGGGGTGGAGAGGTGTTGATTTTAAGATCTGGCCTTGTTTTCTTTTTATCCTTTTAAGTAACTGGTTTTGTTTGTCTTTATTCTTTTAAGCAACTGTTAATAAATTGTTTTGCTTTAAGAAAGCCGAGTCTGTTTTGCCCGGGACCATGGTCGGTGGGTGCTCCCTCTGTTCTTGTCTCGACCCTCAGTCCTTTTATTATATTTTTCTCCTCTCCACTTTACTGGAGAAGGAGCGGCTGTGTGGATTTTAGTTGCCAGATCAGCCTAAAACCACAACAGAAGTCCTGTTGCAGTTGGTGCCAGGAGTCTCTTGGTAACTGGGAAGTTCCTACATGGTGCGTCCACCCGTACGTGAGGCTTCTGGCCCAGTCTTGGAGCTTGCCTGCCTTTATAATCAGTGAAAACAAAACCAGCTTACATAACTAGCGTATGTAAGCTTTTAAATTTGTGCTAAGTCAAAGCCTCTTTCATAAGCAGTAACCAAATGACCAAATGTGGTGGTAGTTTATTAAATAATGATTGATTACTGCTTATGAAAGAGTCTTTGATCATGTAGTTAATTAGGAATTGTTTAACTTGGGCAGTGAGCTCAAGGAGCTGAAGGACAAATATAAATCTGATTTAGTGAATCCGACAGTGGTGCTTCTTCTGTGCCCCCTGCAAAGGCAGGATGTGAGCAGGACCATCCAGACAATAAATATTGTGTGCAGCTGTGTCACGACAGTGACTCCACTGCGCTCAGACATCTGGCCAATGTCCCTGACTTGTGTGGACCGTATGGATCATGAAATATTGCATGCCTGCACTTGGCACACCGTGACTCTGAATGTCACCCCTTTCCTTCTTCTTCCATGACGTCGTATGGCACGGAATATCCCTTTGGTCAGTTGGGGTCAGCTGTCTCAGCTAACTTCTGGCGCCCCCCAGCCTACTCGCTGGTGGGGAGGTGGGAGAAGCAGAAAAGACCTTGACTCTGTATAAGCACTGCTCAGCAATTACTAAAACATACCCGTATTATCGACACTGCTTTTGCTTTTAGCACGAATCCTGAACATAGCCTCATACTAGCTACTGTGAAGAAAATTAACTCTATCCTATCTGAAACCAGCACAAGCAGGTAGGAGTAAAGGGTTAGTAGGGTAGGGACCTAGCCTCTAGTCAAGGGCACTAGATTTGTGGACCCTGGTGGAGAGGAGGCAAGGTTGGGAGAAGGAAAAGGAAATGCTGCCTCCCACCAGTTCCAGGAGGTTATAGAAAGGATAGAGCCAGAATCTCCTGAGAGGTAGACTGCAAAATGGCAAGAGGCGATACTCGTAAGATGCAACAAGGGAAATATTGGCTGTCTTTGTGGGAAAAGAAGTGAAAGAAGGTGCGATGCAGACCTGGAAGAGCTGCTCAAGAAACAGTGACCTCTCCAACAGTGGCAGTGTTCAGAAGTTTATGGGAGCCTTCTGAAGTAAGTGGGAAGCTTGCTCTGCTCAGAACAGGAGGTGTGCCCAGAGAACCTCCAGAAGTACAATCCATCCCGCATTATTCTGGGAACGACTGAGTCTCATGGGCCCCTGAGCAGCCACCAAAAGACAGCGTCTTGGAAGGCAGCAGCAGCACAAGAGTGTGTAGAAGCACCAGTTGATTCAGGAATGGTGCTAAAACCTGAAGAAATGTCCTTGAGGAAAGCAGTATTTTGGGGCTATAAGTTCTGTTATCCTTGGCACATCTGAGACTAGGGCATCATGCTCACTGAAGTGCACAGCAGGTTGACTCATGTTTGCTAACAGTTCAGTGTTTTTCCCAACACTTCCACATCATGATGACTCCCAGGTGCTCTGGGAAACTGATCCAATATTCCTTTGTAGTTTGAAATGTGTGGAATGGGCCACTTCATCCCTGACCAAGGAAAGAGGACCATGAGCTCTTGGCTCCCTGCCCCACATCTCCCTTCAAAAGCAGGCCATCCAGGCCTCTGGGACAAACTCGTTGAGGAAAACAAATCAGTTTGTGTGTGGTTCTCTTCCAGGGAAGAACACAGGCATCTCTTTGATAACAAAATCAGTCTATGGTAGAGGCTGATGAGCATAAGCAAGGTCTATCACTCCTGCACACAGGAGCTTTCCTCCAGACTACAATGGTCTTTACTTGCTGTTGAGCTTTGCCACATCCCTGGAGAGGTGAGTCTCTTTTCCCATATGGGATTGTGCAGTCTTGACTTTGCCTGAACTTATCCACAGTCTAATGTGTGTCTATGATGATGCCAAGGAGAAACATCTCTCAGGTTTAGTCTGAGTGTCTGCACTGAAAACACTTGAGAGCTGATTTGCGGTGACCTTTGTGGTTGAATTTCATCATAAGATGCTTCATGATCAAGGAATGTTTGTGGCCCTCTGGGGCACTGGGACACAGCATAAAAGCCGGTGCTGCTGCAGGCTCCACATCCTCTCTTGCCTTGCTTTCCTGGAGGAAAGTGGTAAGACTAAGTCCGTTCCATCTCTCCCTGTGGGCTGAACTGCTGTCATGGTAGCTACTCTGGTTGATATTTGGACAGCCTCAGCTTGGCCCTGCAATGGAAATATTCAAGGGCTGTCACCTTTTTCCCTTTTGATGAGGCTGAGTAGAGCTGGGAAGAAGGTTGTTCTTTCAAGTAGAAGGAGATGAATGGGGCTCAGCTGCAGGGAGGTCTGAGCAACAGAATGTGCACCTGCAGCAGATGATCTCTAACCAAATTGCCAGGTGCAACCAGTACCATCTTCAATGCAGTAATGTTTGTTTTGGAAATGGGGTATGATTGCATCAGGAAATGTAGGATTTCTGGTGGAATCATCAACCAGCTAGGCACATCTTTGCTCCTAGTCATTCAAATGTAGCCTTAAGTTAAGCTACTGATGCCTGTTTTGGGTGTTCACAAGATTAGCTACAGGTCCTGTCTGGATATGGAACTGGAAATAGAGATGGAGGGCAGGGTGTATCTGCAGAGAGATCTGAGGAAAAGAAAGGCAGACTGATATTGAGGTTTGTGTTCCCTGCCTGCTCTGTGTTTCAGCTTTGCCTCTCTCACCGAGAGATGTCCTGCTTCAGATCTTTTCTGCCACCGCCCTGATGTGCCTTTAGCCCAACCTCACTTCCAAGCAGCTGCAGTGAACCCTGTGTTCTGCAGTGCACTGAGTCAATGTTAGCCATTGAGGCACTTGGCACAAATTCTTAGGCACTCTCAGGGTGATCATTTGGGTTCGTGTAGCCAGTCACAAACTGTTCAATTTCTGACCATGAGTCTCAACATCCAGCCATCGCAGTAACCGCATTGCAGGCACAGGGGGGGATCTCTTTAGATCCCTGCAAAAAATTTTCTACTCCCAGCTAAGCAAGCCTTGGGACTTCAGCCTCTCCTCATAAGGCCAGAGCCCCCAACCCCCTGAGTATCCTAGGGATCCTCTGCTGAACTTGTTCTAGTTCATCATCAAGTCTCGGTTCCCCAGATAGTTTTCCTTCCCCATTTTTGGAGACTTGGGCTACTTTTTTCCCCTCTCCTCAGGTGTCAGGTAGCTCCTCTGCCCTCTGCTCCTCAAGCTGGAGAGCCCCTCAGAGGCATCTTTCCCTCTTTCAGGCCCAGTAGCACACACTATAGGTGCAAATCCAGGATTGACCAGCAGAGTTTCAACCCAGAAAGTTTCTCTGAACTGGCAGTTCCTCACCTGCTAATGCAACCAGCACCAATGGGTAGAGGGGCAGGTGGGATTAAGGGTATCATTGTCATGGTGTCAGCAGGCCAGTGTCAATCCTTTTCCTGGGAGAGGCCAGCAGGCACAGCTCAGACTCTGGGGCATGTCTCTCCAACGCCCCTGCCAGGAGAGAGACATCCCTGTGTCATTCCAACGCAGGCTGCACAAATCCCTGGCTGGTAGGATGGAGACCAGGCTTCAAACTCCTGCTCGGGTGAAAGAATTCCTATTTGGTGCATACATGGTTTAAATGGGTCATCTCAAAAAGGTATTTCCAATTCAGGCTGTTTGATGAAACCTGAGAGGAGGGATCGTTGTCATTCCCTTGGCATGGTAGAGGCCACATCTGGATTGACGTGCCTCATTTCGGGTGCCCCGGGACAAGAGGAGTGGTGATCAGCTCTCATGAAGATAAGTCCTGGCAAAGGAACAGGCAGAGGGTTGGAATGGGCTGGGCACATGATGTACAGAGTGAGGCCAAGGGCACTAGGTTTGTGGAGCCTGGTGGAGAGGAGGCAAGGTGTGGGGAGGGGATGGAACTGCAGCCTCCCACCAGCTACAGGAAGTTATGGAAAGGATGGAGCCAGACTCTCCTAAGAGGTGCACTGCAATAGGGCAAGAAGCAACACTCCAACAAGGGAAATTACAGATGTCTTTGTACTGAAAGAAATGACAGCTACTGCTAGGCAATTCTTTAGAAAGCAACAGTAGCATGAAGTTACATAGAAGCACAAGTCGTAGCAAGAATGGTGATAAAACCTGTGGAAATGGTCTTGAGGAAAGTGGCACTTTTAGAGGAATGAGGCTATGAGCTCTCATATCCCTGTCCACTGAAGTCTGCATCACATGGCTCACTGACACTTTGTAGTTTGAAAGCCATGGAATGGGCCACCCCATCCCAGACCCAGGAAAAGGAGCTAGGAGCTTTTTGCTCCCTGCTCTGAGACTCTCCTTAAAAGCAGACCATCCAGGCCTTTGGCCTATAGGATGACTTTACTGAGCAAAACAGATCAATTTGGGTGAAGATCTCTTTCAGGGAATGACACTGGCATCTTTATGACCACTCTCTTACATGTTGATTTGTTTGATTCCAACAGACGCTTCAGTTCCCAAGCTGAGCCCAGATCTCTGGTTGGAAGAAGTGTGAGGACCTAGTCAATTCATCAAGGAACATTGCTATGGAGATCCCAGGGAGATACCATTTGAGAGATGTCTGTCTGGTTGTCTGGTCTACTCTTCATCGTTATGAATCTGCCTTTGTTCCCTGGGGTCGAGGTCAGAAAGAAACAGGCTGCATCAGAGTCTGGTAAGCGTAAGCAAGTTCCTGATGTCCCTCACTCCTGCCTGCAATGGGCTTCCCTCAATCTCACAATGATCCTTCTTTGCCATTGATCTTTGCCACATCCCTGAAGAGGTGCATCTCTTTTCTTATATGGGATTGTGCAGTCTTGATATTCTGCCTGAACTTACCCACTGTCTCCTCCTTCAGTTAGCCTCCATCAATAAAGAGGAAAAAGCTTCCCTCTTCCATGGCAGCAAGTCTGTCTCCAGGCCATGGAGCACTGCTAGTGTATGGAGCTCTCAACCAATACCAGAGGAACGAAAATAAGCAAGCAGGCAAGAGAAAGACAGGAAAGCCTCAGAAAAATGGAGACAGCAAGATGCAACAGACAGGGGTAGAAATACTAGTAATGTCACACACATTGGTGATCAAAGATAGGAAACATTCTCCGTCTTTGGAGATGTCCACCATCTGACCAAACAAGGCCCTGAACAACTTCCTCTACTTGACCCTGCTTTGAGCTGGGCTTGAACTGCATGACCTCTACCTCAACTGTTGTGTGATTTAGTGAGCCAGGCTGGACCCTTCAGCCAGGAGCAGGCACCAAGAACAATAGAGAAGAGATGGGAGCTGCAGAGGTTTGGGGGTCATAGGGCAGGAGGAGGGGCATTGATGTAAGCCCCAGGACTGAGAGCATAGGAAAGGAAGGAATTGACCCAAGAGTAAGGCTGTTAAGGTGTAAGCATGCAGAAGAAAGCCCTGAGTGAGCCAAAGGTAGAGGTACCACTGAGATTTGAACTCAAATCACTGGATTCAGAGTCCAGAGTGCTCACCATTACACCATGGAAACGCCTGGACAGATGCTGTCTTTCCCTGTGGGCATATGTCCCAGCTGAGTCCAGCACTGTGTCTATCTCCCTGGCCATGATCAAGTACAGCCTTCCTTGAGTGCCACCAGGTTACAGGCAGCAAGAAATCTCAAAGATGCTGCAAGCCCTGCTAGAATGAGTCTTCTGTGTCCAGACATTTGCCTGCTTCCTCCTTGGCCTTTCTGCAGGTTCTGGTTTTGCAGATTGGACCAGTGGGGCTGCTATTCTCCACAGAAGTTGGAAAGACATTCCTGAGGTCTTTCTGGCTGATGGCAGGCCTTGGCAAGCCAGAGAATAGCTTGGTTATGTGCCTCTGGCCTTGCAGGCTGTTGAGAGACCAGATGGGCTGAGATGTGGCTTACACACATCTAGTCCACAAAGGAGACAAGATCATTCCCTGGCCTGTCACTCCTGAGGTCTGTCTGGCTGAGGGCAGGCCTTAGCAAGCCAGAGAGCCACCTTCATACAGAAGCTCTCTCACTTTCTCTCCTCCTGGCTAAAAAATCAAGCTCCCTCAGCATCTTCCTCCATTACCACGTACTCCACTATGCACTGATACCACCTTTTGCATGTCCCCTCTTCCTGATAAATGTGTGCACAGGAAAACCTCTTCTGTGGCTCATACTCTTCCCTGGGGTTTCAAGCCATTCCCCTTGCCTCCCTGCAGCCTTGATACCAACTGAGATGAGTGCTTTCTGACTGCTGGGAGGGCTCCAGGCTCCTCACTGCAGTGCTGGTACAGGAGCCAGGAGAGAGGCTTTTTTTGGCCTAGCACAGAACTGATCCTGCTGCTGCTGTGGCTGGTTGCACCTGTCAAGAAAAGCCTGCTGCCATGGCAGGGTAGAGATGAAGATCAATAATGACTAGGTGGAGGAAAAGAGGCAGACTGTGCTTCATGGGGCCAGCTATGTAATTTTGGAGTGTGGTGGAGGAGGCCTGTTCTTCATGTAATGTCTCAAAGACCTGTCCTTCTGATCTGAAGTCACCCTGGAGATGCTGACCTACCCCGTCCAGGCTCCAGCATTGCAGAGATACGCTGAAATTTACTGGAACTGGGTGTAACATTGTTCCGGGTAACTAAAAAGCAGTTTATAGCCTGTGGGCCAAGGAAAACACAAGGAGCCTCTCATAACTAGACACTCTACCTGAAGGGAACAAAGCTTCTGAAGCCTCTGATTCCAGGGTAGCTTCAACAAAAAAGAAATATTCTTTGCTATGCTGATAATTAAAACTCATCCCATCAGGTAGGAGGATCATGTGTCCACTTCTCCTTGTTGCACAGCAGGCCTCACCATACCTCCTCTGGCGCTGATCTGAGCTCCTTGAGAAAGGGCTCCTTCGCTTTGCTGAACTCCCTGCTGACGGACGGAGGGTGGGAGTTGGCAGGCTGGGATTGCCACCAAGTAGAGCAGAACAGGATAAGGCAAGCACTTTGAATGGAGATTTTCCTTTGGAAATGTGCTATTTTCTGCCTCCCTGAACCCTGTAGACGTGTTTCTTGCTCTCTGTTCCGTGCCACTGCATTTACTCCTTCTTGTTAAATCATAGAATCATAGAATCATAGAATGGTTTGAGTTGGAAGGGACCTTAAAGATCATCTAGTTCCAACCCCCCTGCCATGGGCAGGGAAACCCTCCACTACACCAGGTTGCCCAAAGCCTCATCCAACCTGGCCTTGAACACGTCCAGGGATGGGGCAGCCACAGCTTCTCTGGGCAACCTGTTCCAGTGTCTCACCACCCTCAATGTAAAAAATTTCTTCCTTAGATCTAATCGAAATCTCCCCTCTTTCAGTTTAAATCCATTGCCCCTTGTCCTATCACTACACACCCTTGGAAAAAGTCCCTCTCCAGCTTTCCTGTAGGCCCTCTTTAGGTACTGGAAAGCTGCTATAAGATCACCCCGGAGCCTTCTCTTCTCCAGGCTGAACAGCCCCAACTCTCTCAGCCTGTCTTCATAGCAGAGGTGCTCCAGCCCTCAAATCATCTTCGTGGCCCTCCTCTGGACTCGTTCCAGTAGCTCCATGTCCTTCTTGTGCTGGGGACTCCAGAGCTGAACACACTATTCCAGGTGGGGTCTCACAAGAGCAGAGTAGAGGGGCAGAATCACTTCCCTCAACCTGCTGGCCATGCTCCTTTTGATACAGCCCAGGATACTATTTGCTTTCTGGGCTGCCAGTGCACATTGCCAGCTCATGTTGAGCTTCTCATCCACCAGCACTCCCAAGTCCTTTTCCTCAGGGCTGCTCTCGATCCATTCTCCGCTCAGCCTGTACTTGTGCTTGGGATTGCCCCGAACCACGTGCAGGACCTTGCGCTTGGCCTTGTTGAACTTCATGAGGTTCTCACAGGCCCACCTCTCCAGCCTGTCAAGATCCCTCTGGATGGCATCCCTTCCCTCCAGCGTGTCCACAACACCACACAACTTGGTGTCATCTGCAAACTTGCTGAGGGTGCTCTCGATCCCACTGTCCATGTCTCCAACAAAGATGTTAAATAGCACTGGCCCCAGTACTGACCCCTGAGGAACACCACTCGTCACAGGCCTCCACGTGGACATTGAACCGTTGACCACAACTCTTTGAGTGCGACCATCCAGCCAATTCCTTATCCACTGAGTCGTTCATCCATCAAAACCATGTCTTTCCAGTTTAGAGACAAGGATGTCGTGTGGAACAGCACAGACTGTGCAGCATAGCTAAAGACTTTGTGCAGCATAGCTGGAGACTTGCCTTCTTTTGTCCTCCTCCTCCTCCCTTAGTTAGCTACCTGCTCTGCAAGGGAGAGCACTGGCTTCTGTCCTGATCTTACCACCAATTGTGGATAGAGATCCCTGAAGTGATACCAGAGCACCAAATATAAGCAAGCTGGTGAGAAAAGCAGTGAAAAGCCTCAGGGAAATGGAGTGTGAGTCTATAGCTTTGTAATCACAGCTCTGTGATATCTCTCTGTGTCAGCCTTGAGTTCCACCACTGAAAGCATTCAAAAGCTGATGTCATTCTTTCTTCCAGTGTACCCAGTGCGTCTTTCATGTATGCTCAGGAAGCCGTGACTCTTTGCTGCCTTGCCTGGGTATCTGCGGCAGAGTACAGAAGCAGGCTTATGAACTGGGCTGACGTGACAACACTTCCTGAGGTGGCAGGAAAGTATGAACGCGCATGCTAAGGTCAGTTGTCAAGGGCGTCTTCAGAAATAGGCAGGGACTAGTTGTCTTTCGGAGCCTGAATCTCAGACAGAGTCCTGGCATTTGGTAGCAGGTATGTTTCTTGGTCTCTGTTTTGTGCCACTGCATTTGCTCTCTCTCATTAAAGGCTTTGTGCAGCATAGCTGGCAACACTGGCCTGAGCTTACTCCTTTCTACTGTATACAGAGGCAGGAAAAAGCTGTCCTTTCCCATGGCAGCAGGTGTCTCTAAGCATGGAGCACTGCCAGTCATGAGTGGAGCTCCCTGAACCAATACCATAGCACCCTATGATGTCTGTCATGGTCAGGCTTGGGTCCTGCCACTGAATGCACTCAATAGCTGACCTCATATCTTCTGCCAGTGTACCCAGCAGGCCTTGCATGAATGCTCAGAAAGAAGTGACTTTTCACTGACTTCTCAGTGCCTGCCCTGAGTACTTCCTGGCAGAAGACAGGAGAAGGCTTATGAGCTGGGCTGAGATGACAACACTCTTGAAGCCTCCCAATCTGCCTCTTGTCCTGCTGAAGGAGAAGACATTGGAGCCCTTTGACCATTTGCAGGCAAACACGGCTACAGCTATTTGTTGTACTGCCATGGAGGGGAGCATAAAAGAAGTGGTACAGTCTAAAGGAACACACCAGGAAACTTAGCAACGTGACATCTCCTGAAAGTGATGTTTGTGACAGGAAGGAAAGTGTGGTTTGTTGTGAGGATTAATGAGGTAGTAGGAAAAAATAGACACGTGAGCTCATCTGAGTTGTGACAAGCACCTTCCATAAAAAGCAGGGACAAGTTGCCTTTCTGAGCCTGAAACTCAGCCAGAGTCCTGGCATTTGGGAATCAGGTTGTCATGGTTTAACCCAGCTGGCACTAAATGTTATGTAGCTGCTTGTTCACCCTCCTCCACCCCCTGGGGAATGGGGAAGAGAATTAAAGAGGAAAGGGGAAGGAGACTCGTGGGTTAAGAACAATGTAATAATACTATAAAATTAAAAGTATTAATGATAAAATAATAATAATAAATAATACATGATTCTATATAATGATAATAATATATACAAACAAGTGATGCACAGTGTAACTGCTCACCACCTGGTGACCAATACTCACTCCCTTCTGGCAAGTGATCCTGAAACAGATAAGTCCTGAAACTGCAATCCTGGAATAGCGAGAGGCCCAAAAAGAGAGTGAGAGAAAGACAGAACTCCAATAGTTCAAGAGTCGGAGAAGAGATCAAACTTCCTAGCCAACTTTCATCTATATATTGGGCATGATGTTGCATGATATGGAATATTTCATTGGCCAGTTTGGCCCTCAATACTTCAAATACTTGAACTTCAAATAGAAGTCGTGGGTCCTTTGTTCCAGCTAGGCTGCCCCTCCAGCCTGTTGCGCTCCTGCACACTGGCAAAACATGGGAAGCTGAAAAGTCTTTGATGTCTCAGCACCAACTCTAACCATCAATGCGTTATCAATATCCTTCTCATAATAAATCCCCTATGCTAAATCCCAAACACAGAGCTATTCTAGCTACTAAAAAGAAAACTAACTCTGTCCCAGCTGAAACCAGGACATAGGTTTATAGCTGCTTTTTTTTTGCTAAGACACCTGGTTACTCACAGGCGTTGACAGAAAGAAACGCCAGGGTCTGCTGCTCTGTAGTGAACCAAATACATACATCCAAGCAAAAAGCTATGTCCAGTGTCACCGTTTAGTCTCGCAGATGATTCATTAATCTCCTCAAAACTGCGTCACCAACACCTCTCAGCAGTCATTTGTGCTCCAGGTGCATGAACTTATGGGCAAGTGCATGTCTTCCCCTGCCTGAACGCTGTTGCCTCTGCTTTTTCTCTTGGTCCAATCTGTTCCTGGCAGCAAATGGAGAGCCTTCTGCAAAGTGTCCTTCCTCTGCAGGAGACGTGGACATCTACATGCCAAGAGCCCTTATACGGACTCCTCTGGTGTCACTGTGGGGCTTATTTCCAGTGCTGCACAGCCAGGGGCTCTGTCAGCCCTGTGAAAGGGACACTGAGGTGATTAAGGCCTTGGCTTATCTGTCATACAAGGACATGCTGGGAGAGCTGGTGTTGGTTAGCTTGGGGAAGGAAGGCTGAGAGGGCACCTCATGCATGTCTCTAAACACGTAGGGCAGGAAGGTGAATAGGTGGACTAAAAGAGATAGAGCCATCCTCTTGTCACTGGTGCACAGAAGACAAGAAGCAAAGAACAGAGGTGGAAATACAAGAAATGCCACACACAGTAACCCTGCTTAGCTGTGAGGGTGATCAAAGATGGGAACCAGTTTCTCAGGGAGATTTTTCAGCCAACTGTTCAGATGTGAATGTTAGTACAGAACTTTTGAGTTAACTTCTCAGTCTCTTAACTGTCGTTCACAAACTTTGTATGAAAAACAGTCATGGCACTTCTTTTCATTAGTGTTGTGGGAATAAACTCCAGGGGATGAACATACGTCAGGGTTCCTGGAAGGAACTGATGCATTCAATGCAATTCAATTCACTTCCTTCTCCAAGTAACAGAGCAACCAGCAAGGGGAGGTGCTATGCTGGACCTTGTTCTCACCAACAAGGAGGGCCTAGTGGGGAACGTGAAGCTCAAGGGCAGCCTTGACTGTAGTGACTATGAAAAGTCAAGATCCTTAGGGTGACAAGGGAAGCGCACAGCAAGCTCACCATCCTGAAATTGAGAAGAGCAGACTTTGGCCTCTTGAAAGATCTGTTTAGTAGAGTACCATGGGAAAAAGCCCTGGAGGGAAGCCCAAGAAAGCTGGTTAATATTCAAGGATCACCTCCTCTAAGCTCAGGAGTAATGCATCCCAACAAAGAGAAAGTCAGGAAGGAACACCAGGAGGCCTGCATGGATGAACAAAGAGCTCCTCGACAAACTTAAGCACAAAAGGGAAGCCTACAAAGGGTGGAAGCAAGGACAGGTAGCGTGGGAGGAATACAGAGAAATTGCCCAAGAAACCAGGGATCAGGTTAGAAAAACCAAAGCCTTGATAGAATTAAATCTGGCCAGGGACATCAAGGGCAACAAGAAAAACTTCTATAGATATGTCAGTGATAAAAAGAGATCTAGGGAAAATGTAGGCCCTCTCCGGAAGGAAATGGGAGACCTGGTTACCCAGGATATGGAGAAGGCTGAGGTACTCAAAGACTTCTTTGCCTCAGTCTTCACTGGCCAATGCTCCAGCCACACAGCCCAAGCCACAGAAGGCAAAGGCAGGGACTGGCAGAATGAAGAACTGCCCACTGTAGGAGAAGATCAGGTTCGAGACCATCTAAGGAACCTGAAGGTGCACAAGTCCATGGGATTTAATGAGATGGACTACTTGGTGGATAAGGAATTGACTGGATAGTCGCACTCAAAGAGTTGTGGTCAAGGCTCGATGTCTGGGTGGAGGCCAGTGACGAGTCGCCTTCCTTAGGGATTGGTGTTTGGGCTGATGATGTTCGACATCTTTGCAGCAACATGGACAGTGGGATTGAGTGCACCCTCAGCAGGTTTACTGATGACACCAAGCTGTGTGGTGTGGTCGACAAGCTGGAGGGAAGGGATGCCATCCAGAGGGACATTGACAGGCTGCAGAGGTGGGCCTGTGTGAACCTTATGAAGTTCAACAAGGCCAAGTGCAAGGTCCTGCACGTGGGTCGGTGTCGGGGAAGTTTTCTGGCTGCTACATGGGCTGAATAGAAAGCACCTGTGCCTCATCAAGACAGGTGCTGTGAGTCACGTTGGTCAGCCGGAAACCACGTGACCCATGGGCAGTTTAAAGGCAGGGCACTCCCCTCAGGGAGGGGGGCAGTTCCCTCCTGGAGATTGGAGAGGTAGGAGCCTCTGGAGAGCAGTGAGTTGGAGCTCTCTGTTGGATAGCCTTTGATTGGGATTGAGACCCTTAAGAATTGAGATAAGAGCCTTCTGATATACGAGGGGAATCACAACGGCCTTTTGGGTTGTGATTCCTGAAGATGAGATACCAGTGGTCCGCGACAGGTCGGGGCAATCCCAAGCACAAAGACAGGCTGGGTGGAGAATGGATTGAGAGCAGCCCTGAGGAAAAGGACTTGGAAGTGTTGACTGAGAATGTCAAGATGAGCCGTCAATGTAGGCTCACAGCCCAGAAAGCCAAATGTATCGGGGGCTGCATCAAAAGAAGCGTGGCAGGCAGGTCGAGGGAGGTGATTCTGCCCCTCTACTTTGCTTTCGTGAGGTCTCAAATGAAGTACTGTGTTCAGGTCTGATCTCCAGCATGAGAAGGACATGATGCTTTTGGAGCAGGTCCAGAGGAGGCCACGAAGATGATTTGAGGGCTGGAGCACCTCTCCTATGAAGAAAGACTGAGAGTGTGGGGCTTGTTCAGCCTGGAGAAGAGAAGGCTCTGGGAGGATCTTATAGCAGCCTTCCAGTACCTAAAGAGGGCCTACAGGAAAGCTGGAGAGATACTTTTTACAAGGATATATAGTGATAGGACAAGGGGCAATGGCTTTAGACTGAGAGAGGGGAGATTTTGATGAGATCTAAGGAAGAAATTTTTTACATTGAGGGTGGTGAGACACTGGAACAGGTTGCCTAGAGAAGCTGTGGCTGCCCCATCCCTGGACGTGTTCAAGGCCAGGTTAGATGATGCTTTGAGCAACCTGGTATAGTAGAGGGTGTCCCTGCCCATGGCAGGGGTTTGGAACTAGATGATCTTTAAGGTCCCTTCCAACCCAAACCATTTTGTGATTCTATGATTCTAATGTGGAATTGAAAGGAGGAAAGCGCTGATTTGCAGGTCTGGATGTAGGTAGTGTGACTGCAAGATGGGGTTAGGGAGTGCGTTTCAGTAGGGAACGAACATCTGCAATATTGACTACCACCTGCTGGTAGTATTGCCAATGACAGTCTGTATTTTCTGCACTAGCCAATCGCTGCATAAAACCTCACCACCTAGACTGGTGTTTTGACTGTCAGCACAGGGAAGAACATTGGTTTTGTGCTTTAGGCAACCCTGGAATTAGTCACTTGAGAAGCTTTGTCCCCTTGAGGCAGTGAGTCAAGAGACACTCCTTGTGTTTCTCTTGGCCCACAGACAAGCTACAAGAGAAACAAGGTGTCTCAGTTCTTAGTTACCAGGAGCATGGTTACACCCGGTTCCAGTAAACTTCAGGCTGCCTGCAATGCTGGAGCCTGAACAGTGTGGGTCAGTGGTTCTGCACATGCACTGGAGACATAGGGTCAGTGAGACATGAAGTCTTTTTGGTTAAATAGAATATTTCAAACCAAGTTACAGTCTGTACTAGGATTTGCTGTCAGGTAAGAATGCTGTAGAGGCAATAACACTGTGCTCTGAATGCACTGTACATACCAGCATCCTCTCTGAAGGGGATGAAACCCCACATTTGACCAGTCAGCACTGGGTAGATGGAAAAGTGGAGGAGGACAGGGAGCAAATTCATTCTATTTTTACTTCAGATCAGACAGACAGGTTTTTTGAGACATTACATAAAAAATACATCTTCTCTTGCTGCCCCTGACTTGCATACCTGGCCTCATGAAGTGCAGTGTGTTCCCTGAGCATAACCTAGGCATCTGTACCCTGTCATAGCATCATGCTTTTCCTGCCAGGTGCAACTGGCAGCAGCAGCAGGTCCAGCCCTGGGCCAGGCCAAAAATGCCTATCCTCTTGCTCTTGTGGCAGCACCGAGGAGCCCAGCATGGAGCCCCCACCACTGGCAGAAAGCACTGATCTCATATGAAAGTCAGCCAGTAGCTGACACTGTATTATCTGAGGTCCCTGGAAGAGAAACCAGGGAACACTATGAAGACAGAGACCTTGGCTAGAGGAAGTAGAAGCAACCTTGTTGAGAGGAGAGGGCAGGGGCTGGTGGCTCCCTCACCCAGAGTCACAGGGCCTCTGTGTTGCTCACATCATAGCAGTCAGGAGAGGCTACCTGCAGGAGATGCAAGGCACCCTGGAGCAAGGCTGAAGAAAAGTTTCTCTGCATTAGCCAGGAATTGAAGCTAGGTCAACTGCTTGGAAGGCAGCTATGCTCACCATTGTACCTCCAAAGCACCTAGATATAGTACTGCCTCCTGCTCCTCCAGCCCAGACCCTGGCCTGCCACCTGCTCTTCTGTTTTCTAATCTTGCCTGCCTCCTCCTCTCCCACTTCACAAACTGGTCTGACTCCTGCTCCTGCACAGCAGAGTCTGACCTACCTCCAGCTACTTCACTTCAGGGACTGGTTGCTCCCTCCTTCCCTGTACACACATGACCTCAAGCTGCTAGGATGTGTGCTTTTTTCTCTGTGTCACATGTTGACTAGGAAATCTCAAGCTGCACTAGGCACTGACTAGAGCAGATCAGCATCAGGAACTGCCCGGGGTTGGAGCAGGACACTGGACACACTAGGACAGAGCTCCGGGCATGGAATCTGCACAGACCTATGGTACAGTCCAGGATTCAAGAGATCTACTGATGTGCATGTGGGACAGAGGAGGTGTGTGTGTCCAATACTGATCTCCAGTCCTAAGTAGTCAGAGGGAAACAAAAGGGTTGGGACAAAAGGACCTGGGGGTCCTGGTCGATAGCCAATTGAACATGAGCCAGCAGTGTGCCCAAGCAGCCAAGAAAGCCAACGGAATTCTGGCATGTATCAGAAACAGTGTGGCCAGCAGGAGCAGGGAAGTGATTGTTGCCTTATACTCAGCACTGGTGAGGCCATACCTTGAGTGCTGTGTCCAGTTTTGGGCCCCTCACTTCAAGAAGGACGTTGAGGTGCTGGAGTAGGTTCAGAGAAGAGCAACAAAACTAGTGAAGGGTTTAGAGAACTTGTCCTACGAGGAGTGGCTGAGGGAGCTGGGACTGGTCAGTCTGGAGAAGGGAGGACCTTATCGCTGTCTACAATTACCTGAAAGGAAGTTGTAGGGAGATGGGGGGTCGGTCTCTTCTCCCACGTTGTGAATGACAGGACAAGAGGGAATGGCCTCAAGTTTCACCAGGGGAAATTTAGGTTGGATATCAGGAAGAATTTCTTTACAGAGAGGGTTGTGAAGTATTGGAACAGGCTGCCCAGGGAGGTGGTGGAGTCCCCATCCCTGGAGGTGTTTAAAAACCGTGTGGATTTGGTGTTGAGCAACATGGTTTAGGGACCCTGACAGTGCAGGGTGAACAGTTGGACTCGATGATCTTGAAGGTCTCTTCCAACTGGATGATTCTATGATCTGTGGCATTCATGCTTGTGTGAGTACTGTTGGTGCTGGTAATGCAGCCACTCCCCATCTGAGCTCATACATGTGCCAGCTGTGCAGGTACTATGCAAACTATGCAAGTGTGTGTCAGTTCATGTGTATGCACCTGTGATGGTGTAAGCATAGCTAGCAGCTGAACACTCACCCAGCTGCTCAATCCTTTGCCCACCCTCAGGGGCATGCGAAGCACTGAAAACAGTGTAAGAAATCTCATAGGTCAAGATAAAAAGAACAAGGCATATAAAAAATTTCTGTGGGAAAATCAGGCTTGACTTGGGAAAATTTTTAGCCAATTAAAACAGACTCACATAGTGAGAAACAAGAGACAGACATGAAACTCTACTTCTCCTCTCCCCTTTCTCAGGCTCAGCTTTACCCCTTTACACCAGTCTCCTTCATCTGCCCAAGCCGTGCAGAGATAATGCACCTTCTCTCTGCTCTTTCCCACTCTTTTTGTTCCTTCCTCCTCTCTCTGCACAGCATTTTCCGCCCCTTCTGGAATATGTTTTCACAGAGGTACTTTTCTTTGCTGGTGGCTCAGCTATGGCACAGAATCATAGAATGGTTAGAGTTGGAAGGGACCTCAAAGATCATCTAGTTCCAACCCCCCTGCCATGGGCAGGGAAACCCTCCACTACACCAGGTTGCCCAAAGCCTCATCCAGCCTGGCCTTGAACACTTCCAGGGATGGGGCATCTACAACTTCTCTGGGCAACCTGTTCCAGTGCCTCACCACCCTCAATGTAAAGAATTTCTTCCTTAGATCTAATCTAAATCTCCCCTCTTCCAGTTTAAATCCATTGCCCCTTGTCCTATCATTACACGCCCTTGGAAAAAGTCCCTCTCCAGCTTTCCTGTAGGCCCTCTTTAGGTACTGGAAGACTGCTATAAGATCACCCTGGAGCCCTCTCTTCTCCAGGCTGAACAGCCCCAACTCTCTCAGTCTGTCTTTATAGCAGAGGTGCTCCAGCCCTCGGATCACCTTCATGGCCTCCTCTGGACCTGCTCCAGCAGCTCCATGTCCTTCTTGTGTTGGGGACTCCAGAGCTGAACTCAGTATTCCAGGTGGGGTCTCACCAGAGCAGAGCAGAGCAGAGGGGCAGAATCCCCTCCCTCGCCCTGCTGCCCACGCTGCTTTGGGTGTAGCCCAGGACACGGTTGGCTTTCTGGGCTGCCAGCGCACGGTGCCGGCTCATGTTGAGCTTCTCATCCACCAGCACTCCCAAGTCCTTTTCCTCAGGGCTGCTCTCGACCCATTCTCCGCTCAGCCTATACTTGTGCTTGGGATTGCCCTTTGGTGAGTGCACTGTGGACCTGGAACTGGCTGCGCCCAGCACAGGCCAGCCCCTTGTCTTTTCTCACAGAGGTCACCCTTCAACATGTCCTCTCTCTTCCTCTACCAAAACCTTCCCATGTATAGCCAATACAGTGTCCACTGGGAATACCTGCTCAGCCCTGCTCCTGGCTGGACCTGTGAGTGGGCATAGCAGTAAACAGAGTAGGATGGAGAAACCCCCCAGGTGGTCCAAACGATCACACTGGTGTTTCCCAAAGTAACCCAGCCTTGTTCTCCTCCCCACCTGCAAATTCCTGGAGGTCTTTGCATGTGGCTGGGCAGTTGGAGATTGAGCTGCTTGATGGGAAGAGAGAAACATCTATGTCCCCAGGACAGCCACTGCCCTGTGGGGGGAGTGCTGTGCTGTGCTGCGCCTGCTGCTCCACACAACAGTGTGCCTTGCTGAGGGGCACTGTGGGAGTGCTGGCTGCTGAGAAGGCGAAGGCGAAAGAAGGAGGCAGTGACAGAGAGAAGAGGCTGAGGGAGCGGGAGAGCCGTGGCCATGGGTGCCAAGAGAGCTGGAGCACAGCAGTACAGGTGTAAGATGCTGTAAGATGCAGCAGAGAGGCAGGGGCTGCCAAGTGCAGGAAAAAAAAATCAATTAGCAGAGGATGGTTTCAGTCTGTCAATTTCCAGGTTATGGGCGCAGCATGCTTCTGTGCCCCTTTGCTCCCCCCAGAACCTTAGCTGGGATCTCTCGGGCTCTGCTTGACACTTGCTGACACTGCCAGAAGCAGCACTCACACCTCTTTCCCTTCCTCTTACCTGCACCCATGCCCAGGCAGGAAAATTGTCTCCTTGGAAACCTCAGTGGCGGTGGGCCTGGAGTGGGCAGTGCAAGGGCCTTGCCTTGCCCTTCTCCCCACACCTCCTGCCCATAACCCTGGCTGAGGACTTTCTCTTTGAGCACCTGAGCTGGCTCTCAAGGCACTGAAGGAAACCGTGGAGCAAGGGGGCACCTTATTGCTTTGCAGGGCAGGGAGGAGCTGCTCTCCATTGAGTGCATGAGGGCTGCAACCCCGCCCAGAAATCCAGCTCCCAGGGGGCTGGGAGACTGTGCCTGTTTGTTATCTGGCCATGGAGAAGTTAAAGGTTTAGAATAAAGGATTAGCTCGAATTTACTAAGACTTAAATTAGCAGCCTGCTGGCACACACATAATAGCCTGCTTGTGTGTTATTAGATAAAGCAACTATGTACATAATGTCTGAAACCCAGATGACCATCCTTGACGTCCTTAAAAGAAGAACATTCTGAAAAAATATGAATTGATGCAAAGATGTACCAGACTTTGTTTCCTTTAAGATAACAAGGGATAGCAGAGGAGCCTTAAAATACACATGAGGAGGATACACGTCCTTGTTAAGTCCAAAACACCTGGCAAGTATTAATGACTCTGTTAGCCATTAATCACTAAAGGAGGAGCGAAAGTAACAACTTCAAAGACTAATAAGGAAAACATCTTGCTATGAGGAAGACTAATGAGATTGGAAGAATGCCACAAATGCAAAGTAAGCAAGAACCAGCAGCAACTGGGGGAAAGGTAATTCTGGAAGGGGGAGATTACGACCACCAACTCACAGACCACCTCCCCTAAACATACTCGAGACCCAAAAGGAAGGGGCAGAGGCAAAGGACTGAGCTTGTGAACTAATGTACATGCTAGGCGAGAGAAAAGTAACCAATTGTTTAAGGGAACAACAATGACTATGTAAATATGCTCATACACACTATAAATTGTTCACTGAGTTTTGGAAGGGGGTGTACTGTCTGGGGACAGGCACCTAAACGTGCACAACTTTGTGATAAAGCAGTATCTCGGCTCAGCGAGTGGATTGGCTTATTGCACACTGAGCACACAAACCCGAGATTTGGGAAAACATATCTGCAAGGGCCTTCCCCTGCCTATGTTGTGCTGTGCTCCCCCGCAGCTCCTAGCTTGTCCTCCCTCCTGACACAGCCCTGCCCTTGCTGCTCTGTGACAGCAGAGGGCTGGCTGCCTTTCCCACCACTCAGCCTTGCAGACAGTCAGAGAAACTCCTCTGTGCCTGACCTGTATAACACTGCTGGGAGTGATGTTGGCTTCCAGTCTCCTCAGGGCAGGGCTGGCCCAGTTGGACTGGGTGATGGCCAGCCTTACATGGACTGGGTGATGGCCAGCCTTACGTGCTGACAGGTGACAAGATACGCTTGAGGCAGACTGAGCAGGTAAAGCCTGTTGGTGAGGGCAAGGGATGAGGTAGTAGTGCTGATGCCTTCATACTTGTGCGTGCATCTACTGCTTCTCTGTCCCGTTGTCCGGGTTTAACTCCAGCTGGCAACTAAGCACCACCCAGTCAATTGTTCACTGCCCTACCTGTGGGATGGGGGAGAGAATCAGAAGAGTAAAAGGAAGAAAACTCAGGGGTTGAGGTAAAGACAGTTTAATAACTGAAGCGAAAGCTGCACACAAGCAAGCAAAATAAAGAATAATTCACTACTTCCCATCAACAGGCAGGTGTTCAGCCATCTCCAGGAAAGCAGGGCTCCATCACGCATAACAGTGACTTGGGAAGACAAACTCCGTAATTCCAAATGTCTCGCCTTCCTTCTTCTTCCGACAGCTTTATATATTGAGCATGAGATCATATTGTATGGAATATCCTTTTTTTCAGTTGGCGTCAGCTGTCCTGGCTGTGTCCTCTCCCACCTTCCTGTGCACCCTCACCCTACTTGCTAGTGGGGTGGTGTGAGAAGCAGAAAAGGCCTTGATGCTGTGTAAGCACTGCTCAGCAAAAATGAAAACATCCCTGTGTTATCAGCACTGTTTTCAGCACAAATCCAAAACATAGCCCCGTAACAGCTACCATGAAGAAAATTAATTCTATCCCAGGCAAAACCAGCACACTTATCCAAATGACAGAGCATACAGAGCCAGGCAGAGGAGACAAAGCAAAGGCAGGACAGACAGGTGTCTGCACACATCTGGTGTACAGATGTGAGCGTGCATAAACAATCAGGGAAATCTGATTATGCACCAAGGCTGTGCTTGTATGCCTAGCTTCCTAGGGCAAACCTCCTATTCTTTCTATGATCAGTATTGCATGTTCTCAGCAGGTGAGAGGCAGTTTAGGTTGGGTCTTCATGTCAACTCTGAGGTTAAAAGTTCATAGTCTTACACAGAATTTGTTCTTCTAAGCAAGTTGTATTACACTTAGCACCTTGTCCTTCACATCCTCCACCGTCAGTGGCATGGCTGTGTGGGACATACCATACACTAGCAATGGGCTTTTATCACCTTCTTTTTCTCTGACCTCTCTCCACACAGGCCCCTCTGGGCTTCCTTTTTCCTTAAGATGCTGCACCATCTGAGCAAGTCATTAGCAATGAGGGCCGTGTGTGCACAGAAAGACCTCCACATTCAGTGCTGGCCTTTTCTCTTGTCCCACTTCCTTATAGAATCATAGAATCATACAACGGTTTGGGTTGGAAGGGACCTCAAAGATCATCTAGTTCCAACCCCCCTGCCATGGGCAGGGACACCCTCCACTACACCAGGTTGCCCAAAACACCAGGTTGCCCTTACCTTGTGAGAAGCAGGATTTGCCATCCATGCAGGAATTTCTTGGGGGAAGTGTGGACCAAAATGGCGTTTTGCTATGTCCCTGGGTTTTGTGAGGCTGAGTCCCATGGCTGCAGTGCAGTAAATTGCAGGGACCCCAAAAAAGAACTGCACCCCATAGTTGGCAGGATTTGAATCTGCACAAGCCCAGTGGTTTTCTAGTCCATCACCTTCACCACTCAGCCACAACCATCTGCTCCAGAGTCCTCTGCCCTGCTCATCACATGCCCCATGCAATGACACCTGGCTCTCTGGAAGTTTCAGGGCCTGCTTTACTTCAAGTTCTGTGATTTAGATCTGTACAGAGCATGGTGGGCACCTGGTGCCAAGCTCTTCCAGAGGCCTTGGAAGACACAACCCCAAGGGCTGCAACTGCAGCTCCCAGCACTTTGTCCTCTTACAGGCATCTGGGATATCCTGTCATGTGCAGGTGGTTTCACTCCCAGCTGGCACCTCTGCTGCTTCCAGAGAAGAAAGGAAGGCAGCCGTCTGGAGACATCAATGGGTGGTGATAGTTGTGAGGTGAGATATTAGACCCTGCTTTGCTTCTCAAATTTATCTGAGGGGGACTCAAATCTGCTGTGAGCATAACAGTGAGGATGCTCCTACAGAGAAGATGGTGACCTCCTGGCGGTACCTTCAGCCTCTTGGGAACATAGGATGGTGTCAGCCCTTGAACAAAGACCATGACTGTCATTCAGGTTGCTGGTGTTTAGGGGGAATGTTTTGCAAGAGTGGGAGAGATCTATGGAAAGGACAAGGTAGAGCCCGACTGAGGAAAAGTGTGGAGGGGCAAAGGGAGAATAAATGAGAGGTCATGAGTGACTTGGCAGGAGACAGGAGAGAGTTTGTTTTGGTGATATAAGTATGTCTAGATCTTTTTGCCAGCACTGGTGAGAAATGTCCAATGCCTAAGCAGGAACCAGAAAACCAAATGACCCGCAAAAGTGATCATTTTCATCACTAGATGAAGATAGCTCTGGTTGCCTTTTAGCTCTGGAGCACAAATACTTGGAAAATAGCTTTAAGAATTCAGTGTAGAGGTGGTGCATCTGGCAGTGTCTGTAGTTGGGGAATTTTTATTGCACCCTTGAGGTGAATTAAACATACTTTTGCACTTAAATATAAAGATTAAATGAGCAATGCTTTGGCCAGAGTCCTACCTCCATAAGAGTTTCTTAGAGACTGCAAAGATTTTCTCAGAGTTCTGGAGTCTGAAAAGATGCAGCACAAGCCATTTCCTTATATACAGTTGCACCAGCATGGATCATGTGAGTATTGGTATTAGGCACCTCAGCCTAGCATTGGATGCATCCCCTGACTGATCCTCATCAGGTGGCCCCCTGAGAGCTTGCATTCCAGGATTCCTACAAGACAACATTGCCATAACTTCTATCTCATCAGGAAGGGAAACTTCACTTCCTTACAGGGAGTCCTTCTGTCTCTGGCATTCCTGCACCCAGACAGTTCTGCAGTTAGGCATCCCTGCCCTCCATGCTGGATCATTCATTGGTCACAATTTACAACTGCTGAGCAGTTGCAATTTGAATTTACCCATCATCCCTGCCTTTTGTGAGTACTAATTACTCACAGAAATCTTTGTAAATTATTAAAATTTCTCCTTATTTACGCTAGTTCTTTCTAATTCTGATACTCCTAGCCAGGGGAAGAAAGTTTGTGCAAACTGGTGGAAGACAGTTTTTCAAATTGTAAGTGGATTTTGCACAGAGCATTTTGTACTTAATTTGATTTTTTTGGGGGGAAGTTGTGTCTTGTCATTCTGGAAGAGGTCTGGAAGCAATGAGATAACAGGAAAAAAACCTCATCCTTATGAGTGCCTTCACTTGGATCCTTATCCTTACCAGTGCCAGTCCAATTAACAGGCAGTATCTCACAGGTCTTAGAGCCACGTATTTCTCATAATCCTTCATTACCTAAGGACATATCATAATAATTCTTACAGTTAGTATATGACCAGTAATAATTTAAATACAAATGCAAAATCTTAAACCAAAGTTACAATGTCCAAAAACAATTGACAGATTCAGGTGATATCAATCACTTTAACATAATTGAAGTCTATTTGCAGGGTTGTAGGTTGTTGTACTGTTGACATTGAAGCAAAGGAAGTTCATCTAGATCATTCGGCTCTGCTGTGACAGGAGATACACTATTTTGTGTCTGAAGCTGGTGTGACCGTTTTACACTCAGAAACATGGATCTAGTTGAGCAGGCTTTTGCACTTTACCACCATATTGGTAATTACCAGTACCTGCTAAAGTCCCTTCCAGCACAGCTGAAGTGCAGTTTTCTCCAGTATACCTTAACATAGACCCAGTATCCTGATTTCATGCAGTGACAGACTTCAGTGGAAAGATATATAGATGTAGCACAGCATATTTCTTATATACACTTTCACATGCACTGATCGTGTGAACATCAGCTTTAGACACCTCCTGCCAGCTCTTTTCTCTGTTGAACCTCATTCCCTGCCCTCTCTCTTCATCCCTTTGTTTGGCAAGGTCAAGAGCTCAACTAGGACTGCAACCGACAGTAAGGATATCTGGCTAACGGCTGCTTAGTATGAACTACAAGGTGAGAAACAGGAGAGGTAGACTGAGGCTGTTCAGCATGAGGGTGAAGGGAGACAGCAACAGAGACTGCAAGTACAAGCATTGAACCACTGATTGCTGGGCCATGAATGTACTCTGTAAGGAGCAACTTTGAAGAGGTTCTGCTGGAAACTTCATAACTAGGTCTAATTATGCAAAAACAAGATTCTCACAGGTTATCAGCCCAACTCTTGTAAGACAGGCCGTGCCAGGCTTACACAAAGAGCACTGCCATTCCCTTGAAAGGCCTTGTGAGTAGAGTGCCCAGTGGCCGTGGAGGAAGGCTGCATTTGGTGATGGCCAGGGAGATGGAGAGACTATTGGGCTCCTCCCAGGAACATATGGCTCAGCAAGCATGGCCACCGGGGAAAGAGAGCATTTAGTCAGGAGGTCCTATGGTGTAATGGTGAGCACTCTGGACTCTGAATCCAGCGATCTGAGTTCAAATCTCAGTAGGACCTCAAGTTTTTTGGCTCCCTCAGGGCTTTTCTCAGCAGGCTTGCACCTTATCCCTTTACCTGCTTCAATCTGCCAGTTTCCAGCCCATTTGCTTCCACAAAGTCATGATAACTGCTCCTACCACAGGAGACCCCAATGCTGCTCCTCCCTGGAAGACACGGTGAGGTGCTATCCTTTTACAGGCTTCAATGGGCAGCCAGAGACCTCTCAGAGCTCCCCAGCACCTGGGAGCTCAGGCCAGGCTGACCCACACAGGAGGCCAGGCAACTCCCAGGTCGTGAATCCTTACAGCTGGCCCTGAAGACCAGATCTGCCCCATGTCTCCTTGTCAGTTGTTCAGCCTCTGACAGAGGATTTCCAGCAGGGCTGCTCTCCTGAATGGCTGTGCGCATGTTGGTTACAGGCAGCAATAAATGTCAAAGATGCTGTAAGCCCTGCTAAGCTGAGTCTTCTGTGTCCAAATGTTTGCATGCTTCCTCCCTGGCCTTTCTGCAGGTTTTGGTTTTGCAGATTGGACCAGTGGGTCTGCTGTTCTCCACCGAAGTTGGAAAAGACCTTCCCGAGGTCTTCTGGTTGATGGCAGGCCTTGGCAGGCCAGCGAGTGGCTTGGTCATGTGCCTCTTGCCTTGCAGACTGTCAGGAGCCCATGGGCTGAGACGTGGCTCATACAAAGGTGTCTCCTGGGAGCCAAAGTCTGGGAGAACCTCCAGGGATTCACTTGAATACTCATAGAGGAGAGGCATAGGGTAGATAGGTAAAACCCACCCCTCTGCTATCTCCAGCAACATTTGCAGGAAGGCTATATCACTGTCAGAGCCTCCTACAGCTCTCCAGGAGCCCTGGGCATTGCAGGGCTCTGGAGAAGGTCAACAGCTCTGAGCTCTCCCTTCCTACCACATAGTGACCAAGCCAGATGCTTCTGGAATCCAAGCACATGCCTGGCACCAACTGCCTCTCCAGGGCAAAATCACCAGCATCCCCAGGAAGGGGCTTGTCTTAAAACTAGGACTCTGGTAAACCTGACAATGAAGACCCAGGACAAGCTGTCTCAGTCTTCATTTTCTCATTCTGTTTTTATTGGAAAAGAGCATAGTAGTAGACATGAATGCAACTGCAAAGTCCGACCAAAGCTGGGTCGGACTGCAGTTGGCATTAAAACCTGTCATGGTTTGATGTGGAGGGGGGGGTGGTTCTGGTGGCAGGAGAGGGATTTTGCTCCCTGCGACCTCCCCGGTTTTGGATCTGGGTTAGGCTTAGTTCTGGCCACCGAATCAGACTGCCATCCCCCTCGGGGTTGAGCCAATAGGGCGCCTCTGCGAATTGCCCTATTTAAGTCAGGACAAGGGAACCGGAAAAGGTGCTTCGCCCAGGATCGACCAGAGAAGGGAGGAGGGCACTGCCCCCGCTCCCTGGCTCCCGGCCGGGCGGCTGCCTGCGTCGGGCCGGCGCCGCCCACGGAGAATGGCGGCGGCGGAGCCAGCTGGGGAACTCGGGGGCACCCCACTCCCGGGGTGCCCACTGGGCTGAGTTCACCTGGAGAGGACTGAGATCTGAGAGAAACAGCCGCATCGACAGCAGGTCAGTGAGGATGGAGTGGGAGGAGGTGTGCCGGAGCCGAGTTTCCCCTGCGGCTGATGGTGAGATAGCAGGCGGCCCCCTGCAACCAGGACGGCCTCGGTGGAGCAGAGACCCACTCACAGCCCGTGGGGAGAAGATGCCTGAGCCTGAGGATGGTCGTGTTGGGGTGCACGACGAGGCAGAGCGGCATCTGGAGTCTTCGTGACAACCCACACCGGAGCGAGTGGCTACAGATCCCTAAGTACCCGAGACTGTGGTAAAGCCCACACCGGAGCAATCTGTGGGGAAGGATTGTTTCCAGTGGGCTGGACTCACATTGGAGAAGTTTGTGGATTTTTCCTCGTGGGTAGGGGATCCATTGGAGCAGGGGAAAAGGGTGTAAGGACTCCTTCTCCTTTAAGAAAGAAGCAGCAGTAACAGCACGGAATGAACTGACCTGCACTCCCCCAGTCCCTGCCCCCTGTGCTGCTGGGGGGAGGAGGTAGAGCCGGGAGGAAAAGGAAGGTGGGGGGGGGAAGGTGTCGGTTTTAAGATCTGGTTTTGTTTCTTTCTGTCCTCTCAAGTAATCGGTTTTTATTTCCCTTTGTCCTTCTAAGTAATCATTAATAAACTGTTTTGCTTTGAGAAAAGCGCTGCCTGTTTTGCCCAGGACCATGGTTGGTGGGTGCTCCCTCTGTTCTTGCCTCAACCCTCAGTCCTTTTGTTTTTTTTTCCTCTCCTCTCTACTTTATTGGAGAAGGAGAGACTGTGTGAGTTTTAGTTGCTGGATCAGCCTAAAACCACGACAAAACCTCATCAAAAGAAGAAAATATAGAAGAGGGCCCACGCAGAGGGTTGCCTAAGGTGAGTCAGTCTGCCCCACGATTTCTGACTGCCCCTGTTAAAAGAAAAAGGAGGGTAATTGTCATAGGTGATTCCCTTCTGAAGGGAACAGAGGGGCCAATATGTCGACCGGACCCATCCCACAGGGAAGTCTGCTGCCTCCCTGGGGCCTGGGTCAGGGACGTCACTAGGAAACTCCCTGGTCTGGTACGGCCCTCTGATTATTATCCATTACTGGTAATGGAGGTCGGCACTGATGAGGTAACAGAGAGAATTCCAAAGGCCATCAAAAGGGACTTTAGGGCATTGGGGCGATTGGTCGAAGGGTCGGGAGCCCAGGTAGTGTTTTCTTCAATCTCTTTAGTGGCAGGAAAGAATATAGAAAGGAACAGAAAAACAGACTTGATTAACAGATGGCTCAAAGGCTGGTGCCACCGACGGAAATTTGAGTTCTTTGGTCATGGGGAGGCTTTCGCTGAACCAGGTCTGATGGCAACGGATGGGACTTGCCTTTCTCAGAGGGGAACGAGGGTCTTAGTGCAAAAGCTAGCAGGGCTCATTGACAGGGCTTTAAAATAGATTTGAAGGGGGAGGGGGGAATATCAAGAATGATAAAGATATGCTGGAAGTACCTGTAGAACAGAAGAAGGGAATTCCAGCCGCTCCAGCCAGGAAGTCAGGTTCATCTGGGGCCCAACTTAAATGCCTTTATGCCAACGCGCGCAGCATGGGGAACAAGCAAGAGGAGTCAGAAGTGTGTGCGCGCCTGTCGGGATATGATCTTATTGGCATCACGGAGACGTGGTGGGATGACTCCTATGACTGGAGTGTCAGAATAGAAGGGTACAGGTTCTTTAGGAAGGATAGGCAGGGAAGAGGAGGAGGAGTTGCCCTCTATGTCAAGGACCAGCTAGAGTGCATGGAGCTGCACCTGGGGATGAATGAGGTCCCGACTGAGAGCTTATGGGTTAGGATTAAAGGGAGAGCAGGGACAGGGGACGTAGTAGTAGGGGTCTGCTACAGACCACTTGACCAGGAGGACTGGGTGGATGAGGCCCTCTACAGACAGATAGGAGCTGCCTCACGTTCACAAGCCCTGGTCCTCATGGGGGACTTCAACCACCCTGATATCTGTTGGAAGGACAACACAGCGAGGCACAAGCAATCCAGGAGGTTCCTGGAATGCATGGATGATAACTTCCTTCTCCAAATGGTAGAGGAACCAACAAGGAGAGGTGCTACGCTGGACCTTGTTCTCACTAACAAAGAAGGGCTGGTGGGGAACGTGATGCTCAAGGACAGCCTTGGCTGCAGCGATCATGAAATGGTAGAATTCAAGATACTTAGAGAAGCCAGGAGGGTGCATAGCAGGCTCAATACCCTGGATTTCAGGAAAGCAGACTTTGGCCTCTTCAGGGATCTCCTCACTAGAGTACAATGGGATGAGGCCCTGGAGGGAAGAGGGGCACAAGAAAGCTGGTTAATATTCAAGGATCACCTCCTGCAAGCTCAGGAGCGGTGCATCCTGACAAAGAGAAAGTCAGGTAGGAACACCAAGAGGCCCGCATGGATGAATAAGGAGCTCCTGGACAAACTCAGGCACAAAAAGAAAGCCTATAGGGGGTGGAAGTCAGGACAGGTAGCCTGGGAAGAATACAGAGAAATTGTCCGAGTAACCAGAGATCAGGTTAGGAAAGCCAAAGCCCTGATAGAGTTAAATCTGGCCAGGCACATCAAGGGCAACAAGAAAGGCTTCTATAGATATGTCAGTGATAAAAAGAGATCTAGGGAAAATGTAGGCCCTCTCCAGAAAGAAACAGGGGACCTGGCCACCCAGGATATGGAGAAGGCTGAGGTTCTCAATGATTTCTTTGTCTCAGTCTTCACTGGCAAGAGCTCTAGCGGCATGGCCCAAGCCACAGAAGGTAAAGGCAGGGACTGGCAGAATGAAGAACTGCCCACTGTAGGAGAAGATCAGGTCCAAGACCATCTTAAGAACCTGAAGGTGGACAAGTCCATGGGACCTGATGAGATGCATCCGCGGGTCCTGAGGGAACTGGCAGATGAAGTTGCTAAGCCACTATCCATCATATTTCAGAAGTCGTGGCAATCTGGTGAAGTTTCCAATGACTGGAAAAAGGGAAACATAGCCCCCATCTTTAAAAAGGGGAAAAAAGAAGACCCAGGGAACTACAGGCCAGTCAGTCTCACTTCTGTGCCTGGCAAGATCATGGAGCAGATCCTCCTGGCGACTATGCTAAGGCACATAGAAAATAAGGAGGTGATTGGTGACAGCCAACATGGCTCCACTAAGGGCAAATCCTGCCTGACTAATTTGGTGGCCTTCTATGATGAGGTTACGGCATTGATGGATAGGGAAAGAGCAACTGACATTGTGTACCTGGACTTATCCAAAGCATTTGATACTGTCCCACACGACATCCTTGTCTCTAAACTGGAAAGACATGGTTTTGATGGATGGACCACTCAGTGGATAAGGAATTGGCTGGATGGTCGCACTCAAAGAGTTGTGGTCAACGGTTCAATGTCCACGTGGAGGCCAGTGACAAGTGGTGTTCCTCAGGGGTCGGTACTGGGACACGTGCTATTTAACATCTTTGTTGGAGACATGGACAGTGGGATTGAGTGCACCTTCAGCAAGATTGCAGATGACACCAAGTTGTGTGGTGTTGTGGAAACGCTGGAGGGAAGAGATGCCATTCAGAGGGACCTTGACAGGCTGGAGAGATGGGCCTGTGAGAACCTCATGAAGTTCAACAAGGCCAAGTGCAAGGTCCTGCACGTGGGTCAGGGCAATCCCATGCACAAGTACAGGCTGGGCGGAGAATGGATTGAGAGCAGCCCTGAGGAAAAGGACTTGGGAGTGCTGGTGGATGAGAAGCTCAACAGGAGCCGGCAATGTGCACTGGCAGCCCAGAAAGCAAATCGTATCCTGGGCTGTATCAAAAGGAGCGTGGCCAGCAGGGTGAGGGAAGTGATTCTACCCCTCTACTCAGTTCTCATGAGACCCCACCTGGAATACTGTGTTCAGCTCTGGAGTCCCCAGCACAAGAAGGACATGGAGCTACTGGAACGAGTCCAGATGAGGGCCACGAAGATGGTCAGAGGGCTGGAGCACCTCTACTATGAAGATAGGCTGAGAGAGTTGGGGCTGTTCAGCCTGGAGAAGAGAAGGCTCCAGGGTGATCTTATAGCAGCTTTCCAGTACCTAGAGGGGTCCTACAGGAAAGCTGGAGAGGGACTTTTTACAAGGGCGTGTAATGATAGGACAAGGGGCAATGGATTTAAACTGAAAGAGGGCAGATTTAGGTTAGATATAAGAAAGAAATTCTTTACATTGAGGGTGGTGAGGCACTGGAACAGGTTGCCCAGAGAAGTTGTAGATGCCCCATCCCTGGAAGCGTTCAAGCCCAGGTTGGATGAGGCTTTGGGCAACGTGGTGTAGTGGAGGGTTTCCCTGCCCATGGCAGGGGAGTTGAAACTAGATGATCTTTAAGGTCCCTTCCAACCCAATCATTCTATGATTCTATGATTCTATGAAGAGTTATACAAGTTTCTTATAGCAGAGCATAAAAATAATTTCAGTTCCTGCATGCCATTGTGACCAGTATCCCTACTCGTAACTCCTGGTAAGCCATCTTGTTGGGCAGATCACGTACCTCCTTCTCCTTTTAATGGGTCCTGGGCACCCAGGAGAGTCGGGATGACACACGTGATTCTAGAACATTCTATTGAGGATCCCTAAAAGACTACCTGTTTCCGCTGTATTGCACGACACATTCAAAAGAAGATGTCCGGTGGTTACATGTCGAGCCATGGGCCTTTTAGGCTTTAAACATGGTGGATGAGGCTGCAGGAATTTTGAATGATAACAGTGGTTTAGATTCGAATGTTAATACGGCCCTTTTGAGTCAACTTTTTGGTCTTTCAATTTTTATTCACAACTTCATATGAAAAACAGTCATGACACTTTTCTCTTCCGTTGGAATTGTGGGAATAAACTTGAGGGAATGAGTATGGAGCAGAAAGGAGGCGAGTGCTGGTTTTAAGGTTGAGACATAGGCAGCATGACTGCAAGATGGGATTGGAGTGGGCATTTCAGTAGGGAACAATCACAATCCCATCCCCCTCTTTGTAACTCCACCTGCTTGTAGCATTGTCAATGTGTTGTGGGTTAGGCCACTCAGGCAACACAGCCACCCCCCCACAGTCATTGACTCACCCTCCCCCAGCCCCAGGGATGAGGGAGAGAATTAAAGGATAAATGGGATACCCGTGGGTTGAGATAAGAACAATTTAATACAGATGATTTAATACACAGGGTAGATGCTCACCACCCCCTCGTATGCGAAGCCCGTCTCGTCCCGAAGCTGCAATCCCAGACGAACGTGAGGCCCCGAAATGGAGAGGGGCAGAGAGAGAGAGAGAGTGCTCCGAGAGTGGGAGTGCTGGGAGAGAGAGGGGAAAAAGCAATAGAGCAAAAGTGCAGAAGCGCAAAAGAGCAAAAGCGGCGAAAGAGCCAAAGCGCAAAAGCCCTTCTGTCCGGCTGCCCCTCACTGTTATACTGGGCATGGTGCTGCATGATATGGAATACTGATTGGCCAGTTTGGCCCTCAACCTTAAGCTCCACCACAAATCACAAGGGGAATCGTGGCCCCCTTGTCCCAACTATGCTCCCCCCTTATCCCGCCGTGTTTCTGCACTCCGGCACACTGAAAAGTCCTTGGAGTCTCACGTCCAACCAGAAACATCAACTTGCTATCAACATTCTTCTCAGAGCGAGCCTCTGAGTAAAACCAAAACACGGAGCTCTTCTAGCTGCTAAAAAGAAGAGCTGACTCTGTCCCAGCTAAAACCAGGACACAATGACAGAGTGGAAGTCTGTAAATTCTGCACTAAACCAAACATATGACCCCATCACCCAGGCTGATATTTTGACTGTCAGCACAGTGAAGAACTTTTTTTTTTATTTATGCAATCCTTGAATCAGAGACTTGAGAAGCTTCTCTCCCTTGAGGTAGTGAGTCTAGTTGAGAGAGGCTCCTTGTGTTTCTTTTGGCCACAGGCCACAAGCTGCAAAAGAAACGAAAGTGTTTCACTTTTAGTTACTTCATCCTCAAAAGCAAATTGAGGGGACTTTTATACAGTGGTAGAAATCTAGTGATGAGAAAATGCCCTGTACAACCGAGTTCCACCCATACAAACTCTTTTTCCTTCCCGTCCACCCACACCTGCTATTTCTTCTGCATTTCCCCCTTTTCTTTTGTACAGGTTTAGCAAGCCTTGGAAAGCATGGATTAAGGCTACCTTCTGTTTTGGAGAGGAAGGTTCCCTTTGTCAGGCTGAGCAGCTGGTGGAACAGCATCTGGACCGTGAACAGCTGAGCTAAAAGAAACTGAAAACTCCATGGATGTTCTCTTGCTGCCATCCCATGGACATTTTGCATACTCTCATTTCAGTCTGCGACAACCGAACAAGAAAAGTAATTTTGCTGGCTCTGTGCTGCAACACATCCTGGAAGGTTTCAGGAAATGCCTCTGTCTCTCATAAAGTACCATTTCATTGTTCAGTAAAGGAAGGCACTGCAATGGATTTCAGGGAAGGGAAGGGAAGGGAAGGGAAGGGAAGGGAAGGGAAAAAGGGAAAAGGGAGGAGAATGGATAGAGGATGGAGGATTTGCTCAAGTACATTTCCAAAACATGCCAGATTAATGATATATTTGTGTCTTTGCCCACTGGCCGTTCTGAAGCGCCCACCCTCAGTGCTGTGGGAGTGGTGTACAGCTCCAGTGCTGTCCATGCTCCTGCTGGAGTCTGGAGGGTCTTTGTGCCAGGCCAAGAAAACCCAACGCAAACAAATATTCTTGGGAGTGGGCCTTAGTTTCTTTGCCACCTGTGCCCATAGAAACAGTCTCAGAGTGCTGATAGGCAGCAATAAAGCTGCAAGAGCCTGAGCTACCCATGGCTCCCAATCAGGGAATCTCATATTGTTTCCTGAGCAGGATGATGCCTGGGGCCTGTGCTTATCTCCTTCTCTCGGAGTTGCTGTCTTCTTGCTTCTGACAGAGGCTTTTCTCATACCTTGGCTCTCCTCATTTGAAGTTCCTGCACCTCTGACACTTCCCGTCTGCTTTCTGTTGACTAGTGCATACACAGGGTAAGTTTTACCTTCTCTGGGACAGGTGAAACTTTGACTGATGCTCTCTTCTTCCTCAGTGCCAATGGACATCTGTGATCAAGGCCCTGGTGTCCCAGAATGAGCCATGGGTGAGCGTTTGGGCTCTGCAACCCTGTGTAGTGGATTGTGGCCTGGTGTGATAGTTTGATGTGTGGGGGGGTGTTCTGGTGGCAGGGGAGGGGATTTGCTCCCTGTGCCACCAGATCTGAGTCCCATCCCCCCCGGGGGAGGTTGAGCCAAGGCGGCGCCTCTGCGAATTGCCCTATTTAAGTTGGGACAAAGGGGCGGGAAGGGGCTTTTTGCTCAGGAGCGAGGAGAGAGCAGGAGGGCGCTGCCCTCGCTCCCGGCTCCCGGCCGAGCGGCCGCTCGGGCCCGGGCCGGCGCCATGTGCTCAAGATGGCGCCGGGGGAGCCGCATGGGGGACTCGGTAAGCGCCCCACTCCCGGGGTGCCCGCCGGGCCGAGCTTCCCCAGAGAGGATTAAGATCTAAGAGAAGACAACAAGCAACGACCGGGTCAGCAAAGATGGAGCAGGAGGAGGTGTACTGGAGCTGAGGCTTCCCTTGCAATCGGTGTGAGATGGCAGGCGGCCCCCCTGCAGCCAGGGTGTACTCGGCGGAGCAGCGACCCCACTCGTGGCCCGTGGAGAAACCCACGTCGGGAAGGAGATGCCTGAGCCCAGGAGAGGTCGTGGAGCAGGGGATGCGCGACCAGGTACTGTTGATAATGGGGCATGGAATGCACGACGAGGTCGTGGAGGCATCTGGAGACCGTGGGACGACCCACGCCGACGCGAGTGGCAGCAGCTCCCTAAGAGGCCGAGACTGGTAAAGCCCGAACTGGTGCGATCCATGGGGAGGATTGCAATCCTGCGGGCAGGACTTACTTTGGAAAAGTTTGGGGACTTTTTCTTTGTGAGTAGGGGATCCACCGAAGCAAGGGAAAAATGGTGTAAAGACTCCTCCTCCTTTAAGAAAGGAGCGGCAGTGAACAACATGGATGAACTGACCTGTACCCCCCCATTCCCTGTCTCCCTGCGCCGCTGGGGGGAAGACAGAGCCAGGAACGAAAGGAAAATAGGGGGTGGGGAGGTGTTGTTTTAAGATCGGGCCTTGTTTTCTCTTTCTCCTCTCAAGTAACCGGTTTCGTTCCCTTTTGTCTTTTGTTTAGTAACTGTTAATAAATTGTTTTGTTTTATTAAGAAAGCCTGAGTCATGTTTTGCCCGAGACCATGTTTGGTGGGTGCTCCCTTTCGGCTCTTGTCTCGACCCTCAGTCCAAAAAAAAAAACCACGACACCTGGGAAGATAGTATGTGAAGGGGCTGGTGAACATGGCATTCATTTCATCATGGGAGGTGAGGCTGAAGCATTTGGGACAGGTGGGAGACATGGTGATCCACTCCCCTTAGTGGACACAGTGGTTCTGGGACAGGCTGGAGCAATCAGGCAGAAACAGGAATGCCTTCAGTCTCTGGTGACCTGATAGATCCAGGGGTCCTGAAACCCTCAAACTGTCACCATGCTGAAAGGCACGTGAAAGAGCTGTTCATGTGGCAATGAGAAACTACCTCCTTTCTGTCATTGCCCACCCCAAGGTTCATGCTCCCCATGCATGTCACCTGTGGCCTTCAACTTCTGAGAGAATTTCTTGAACTGACCTCCCACCTTGAGCTAAATTGGCCAAGGGCCAAGAGGAGCAATAAGAAGGGTTTCTACAAGTACATCCACTGCAAAAGGAAGTCTAAAGAAGATGTAGGCACACTGCTGAATGTGAGGGGAGGGAGCGGGGGGGGCTGGTAACAGAGGACATAGGAAAACCCAAGGCGTGCAATGCCTTCTTCACTTCAGTCTTCACTGATAAGTTTGCTTTAGGGAAACACAGGCTCCTAAGCATAATGGGAAAGTGTGGAGCTATGAAGACTTACCCTTGGTAGATGACAATCAGGTTAGGAAACATTGGAAAATACCGGGTATACCCAAGTCCATTGGCTCTGGCGGGATGCATCTATGAATGATAAAGGGAGCTCATCAATGTCAATATCAAACCACTCTCTGAATATGCATCTATGAATGACAAAGGGAGCTCACCAATGTCAATACCAAACCACCATGTCTGAACAGTGATAGTACTCAGGAAGGGTTCCTGAGCACTAGGGGAAACCAAACACTACTCCTGTCTTCAAGAAGGGCTAAAAGGAGGACTCAGGGAACTTGCGGTAGTCTCACCTCAGTCACTGGGAAGCTGATGAAGCATATAATACTGCAAAACATCTCCAATCATGTGAAGAACAGAAAGGTGATTTGGAGTAGTCATCATGGATTTATGATAGGGAAATTTTCTCTGATGTATATATCTAAGCCTTCACTAAAGAGATTACTATCTTGGGGACAAGAGGAGAGCAAGTGATACTGATTTTCTTGACTTGAACAAGACTTTCACAGCTCACTCCCATGACAGTCTCACAGAAGAATTAATGAAGTGTGAAACAGATAAGTGGACAGAGAGATGATTGAAAACTGACTGAAGTGCCAGACCCAGAGGGTCCTGATCAGTGGCACAAACTCCAATTGGAGGCCAGGCACTCAAGCCGTACATCAATTGTGATTGGTACTGGATTCTGCACTGTTCAGATTTTTCTGTTAATGGCCTGGACAATGGGACAGAGTGAACCCTCCATGCGTTTACAGATGATACAAATCTTAGAGGAGGGAGTGATTCAGTCCAAACTGCAGATAGATGATGCTAGCAGCAGCAGCAGTTGCATCGTCCTGAGAGGAACATGAGGCTTGTGAGATAGCCGGGGGGGTCTGAGGGGGTTTCTGGGCCCCTGACACACTTGGGCTGTGTGTGTGGGAGGGACAGGCTTGAAGGCAGCAGGTATCCTGAAAGGAGAAGAGCGGACGGGAGCTGGACAGCACTGGCTGTCCCCCTGGCCATTTCAAGCCATGGGAAGGTGTATATAACTGATGCCTAGGGAGCACCAGCTACCAGGGAGTGCAAACAGGGAGTGGCATCTGTTGGGAGCAGCGTCAGCAGTTCATGTGGAAGGGTGTCAGTTATCGGGTCGCTACCTGGTCTGCTTATGCACAGACTTAGGCTGCAGCCCTGATGGTCACCCCAGCTAACTGGTGGCTGTGCAGGCCTATCCAGAAGCTTGAGACCTCCATGGAATCAGAATTAGAAAGACAACAACTTTCTTCCCAGGATAGAAGTCCCTGGTTCTACTGTCTAAGCATTTCCTTCTTGCACTTTATTGACCCATATTGGTCAGTTTCTTACACATGAAAATAGAGAGCTCTTGCACTATAAAGAAAAATGTCCTTAAAAAGCTGCCAACTCTTCTGCTCCTTTTTCCTTGAGGGCCCAATCCGCTAATTCCTTAAACAATTGAAAGTTCACTTAACTAGAATTCAGAGTCTTGACTTTTTTCATCAACTCGCTCATATACTTTGAGATCGTGAGTTCCTCCAGGACATTCCACCAGGACACAGTGTAACCACCACTAGCAAGCAAGAAAGTGTGTTCAAGACTCCTGAGGAGCAGACAGAGTGGTTCCCCGCTAGGGACTTAAAAATCTCAACAAAGAACAATGCCACTCAGCTCCATGTTGTAAAAAGCACTCAGGGTAATTCCCATCCCCAGGAAAAAAAGCAAACCAACCAAGCCAAACCTAACCCAGCTCAGTCCTGTGCAATCCAATGCAGTCTTCCCAAACAAGCCAAACACAAGCTCAAACAATACCATTCCAAACTAAATCAAGTCAAATCAAGCCATTTAAGACAAATCGAATCTCCCCTTTGTAACTCTTCTCTGGAAGGAGATATTCTGCTCTTTGATGTAAAAAGGCCAGGATTTGAGTCCTGGTTGAGCCTCTGCCTTCTCCCTTTTTCCAGCACCACCATCCAATTCCATTCCTTACCATGCCTCTCCTTTAGCGAGAATAGTGGAGACTATGGTCTCAGGGACAAAGGATGCCAATGGCAAACAAGGAGAGGTGCTGCCAACAGAAGGGAAGGGAGTTACACTGTAGGATCAGTAGGAAATAGAAGCAGCCTTTACTGCTGGTCACAATAAGGGGAGCACGGGTCACCTGAAGGAAGCCAGCTCTTGGCCAGATGTCCCTGGGACTTCTGCAAGACCTTTTGTGCCATTCACAGCCATGAGGCCTGTTCTTGAGCTTTCATGAAGTCCTTGCTCATGGCTGCTCTGCCAAGGAAGACAAGCTGGGAGCTAAGGTTAGAAGCAAGGAAGAAGGAGCAGTGGCCTCACCAACATGGAAATCTAGTGTATGAAGGGTGACTACATAGTGCTGGGGCAAGAGGGAATGTCATGGCAGTTCCAGTGGTGTTCTCCTCAATCCTGCCAGTGAGGGGAAAAAGGCTCAAATAGAAATGGACTTAACCACTGGGTCAGGACCTGGCTGCGTGGCTGGTGCCACAGGCAGGGCATTATCATCAGGAATTAGACAAACAATGTTCTCTCTGAGGAACGATAGCTGCTGGGCAGGGACGGGATACATCTGACAAAGTGCAGCAAGAGTTGGCAAGCAGGTCTGCTAGCCTGGTCATGAGGCCTTTGAACTGGTTATGCGGCGGAAAGGTAATCATAACCGGCAGAGAAGGGAGAGCACAAGGGACAAAGCAGATGTGTCCTGGCGATAGCATGACACAGTGGAGGATCTCTCACTTCTCCTGTAAAAGCAGCATGACTTGGGACACATCTCAGATGCCTACAAGTGCGTGTAGCATGGGAAACCAATAGGAGGAATGAGAAGTCTGTGCACAGTCCAGAGCTATAACCTCTTTGAGACTGAGAAGACAAGGTAGGGATAATTCTGATGACTGGTGTGTTGCAGTGGAGGGATACAAGCTTTTCAAGAAAGAGAGGATGGTTTCACTCTGTGTAAAGAAGTGGCTTGAATGTGTGCTGTTTTGCACTGCTACTGGTAATGAACCGGTGGAGAGTTTCTCAGTAAGGACCAAAAGGCAGAACAGCACAAGTTATGTTGTAGTAGGGGTCCTTTACAGACCACCTGATGAAGAAGAGGAGGTGGAGGAGGCCTTCTCAAGGCAGCCAGGGAAAGCCTTTCAGTCACAGGCTTGAGTACTCATGCGTGACTTGAACCACCCCAGTATGTACTGGAAGGACAAGACATCTGGGCACAAGCAGTCCAGGCACTCGCTGGAATGTATTGAAAACAATTTCCTGTTGCACATGTGTCATGGTTTGATGGCGGGGGGGGGGGGGTGTTCTGGTGGCAGGAGAGAGGCTTTGCTCCCTGTGACCTCCCTGGTTTTGGAACCGGGTCAGACCTGGTTCTGGCCACCAGATTGGACTCCCATCCCCCTCGGGTTTGAGCCAATCAGCACCTCTGTGAATTGCCCTATTTAGGTTGGGACAAAGGAACCGGAAAAGGTGCTTTGCCCAGGAGCGAGCAGAGAAGGGAGGAGGGCACTGCCCCCGCTCCCTGGCTCCCAGCCGGGCAGCTGCCTGCGTCGGGCCAGCGCCGCCCATGGAGGATGGTGGCGGCGGAGCCAGCTGGGGAACTCGGGGAGCACCCCACTCCCGGGGTGCCCACTGGGCTGAGTTCACTTGGAGAGGACTGAGATCTGAGAGAAACAGCTGCATCGACAGCAGGTCAGTGAGGATGGAGCGGGAGGAGGTGTGCCGGAGCCGAGTTTCCCCTGCGGCTGGTGGTGAGATAGCAGGCGGCCCCCCTGCAACCAGGACGGCCTCGGTGGAGCAGAGACCCACTCGCAGCCTGTGGAGGGAAGATGCCTGAGCCTGAAGATGGTCGTGTTGGGACGCACGACAAGGCAGAGAGACATCTGGAGTCTGCGTGACGACTCACGCCGGAGCGAGTGGCTACAGCTCCCTAAGTACCCGAGGCTGTGGTAAAGCCCACACCGGGGCAAATCCGATGGGGAAGGATTGCTTCCTGTGGGCTGGACTCACACTGGAGAAGTTTGTGGATTTTTTCCTCGTGCGTAGGGGATCCACCGGAGCAGGGGAAAAGGGTGTAAGGACTCCTCCTCCTTTAAGAAAGAAGCAGCAGTAACAGCATGAAATGAACTGACCTGCACTCCCCCAGTCCCTGCCCCCTGCGCCGCTGGGGGAGGAGGTAGAGCCGGGAAGAAAGGGCAAGGAGGGTGGAGAGGTGTTGATTTTAAGATCTGGCCTTGGTGTTTTTTTATCCTCTTAAGTAACTGCTTTTGCTTGTCTTTTTATTTTAAGTAGTTGTTAATAAATTGTTTTGCTTTAAGAAAACCGAGTCTGTTTTGCCCGGAACCATAGTTGATGGGTGCTCCCTCTGTTCTTGTCTCAACCCTCAGTCCCTTTATTATTTTTTTTTTCTCCTCTCCACTTTACTGGAGAAGGAGAGACTGTGTGAGTTTTAGTTGCTGGATCAGCCTAAAACCACGACAACATGGCTGAGAAACCAAAAAGGGCAAATTCTCTGTTGGGCCTTTGACGTACAAGCTAGGAGGAAATGATGAAAGATAAGAAGGCCGAGGGCAGCCTTGGCAGGAGTGACAGTGAAACTGTGGAGTTAGAGAGACCGAGAGCAGTGAGTGAGACCAACAGTAGAATTGCAGCCCTGCACTGTGGAAGGGCAGAAACCACTCTGGAGGGTAAAGAGGCTCAGGAGAGCTGCTTGATCTTCAAGAATAGCCTTCACAGAGCACAAGATCAGTCCACAAGTCATCTCCATTTAACATGCAGAAAGTTGAGCAAGCATGGATGTGTGTGGCACTCCTGACTGAGCTGGAACAGCAAAAGGAAGTACACAGAAGGTGGAAGCAGGAGAGAGCTACGTGAAAGGACTATGAAGGCAACAGCTCACACATAAAGAAATGGATTAAGGTAAGCCAAAGGTTCCAATGCAACAAGCGCAGGGCTCATGTGAGAGCAAAAGGGCTGTTGGCAGCAATTTCCCTTGGCTCTGCCCGCAGGGGCCCTCCACAACTACTGCTGGGAGCAGGAGCCTCTAAGAACGGGGTGTTGAGCAGGCAAGGAAGGAAGTCACAGCATGGATTTTGGGGCCTGGCAGAGGGTTGGAGGGGGTCATGTAGGATCCTCAGGCGAGATGAGGGGGAGATGTCTCCAAAGATTCCTGGAGTGACAGAAGTGCCAGGAATTGAGGGAGTTGGGCCTAAGACGAAAATTATTACCATGTCATGCTTATCTCCCAATTATTCCCCATATTTTTTTGGTTATCTTTTCAACACTGATGGGTTATGAATGAAAGCCAAACCATAAAAATCTTCCTGTGAGATGGTGTGCGGTGTTAGATTGGTGCATCTGGAGCTCACGGCTGGTGTATCTGGCACCGTTCATGTCCGTCGGTTCAAGATGTCAATCTCAGGGAAGTTGCTAGGCACCAGTTGCCGAAGCCTGTTCTAGCTCCATTATTTCTGCGCTTTGCTCGGTTTCATCAAAATCCATCTTTTGCTAATGCAGATGATTCTTACTGCAATACCATTGACACAGCACACAGCGACAGTAGGGATGATGACAAACAGTAACAGGGTTATTTAGCAACTAACATAATACAATTTAATTCACAGGCTATTCTCTCCCAAAATCAAATCCCCTTGGGGTACACATTGGACTTCCCCATTCTTCTGCATCACCCACTAAGTGCACCCAGGTCTTTGGGGAAAAGCAATCCCACGGGTGGATTTGCCTTTGCCTGAGGCAGGACTAACCCTGACTGCTTTCTCTAACATATTGTTCATGCGCACTACAGGGACTTTGTCCCTTCTACGGTACATGGGAATTTTGATTGGGCAGGGCCAAATCGATTGGTAGATCCTCTGGTGTTAGCTAGCCAGGTGTCCTTTGCTAAATGAGTGTCCCATTGTTTTAAAGTTCACAACCCATTGCTCTTAGTGTTGTTTTTAGCAGTCCATTATATCATTCAACTTTCCCAGAGGCTGGTGCGTGATAGGGGATGTGATACACCCACTCAATGCCATGTTCGTTGGCCCAAGCGTCTATGAGATTGTTGCAGAAATGAGTCCCATTGTCTGACTCAGTTCTTTCTGGGCTGCCATGCCACCACAGGACTTGTTTCTCAAGGCCCAGGATAGTGTTCCGGGCAGTAGCATGAGGCACAGCTATGTTTTCAGCAATCCAGTTGTTGCTTCCACCATTGTGAGCGCATGGCACTTGCCTTGGCGAGTTTGTGGGAGTGTGATGTAATCAATCTGCCAGACCTGCCCATACTTATATTTTGACCATCGGCCTTTGTACCAGAAAGGTTTTAACCGCTTGGCCTGCTTGATCGCAGCACATGCCTCGCACTCATAGATAACCTGTGCAATAGTGTCTATGGTTAGGTCCAACCCTCAATCACGAGCCCATCTGTATGTGGCATCCCTTCCTTGATGGTCTGAGGTATCATGGGCCGAACGAGTTAAAAATTTTTCACTTTTATGCTGCCAGTCCAGATCCACCTGAGCAACTTCACTCTTAGTAGCCTGATCCACCTGTTTGTTGTTTTGGTGTTCTTCAGAGGTCCAACTCTTGGGTACATGAACATCTACGTGACGTACCTTCACAACCAGCTTTTTTACCCATGTAACAATGTCTTGCCACAACGGGACAGCCTGGATGGGTTTGCCTCTGCGCTGCCAGTTGCTCTGCTTCCACTGCTGTATCCACCCCCACAGGGCGTTTGCCACCATCCATGAGTCAGTATAGGGACAGAGCACTGGCACTTTTCTCACTCAGCAATGTCTAAAGCCAGTTGGATGGCTTTCACGTCTGCAAACTGGCTCAATTCACCTTCTCCTTTAGCAGCTTCTGCAGCTCCTCACGTAGGACTCCACACAGCAGCTTTCCACTTTTGATGTTTCTCTACAATGCAGCAGGACCCATCTGTGAACAAGGCATATCGCTTTTCACTCTCTGATAGTTTGTTAAACTGTGAGGTCTCTTCAGCATGTGGCAGCTCCTCCTTTGGTGACATTCTAAAATCTTTGCCTTCCAGCCAGTTTGTGATCACTTCCAAAACTCCTGGGTGACTGGGGTTTCCTATACGAGCCTTTTGTATGATTAATGCAACCCACTTACTCCACATGGCATCAGTTACGTGATGTGTAAAGGAGATCCTTCCTTTGAAAATCCAGCCCAGCACCATCAATTGGGGTAACAGAAGGAGCTGTGCTTCAGTACCAACCACTTATGAAGCAGCTCAGATTCCTTCATATGCTGTCAAAATCTCCTTTTAAGTTAGAGTGTAGCGAGCTTTAGATCCTCTGTATCCTCAACTCCAAAACTCGAGAGGACAACCTCGAGTCTCTCCTGGTGCTGTCTGCCATAGGCTCCAGGTATGGCCATTCTACCCAACTGCAGTGTAGAGCACATTTTTTATATCTTGTCCTGCTCAGAGAGGTCCAAGGGCTAGTGCAAGGACAATCTTCTGTTTAATTTATAGAATCATAGAATGATTAGGGTTGGAAGGGATCTTAAAGATCATCTAGTTCCAACCCCCCTGCCATGGGCAGAGAAATCCTCCACTACACCAGGTTGCCCAAAGCCTCATCTAACCTGGCCTGGAACACTTCCAGGGATGGGACATCTACAACTTCTCTGGGCAACCTGTTCCAGTGCCTCACCACCCTCAGAGTGAAAAATTTCTTTCTTATATCTAACCTAAATCTGCCCTCTTTCAGTTTAAAGCCATTGCCCCTTGTCCTATCACTACACGCCCTTGTAAAAAGTCCCTCTCCAGCTTTCCTGTAGGACCCCTTTAGGTACTGGAAAGCTGCTATAAGATCACCCCAGAGCCTTCTCTTCTCCAGGCTGAACAGCCCCAACTCTCTCAGCCTGTCTTCATAGCAGAGGTGCTCCAGCCCTCAGATCATATTTGTGTCCCTCCTCTGGACTCATTCCAGTAGCTCCATGTCCTTCTTGTGCTGGGGACTCCAGAGCTGAACACAGTATTCCAGGTGGGGTCTCATGAGAACTGAGTAGAGGGGTAGAATCACTTCCCTCAACCTGCTGGCCACGCTCCTTTTGATACAGCCCAGGATATGATTTGCTTTGTGGGCTGCCAGCGCACATTGCCGGCTCCTGCTGAGCTTCTCATCCACCAGCACTCCCAAGTCCTTTTCCTCAGGGCTGCTCTCAATCCATTCTCCTCCCAGCTTGTACTTGTGCTTGGGATTGCCCTGACCCACGTGCAGGACCTTGCACTTGGCCTTGTTGAACTTCATGAGGTTCTCACAGGCCCACCTCTCCAGCCTGTCAAGGTCCCTCTGGATGGCATCCCATCCCTCCAGCGTGTCCACAACACCACACAACTTGTTGTAATCGGCAAACTTACTGAGGGTGCACTCGATCCCACTGTCCATGTCACCAACAAAGATGTTAAATAGCACTGGTCCCAGTACTGACCTCTGAGGAACACCACTCATCACTGGCCTCCACGTGGACATTGAACCGTTGACCACAACTCTTTGAGTGTGACCATCCAGCCAATTCCTTATCCATCGAGTGGTCCATCCATCAAAACCATGTCTTTCCAGTTTAGAGACAAGGATGTCGTGTGGGACAGTATCAAATGCTTTGGATAAGTCCAGGTACACAATGTCAGTTGCTCTTTCCCTATCCATCAATGCCGTAACCTCATCATAGAAGGCCACCAAATTAGTCAGGCAGGATTTGCCCTTAGTGGAGCCATGTTGGCTGTCACCAATCACCTCCTTATTTTCTATGTGCCTTAGCGTAGTCGCCAGGAGGATCTGCTCCATGATCTTGTCAGGCACAGAAGTGAGACTGACTGGCCTGTAGTTCCCTGGGTCTTCTTTTTTCCCCTTTTTAAAGATGGGTGCTATGTTTTCCCTTTTCCAGTCATTGGGAACTTCACCAGATTGCCACGACTTCTGAAATATGATGGATAGTGGCTTAGCAACTTCATCTGCCAGTTCCCTCAGGACCCGCGGATGCATCTCATCAGGTCCCATGGACTTGTCCACCTTCAGGTTCTTAAGATGGTCTTGGACCTGATCTTCTCCTACAGTGGGTGGTTCTTCAGTCTCACAGTCCCTGCTTTTGCCTTCTGTGTCTTGGGCTGTGCCGCTAGAGCTCTTGCCAGTGTTAATTTGTTTAAAGACTTCCTATTGCTCGGGACCCCATGTAAAATCATTTCTCTTCCGAGTCACTTCGTAGAGAGGGCTCACAATTAGGCTATAACTTGGAATACACATCCTCTAAAAGCCCGCAATGCCGAGGAAAGCTTGTGTTTCTTTCTTATTAGTCAATGGGGACATAGCTGCTATTTTGTTGATCACTTCTATTGGGATGTGATGACGCCCATTTTGCCATTTGATTCCTAAGAACTGGATCTCCTGTACAGGTCCCTTGACCTTACTTTGTTTTATGGTGAAACCAGCCTCCAGAAGGATCTGAACTATTTTCTTCCCTTTCTCACAAACTTGTTGCCCCATATAATAATGTTGTCGATGTATTGCAGATGTTCTGGAGCTTTGTCCTGCTCCAGTGCAGTCTGGATCAGCCTATGGGAAATGGTGGGACTGTGTTTCCACACCTGTGGCAGTTGATTCCAAATGTAATGGACACCTCACCAAGTGAAAGTGAACTATGGCCTACAATCTGTTGCCAAAGGGATCGAGAAAAACACATTAGCAGTATCAATTGTGGTGTACCACTTGGCTGCCTTTGACTTCAGTTCATACTGAAGTTCCAGCATATCCGGCACCGCAGCACTCAGCAATGGGGTGACTTCATTCAGGCCACAATAGTCTATTGTCAGTCTCCACTCTCCGTTAGACTTGCACACTGGCCATATGGGACTGTTAAAGGGGGAATGAGTTTTGATGATTATCCCTTGGATTTCCAGTTGACAAATCAGCTCATGGATGGGGATCAGAGTCTCGATTGGTGCAATTTTGCCGCAGGTGCACTGTCATAGTAGCAATTGGCAGCTGTTGTTCTTCAGCCCTCAGCAATCTTACAACGGAAGGGTCCTCTGAGAGACCAGGCAAGGCAGACAACAGTTTAATTTCCTCTGTCTCCACAGCAGCTATACCAAAAGGCCACCGGTACCCTTTTGGGTCGCTGAAATACCCCCTCTTGAGGCAGTCTATGCCCAGGATGCACGAGGCCTCTGGGCCAGTCACGATGCGGTGTGTTTGCCACTCATTCCCGGTTAGAATCACTTCAGCTTCCAATAGAGTTGGCTGTTGGGATCCCCCTGTCACTCCAGAAATACAGATGGGTTCTGCCCCTTTATAGCTTGATGGCATTAGGGTGCATTGTGCACTGATGTCCACTAGAGCCCTATATTCCTGTGGGTCTGACATGCCAGGCCATTGAATCCACACAGTCCAATAAACCCTGTTATCCCTCTCCTCCCCCTGGCTGGAGGCAAGGTCCCTCTAGTCCTGGTCACAGTATTCATCACTCACCATTTGGAAAAATGAACTAGAAGTCCCCATTTAGGAGGATCAGAAATGGGGTCAGCCCTTCTATACTGTCTGGGGAGCTGTTGACTGGAAACTGGAGTGGCATTTTTCCTGGAAGAATGCCCTTTTGTCATTGTTTTTTCTTTCAACTCCTGTACCCGTGCCCTTAGGGTTGAGGTAGGCTTTCCATCCCACTTCCTCATGTCCTCTCCATGGTCACGCAGGAAAAACTACAAGTTACCTCACAGTGTGTGCACTCTGTGTTCTCTTTCTTGATCAGGAGAACGCTTACTTCTAATAGCTAAGAGGCAGGTCCATATGGGTAGAGAGTGGGACATGTCCTCTTTGAATTGGTGGAACTCCTGGGACAGCTTCTCCACAGCTGCAACACAGGCCTGTACGGAGGAGGAGATACTTCCTTCATATTGCCGTAGTTGATTAGCCAAGTCCTGCACCGTTGGTTCCTCACCTTCTCTCCATATGATGCTGGTGCACTCTGTAGAAATTTCAGCCACATGGGCTGATGGCACAGGACTTTATCTGGATCTGTGGATAACTGCTTATTATTCAGGTGGCTGCAAATCACCTTCAGCATGGCTAACTCCATCAAGCACTGAATACCTCTTTCCATGGTGGTCCACTTACCTGGGTGAGATGTAATATCATCCTTGAAGGGGTATCTTTCCTTCACATTTGTCAGAAGTTGCCTCCAGAGGCTGAGCATTCACGATTTTCTTCCAATTGCCTTGTCGATGCCCCCTTCCCTGGACAAGGATCCCAGCTGCCGAGCTTCCCTACCCTCTAGTTCCAGGCCATCACTTCCATTATCCCAGCATCGGAGCAGCCAGGTTACAATGTTCTCAGTTTGAAGGTGGCTGAAATCCTTTTGCATATCTCACAGCTCACTCTGGGATAGAGATCAGATGCTTATCGTCTCATGTATGGGCTCTGTCTCAGCCTCCTCCTGTTCTCGTGATGGTCCTGGTTCATCTTCATCCCTCACTAAGTGAACTGATTTCTTTATGCACGTCTTCGTCTGTACAGGGGCGACTGATATGGGAACAGGTGGATTCTCTGGTTCAGCAGCAGTGTCTGTCGTATTGTCATCAGATCCAGGGACCTCCTCTCCCCTTTGAGGGTGCTGAATAGTGTTAGTCAAGGCAGCTCGGTAGGCATGGGCCAGACCTCAGCAGTTATCTGTGTCTCCCAGGAATTGCCAGGGAGACAGAATATTTTTTCTAAACATTCTATTAGTTTTTCAGGATTCTGCACTTGTTCAGAGGTGAAGTTCCAAAACACTGGAGATGCCAAATGTCTCAGGCATTTGCCCATGTTCTCCCACACATCCTGCCAGTCATAACTCTGTAGCCTCAGAGTGAATCTCTCTGTGATATTTGTAAATAGATTTTTAACCCCAAACAAAACCTGCAACACCTTTGGGAAACACAGCATTAAGACCATGCTGGCTAGAACACTCAGAGAATACTTAAAATCCTCAAAGGCTGTTATGATTAGCCTAAACGAGAAGGGCAGGGGGAAGGTATCCTTCCCTGCCTTTCCCTAAGACTGGGTGCAGTTACTGGCAAATTGTGAGAGGTGGCAACTGAGATATGGGCAGGATGCCAACGCCACATACACGGCCCAGCCCAGCTGCGTGTCCAGCACCGCCATTGTGTCATAAACCGATATTGCACAGGACAGCACAATGAGAGCCCTGATCCCTCTCCCAGTGATGACAAACAGCACCACAATGAATACATTGGGCAAGTAAACATTTATGTAACACAGCCACGAGAGCAACCAAGGAAACATTATGGCCGGCGACTATTTAACTAATACAATAAAATCATATAACATATTTGTTTTTTAACACACTCTAGTCGGATTTTGTCATTATCTCAACCCTTCATGCCCCACATAGGGTGCCAAAAGGACTATTATGATTATAGCCCAGCTGGTAGCTAAGCAACCACACCACCGCTCACTAACTCCTCCCCATCAGTGGGACGGGAGGAGAAAAGTCAGAGGAAACAAAGTGGCATAAGGGTGATTAAATAGAACAGTGAAAAAAAAAAAAAAAACGAGAAAAGAGTAATAACAATGATAATATTAAAAAAGAGTAGTACAAAACGAGTGGTACAAAAGCTCACCATGCCAAACACGCAACTGGAAGCGGGAATCCCCGGAAGCCCAGCCTGCTAGCGATCAGCGAAGATACAAAAAAGCCCCTCCCTAAGCTAGCTCCATCAATATATAGTCTCCGGGCATGACACCATATGGTAACGAAAAGCCCTCTAATTCTGGTCAGTGACTTGCCACTTCCATCCTATTCCACTTACCACAAACGCCTGATGGGAGACCAAGTGAACGTCCATTTCAAAGTGACCAGCCTGCGTATGGCCAGTGATGAGGCAAGGGCAGAGTGCAACAGCTGAGCAGGAGTCTGTGCATCAACCTGTAGGTAAAATCACCAGCCCCACAGCACGCCTTGCCCAGGAGAAAGTGAGATATGAAAAAAGGTATAAAATGGCAGCAGAACAAAGGGGATGCTAGGGAGAAGCCCCTCCATCGAAACGTCTGGGATCAGTCGACGGGCTGAACGTCTCTTCTCCCCCCCATAGGGACGCCTATTGGGTAAGAACTCTGTGTTATGTGCACTTACTTAATTACTTACTAGCATCTTGCTAGCTATTTAGTATTATCACCGATCAAGAATTGTTTTCTATTATCACTGCAGTATTTCAATTAAAGTTGTTTTTGTAGTCAGTCACTATCACCGGCTATCTACGAACCTATACTCTGTCACGAATAAAATATATATATTTATATTCAAAACTCCTGGAGACTTCTTGCCCTTATTATTATGAGGACATCGGGTTATAGTACTACCGAAACTGATGCACTCTCCCAGTTGCAGACTGGTCGTTTCGACCGCTTAACGTGACAGCACCTCAGATCACACTTTGTACTGGCAGGACTTCTCACTGCACGAAAACGTCACCTGTCATGTGGCTCACCTCGTGCCTGTAGCCTGCCTGATACTCTTAGGACGGCTCACTGACCATGGGTGAGCACCACCCTCCTCAAAGCAGTCACAGCGGCGCCACTTGGACGGGCTCTTTCCTGGGCCCGGCTGTCCCTTCGCTGGCTCGACCAAAACTGCATGCACTGGTTCTGCCTGATGACTGAACGCAGAGCTGGTCACAGGGCGGGCGGCAGGAGAAAGAGGTTCCCCCAGTCGCCATCGACACGCCTCCAGACGCCCTTCTCTGCCTTTCCCCAGTGGGCCTCGCCACTTCCATCCTCTTTTGCTTCCCACAAACGCTTGCTGGGAGACCAAGTGAACGTCCATTTCAAAGCGACCAGCCTGCGTATGGCCAGGGATGAGGCAAGGGCAGTGTGGAACGGCTGAACAGGAGTCTGTGCATCGGCCTGTAGATAAAATCACCAGCCCCACAGCACGCCTTGCCCAGGTGAAAGTTGCCATTTCAGGGGAAAGGAACACGAGGAGACTCAGGATGAGATGCAGCATTTCTTTATTAAGGACAGAAAGTGTGCCTTTAGAGGGGAGGGGGAGGAGCGCTGACCATGAGAGGTCGAGGGGTCCACGGGGCAAGAGGACATCACCCTTTGCAGTGGGATGCAGAGCACCTGCAAGGTGCTCCTTTCTCCCCGTTGCAGCTGCAGCCAGTGAAAATCTTCTGCCATCTACAGCAAGGGCGGGTGAAGCGTGTTGCCTTGGTCAACGGCAAAAGATATGAAGCCTGAGGGGGAGCACAAGGGGACTACCTGGCAGTAGCAAGGAAAGCAGAGGAAGAATAAGAGCAAGAAGGGCACGACGTCAAGGGATGACACACAACTCCCTTCCCTTCAGGAGTGGAGGCAGGTGTCCCATACACTGGGAAAACACAGGCATCTCCCCGGTCCCGGGTCCAGATCTTGGTTCTGCGTTCCTGGTTCTTCTTTCCAAGGTGGGTGATTCGCTGGCCCTACCAGTAGAGATTGCACGAACGCAGGGGCCCACACAGACCGCTCCCGAGGCCTGTGAATCTCCCAAAGCCAAGGGTGCCCCCGGAAGAGACGGGGACCCCCCCAGCACTGAGGGAGCTCCCAACAGCAGCAGACAGAGAGGATCCCACGGCTGTGCTCTGAGGGAAAGAGGTGAGGATGGGGCCCGGCAGGGTCACCACGACCGGGGAGGGTTCGATCACAGTGGTGGAGTCAGCGCACCGCAGAACACAAGGCTCGTTGCAGCTGTTTGCAAGGGGCGCGGGTCCGCAGGGGAAAGGGAGGCAGGGTCTGTAGCAAGACATCTCTCGGCGAGGGAGGCAGAGCTGAAACACAGAGCACGGCATGAGCACGAGACGGAAGCTGAGGGAAGAGGACGGGCCAGAACCACAAGCGCGCCTACAGGAAGAGCACGGGTGGGTTCAGACTTACCTAGACGACTGAGGAGACGGCAGCAAGGGCAGTGGATGGCAGGCCTGGAGACGAGTGGACTTTTATTCCCTGTCTCCAAGCCTCGGGGGACCTGAAGCATTCTTTGCGCATGAAGCACTTTGCTAACAAGCAGTGTTTCTTGCAAAGCTCTCCTAGATGGTTACGTGTTTTCCCCTTTCATGTGGGAGGTTTCGCTCCCGTCCAACAAGTGGGCGAGACTGAAATGTGCCCTTTGAGGTGCAGCAGTCGTTCTGTTGCTCCCGGAGGCCACAGGGCGTTGTTGTCCATCTCGTCTCAGCTGCTCGTAGAGACGCTAAGCGGCACGCTGGCCACGCGCGTTCCTGGAGCACGGCCTCCAACACCACCCCTCCACACCGCACACTTCCCTTCAGGCACAGAGGAATTCACCACCTGAAGTCACCTTGCCATTGTTTCCAGCTCAGGGCCTCGACCTGAATAGCAGAGACTCACACGCTTAGCAGGTATGTTTAGATACTCGGGCAAGGGCTGGCCAGCCTCTTTTTGGCTCATCCTCTGCCCGGTTCTTGCAGTCTTCAACTTTCCTGGAGCCAGTAAGGGAACTGTTTCACTCTGACCTTGACCCCACAAAAACACCTGGGAGCTGCGGTTCCCTGCCTTTACCACAGCCCACAGAGGCTGTTAGCCTCCAGGATGAGCACAAGGAGAAAAACAAATCCATTTTGGCTTGGATCACCCTCAGGCAAGGAGTCACTAGGCTCGCTGAACATCTGCCCATGTCATTTCATTTGGTAGACTTCTTATTAAGTAAACAATAAACCTTCTGGGCTGAACTCACATGCCCGATGGGAAGAAGAAAAGCAATGGTGACGTCCTGTAGGAACATCGCCATTCACATCCAGGAGTGAAACAGCTGGACCTTCCTGGAGAGAGTGACCAGCTCAGCTCTTTGGCCTCCCCTTTGATGTAGTGCTGACATCTGTGTATGACTTGGGTAGAGGGTGAGCCACAAGGACTGCTGAACAGTGTGATCATCACAGGCTTCATTGAACATGTACGCCAAGAGATACGCGCTCATGCACACCCGCTGCACACGCAGAGACGCACACAAAGGCCATCGTCCCTGTTGGGAAACCAAGCCAAACCTAACCCAACCCGACCCGGCTCAGCTGCCTCCAAGCCAGCACGGTGCTACATGACCCAAGCTTCCCAAGCAAACCAAACCCAAATTCAAACAATACCATTCCAAAGTCAATCAAATCAAATCGCTTCAGACAAATTGCGTCTATCCTTTGCAGCTCTCCTCTAGAAAGAGGTATTCTGCTCTTTGATGTAAAAAGGCCAGGCGTTGAGTCCTGAGTGAGCCTCTGACGTGCCCTGGGCTGCAGCTATCGTGCTCTGGTAGAATTCTCAAGCTTGAGCGGTGCAAGATGGGTGAAAAGTAGAGTCAGGGCCCTAAACCTCAGAAAGGCAAACTTTTGGCTGTTTAGGGCACTAGTGTTTGGGATCCCTTGGGAAACTGCTCTCAAAGAGAAAGGAGCAAACGAGAGCTGGGAGATATTGAAAGACATTTTTCTTAGGGCTCTAGAGCTATCAGTCCCGACGCGCAAGAAGTCAGGCAGGGGAGGCAGGACGTTGGCTTGGCTAAGTCAAGACCTCTTAGCCAAACTAAAACATAAAACCAAAATGCATAGGCAGTGGAGGCCAGGAGGATACACATCTTCAAGAGATTATAAGGAAGTGGCCCAGGAGTGCAAGGAGGGGGAGTCAGAAAAGCCAAAGCACAGATGGAGCTGAACTTGGCTAGGGACATGAAAAATAACAAGAACGGTTTCTCCAGGTGCATAGGACAACAAAGGAGGATGAAAGAAACTGTACTCACTCCGATAAGCAAAAGGGGAGGCCTGGCAACAACCGACATGGAGGAGGTGAAGGCACTCAACAACATCTTTGCCTCCATCCTCACCAGCAAGTGCCCCAGCCACGCCGCCCAATTCACAAAATCCAAAGGCAGCGACTGGGAGAATGACCTGATGAGACACATCCGGGGGTCCTGAAGGAACTGCCAGACGAAGTTGCTAAGCCACCGTCCATCAAATTTGAAAAGTTGTGGCAAACTGGTGAAGTTACCAGTGACTGCAAAAAGGGAAACATAACCCCCGTTTTTAACGTGTGAAAAAAGAGGACATGAGCAACTGCAGGCTACTCAATGCAGTCGCCTTTGTTCCTCAGAGAGATCATGGAGCAAGTGCTCCTGGAAACCACGCGAAGAAAGAGGGAAAACAGCGAGGTGATTGATGACAGCCACCATGGCTTCTCTATGGGCAAATTGTGCCTGACAAACTTAGTGGCCTTCTGCGACAGAGTGGATAAGGGAAGAATGACCGACATCGTCTACTTGTGCAAAGCATTTGACACTGTCCCGCACAACATCCTTGACTATAAAATGGAGCGACGTGGATTTAACGGGTGGACCACTTGCTGGATAAGGAATTGGCTGGATGGTCACGCTCAAAGAGTTGTGATCAACGGCTCGATGAGGTGGGCCCGTGCGAACTTGGTGAAGTTCGGCAAGGCCAAGTGCAAGGTCCTGCACCTGGGCTGGAGCAATCCCGAACACGAACAGAGGCTGGAGGATGAGTGGATTGAGAGCCGGGACAACAGTTTTAAACTGAAGGAGAGGAGATTTACAATAGAGCTAAAGAAGAAATTTGTTCCTGTGAGGATGGTGAGACACTGGAACAGGTCGTCCAGAGAAGTTGTAGATGCGCCCTCCCTGGAAGTGTTCAAGGCCAGGTTGTTTGGACCTTTGAGCAACCTGATCTAGTGGAAGGTATCCCTGCCCATGCAGCGGGGTTGGAGCTAGGTGGAGTTTACAGTCTCTTCCAACCCAAACTGTTCTATGATTCTGTGTGGCCTCTTGCAGCTGTTCACGGGCTGCTAAACGTTCTGATGACTCAAAAAAATCTTATTCCTGTGAGACTTCTGAGTCATGTGCGGTAGCAACGGAAGCTGGAAAACAACGTGCAGGAGGTGACTGTTTAATACAGTATTTTGACTCTGATGGTCTGTGCCACAGGCAATGAAGAGAATGAGAAGAATGGTGACTGTGTGTCTGTCTGAGTGCTTCTGTATGTATGAACAGTAACGCGTCCAGCAGAAAGAAGAGCATAGGCACAGAATCGTAGAATCAAGGAATAGCTTGAGTTGGAATATCAAGGAATAATAATAATAATCAAGGAATAGCTGGAGTTGGGTCCCCCATAAGGATCATCAAGTCAAACTCCCTGCTCCTCGCAGGACTACCTAACGCTAAACCACATGATTAAGAGTGTCGTCCAGACGCTCCTTAAACACTGGCAGTCCCCTCCAAAATTTTTCTCTCTAAATTGGACAACTATGGGTAGTTCTCCAATTTCTCTATTGGTAGTTCTCTACCCAAAGATGGGTAGACTGTTTGGTGGCCTGTTCTGTGCCCCCTCCCAGTTCTGGGAGTACTTTGCTGTGAAAAGTTAACTGTATCCCAGCCAAAGCCGGGAAACCCGGCCACTACCCATGGTGCTGACCATCTTCCTCTTCAGTGGCTAGTCTGATTTCAGACTTTTCTCTCTTGACTTCTGTCCTCTTCTTTGTTGGCAGTTACATGAGAGGGGAGAAGAGAAAAGGCATATGAACAGGAAAGAAGCAAGCACACAACTTCCCATTAAAGCTATGTGCTTTCCAGTTGGACAGTGGTAGAGAACAAGACAGAGAGACAAGGAACGCTTTCTGAACCGTAGGAAAACATGCCAGGTTCTCAAACCATGACTGCCTGCCCTGCAACTCGACATCCCTGCTGCTATCTGCCACCGTGCCCCCTGCCTTGTGGAGTACAGGGTGAGGTCACAGTGCTTGCCCGGGGCTGTGACACTTGCGGCTTCCTCTGTGTGACAACCCCTCCAACTACCTCTGCTCCACATCCACCCTTGCCAGTACCACTGCCACGATCTCACACAGGACTGGCGTCTACAGACGCACCGGGACCCATTCAGGACTGCTTGTGGCAACTCAGGTCCCTGGCTTCCACTTCCACAAGCCCCATGGAAAGGCGAGGTCACAAGTAGAGCCAGTCTAAAAGGAGATGGAGAGAGGAGTCCCACTTTAAAAAGTCCCAGGGTGCACCTGGGAGCAAAGGGACTGTTGGCAGCTACTTCTCCCGCCTCTGTTAGTCATGAGGCAAGGGAGGCAGTGAATGAATGGGGAAGTGCTCCTGTCTCAACCTGGGATGGTCTCCTTCCTTGCAGCCTGTTCCCAAGGGAGCAGAGAACCTGCTGCAGAAATCCACCGGAAAGATGCCCCCTGTCTTAGGTTTGCGGGCTGACCAAGAAGTCCTCTGGGCTCAGCAGCTGCAGGATCTGCTCACACATTCGGAGGCATTCACGAAGGCCTCTGCATCTTTGCCTGTGACCAACTCCTGAAGCAATGAGGCTCCGTGGGTGGGCTGCTGGGAGTGCGCAGACACTGGGCAGGGTGTAGAGGGCAGAACGTGTAAGAATCTGCTGCACCTCCCCCACCTCCACCTGCTGATGGGGGCCCCAAGGAAAGCGGCCACTCTACAAGGCTGCTGAAGGACAAACATTGTCATACATATAGACAAGACTGAGAGTGGTGGGAGATTCAGTCCTATTGACCACAGGCTTCCGAGCAAGATGGGATTCCTGGGCTGAGGCGTAATGACGATGCCTGAAGTCAGTATCCGCGGAACAGGCAACTGGATATGGAGGTCGCAAGGACTTTGCAGCTGCCGTGTTCTTGCCAGTGTGCAGGAGCACAACAGGATAGCGGGGAGCATAGCCGGGACAGAGGGTCCATGACTCTCCTTATGATTTGTACTTAGGATTGAGGGCCAAACTGGCCAATTAGTATTCCATATCATGCAGCATCATGTCCAGTATAAAAGTGAGGGTCAGCCGGAAAGAAGGGCCTTTGCTCTTCTTGGGCTCTCACTTTCGGAGTCTCAGAGAGCTCTCTCTGTCTCGCTCTCTATTTTCGGGCCTCTTGCTCGTCTGGGATTGCGGTATCGGGATTCATCTGTTTCAGGATCATTAATTTGGGATGAGAAGGGCCTCGGTCAAGGAGTAGTGAGCATGACATGGCACATCATTCGTTCGTATATATTTATCATTTCACATGTCTGTATATATTTATGTGTTAGTAGCAGTAGTAGTAAATTGTTCTTATCTCAACCCACGGGTCTTTTTTCCTTTTCTCCTTAAATTCTCTTCCTCATTCCAAGGCGGGGGGGTGGGAGTGAGCGGCTGTGAGGAGTTTAGTCGCCGGATCGGCCGAAACCACAGCAACCACCATATCCCGGGCTGCATCAAAAGAAGTATGGCCAGCAGGTCAAGGATAGTGATTCTTTCTCTCTACTCCGCTCTGGTGAAACCCAACCTGCAGTACTGCGTCCAGCTCTGGAGTCCTCAGCACAGGAAGGACATGGACCTGTTGGAGCAGGTCCAGAGGAGGGCCACAAAAATGATCAGCGGGATGGAACACCTCTCCTATGAAGACAGGCTGAGAGTTGGGGTTGTTCAGCCCGGAGAAGAGAAGGCTCTGAGGAGAACTTCTTGCAGCCTTTCAGCACTTGAAGGGGGCTTATAAGAAAGATGAGGATAAAGATTTTAGCAGGGCCTGTTGTGACAGCACAAAGGGTAGCGGTTTTAAACTAAAAGAGAGTAGATTTACACTAGATACAAGGAAGAAACTTGTTATGATGAGGACTGCAACAGGTTGCCCAGAGAGGTGGTAGATTCCTCATCCCTTGAAACTTTCAAGGTCAGGTTGGACGGGGCTCTGAGCAACCCGATCTAGTTGAACACATCCCTGCTCATTTCAGGGGTGGCTGGAATAGATGACCATTAACGAACCCTTCCGACTAAAACCGTTCTATGATTCTACGGATTTGGAGGATACTGAGCTTATCGCTGTCCTCTTCCAAGTCTCTGACAGGATTACAACCTTGTATGTGGCGGAGGTAGCTGTGTAGCCCAGGGGTTGATTGATGCTGGGTCCAATGCTATTTAACACCTTCAGGAATGACCTGGATCATGAGCAGAGCGCACCTTCAGCAAGTTTGCAGATGATACAAAACTAGGGAGAGGGGTCGATGGACCGAGCGGGTGGCTGTTGCACTGCAATTCAGCTGGGCTTCAACAGACTGCAGAACGCTTTGCTCTGTGGCTGCAGAGCGTACCACAGGAGACAGGTGGATGGGCCTGTATCATAGCCCAAAGCGCTGGCTCTTTTGGGAACACAATGAGAAAGACATGAACATTTTCAAGGGAGAGAATGATTTTATTACTAACATAGCAGTGGTGAGAGCCAATCATAGAATCCGTCATCCCGTCTGATGCTGGGAACGCCAAGATGGTGCAGCCGTCGGTCGGGGCATGGCATGCTGAACCGATGCCGTCTGTGGTGATGTTCACCAGCTCTGTATTCACTTGCACTCTTGCAGAGCCTTGATTACAGCACAACTCCAGTGTGTTATCAGTCGCTGATAGCAATCAGTCCTAGAACGTGGACTTAGCTCTGAAGGCTCCCTTGGGTGGCAGATCAAAATATTCTTAACCTATTAATAAAGCTAGAGTTCTGGGAACAGTGCACACAGTTGGTGCTAGAAGCCACTGCATGGGGAGTCTTGCAGTAGACATTGTCGCGCTGGTGGATGTCACGACAGAGGCAACCTGCCAGGAGAAGGCACACGATTCTGTTCGTTGCACAAAATAAAAGGCCCCATGGCATGGCAGGCAGGAGGAACCTCGCCACGGATTGGATCCACGCAGCATGCCGTGGGAAATTCCTCCTGGGGTGCATCCAATGCTGCAAGGCAGCAAGGAGCCCAGCATCTAAAGGGACATAAGATTTACTCACTGTCTGTTGGCCTCTTCTTATTAAAAGGCCTGTGGTATTAAACCACCTTTTTATCAAGCCATTTGTTGTTGGGCCTTTCTGACTGAGATCCAGAAAAGAAACCTGTCCCTGTCTGTCACATCCCTCCCCAACCTGCCTGGTGCAGAACAGCCCCATAACACTTCAAGTGGAAAGAACAAAACGGTACACGCGTGCTCATGATTAAATACAGGCGCTGTCTAAACCTACACCCGTGAGGAGCAAGCAGCGGTCACACAGCGCTCATGATACCGATTGGCTGCGATGCGATCACTGGCTCCACGTGCGATAGCCTTCCAGGCTGATGACTGCATGGCCATGCCTGGGCGAAGCAGAGGCCTCTCCCTGGGGGTTTCTCCCAACCCTTTCACTCTGTCAAAAACAAGATCAGCGCGCCCAAGAAACTCCATTGGTAGCACCTGTGGGAAAATGACTGAAATTGGAGGGGAATGGGAGAATATTGCTCCCCAGAATTCAGCTACATCCCAGCATAAACTGTAATATTAGAGCAGCTCTGAGATGAAGCACAGCTGCTGCTCCCAGGAACAAACAAGGCCTACCAGTACCCTTGAAATGGGGAGTAGAGTGGTACGGAGGTATCATGGCTCATCCCCGTTATCAGGGATGAGAGGCGCCTGGTAAAGATAACCATAAAATGCCCTCGAGGGAAATGAATCACAACTGCTGCCTCAGCAGTGATGGCGAAATTGTGTCCTTCAGCTACCAAATCACACCTCCACCTGCCTCCGAGCTGTGACCACCCCTCACGAGAGCAATTTACACCAATCCTAATAAAAGTTACGTATGACTAAAGTCACTCGAGCTCCACCTAAAAGATATGAAAAAAGGTATAAAATGGCAGCAGAACAAAGGGGATGCTAGGGAGAAGCCCCTCCATCGAAACGTCTGGGATCAGTCGACGGGCTGAACGTCTCTTCTCCCCCCCATAGGGACGCCTATTGGGTAAGAACTCTGTGTTATGTGCACTTACTTAATTACTTACTAGCATCTTGCTAGCTATTTAGTATTATCACCGATCAGGAATTGTTTTCTATTATCACTGCAGTATTTCAATTAAAGTTGTTTTTGTAGTCAGTCACTATCACCGGCTATCTACGAGTCTATACTCTGTCACGAATAAAATATATATTTATATTCAAAAGTCCTGGAGATTTCTTGCCCTTATTATTATGAGGACATCAGTACCAAAACTGATGTACTCTCCCAGTTGCAGACTGGTCGTTTCGACCGCTTAACGTGACAGCACCTCAGATCACACTTTGTACTGGCAGGACTTCTCACTGCACGAAAACGTCACCTGTCATGTGGCTCACCTCGTGCCTGTAGCCTGCCTGATACTCTTAGGACGGCTCACTGACCATGGGTGAGCACCACCCTCCTCAAAGCAGTCACAGCGGCGCCACTTGGACGGGCTCTTTCCTGGGCCCGGCTGTCCCTTCGCTGGCTCGACCAAAACTGCATGCACTGGTTCTGCCTGATGACTGAACACAGAGCTGGTCACAGGGCGGGTGGCAGGAGAAAGAGGTTCCCACAGTCGCCATCGACACGCCTCCAGACGCCCTTCTCTGCCTTTCCCCAGTGGGCCTCGCCACTTCCATCCTCTTTTGCTTATCACAAACGCTTGCTGGGAGACCAAGTGAACGTCCATTTCAAAGCGACCAGCCTGCGTATGGCCAGGGATGAGGCAAGGGCAGTGTGGAACGGCTGAACAGGAGTCTGTGCATCGGCCTGTAGATAAAATCACCAGCCCCACAGCACGCCTTGCCCAGGTGAAAGTTGCCATTTCAGGGGAAAGGAACACGAGGAGACTCAGGACGAGATGCAGCTTTTCTTTATTAAGGACGGAAAGTGTGCCTTTAGAGGGGAGGGGGAGGAGCGCTGACCATGAGAGGTCGAGGGGTCCACGGGGCAAGAGGACATCACCCTTTGCAGTGGGATGCAGAGCACCTGCAAGGTGCTCCTTTCTCCCCGTTGCAGCCGCAGCCAGTGAAAATCTTCTGCCATCTACAGCAAGGGCGGGTGAAGCGTGTTGCCTTGGTCAACGGCAAAAGATATGAAGCCTGAGGGGGAGCACAAGGGGACTACCTGGCAGTAGCAAGGAAAGCAGAGGAAGAATAAGAGCAAGAAGGGCACGACGTCAAGGGATGACACACAACTCCCTTCCCTTCAGGAGTGGAGGCAGGTGTCCCATACACTGGGAAAACACAGGCATCTCCCCGGTCCCGGGTCCAGATCTTGGTTCTGCGTTCCTGGTTCTTCTTTCCAAGGTGGATGATTCGCTGGCCCTACCAGTAGAGATTGCACGAACGCAGGGGCCCACACAGACCGCTCCCGAGGCCTGTGAATCTCCCAAAGCCAAGGGTGCCCCCGGAAGAGACGGGGACCCCCCCAGCACTGAGGGAGCTCCCAACAGCAGCAGACAGAGAGGATCCCACGGCTGTGCTCTGAGGGAAAGAGGTGAGGATGGGGCCCGGCAGGGTCACCACGACCGGGGAGGGTTCGATCACAGTGGTGGAGTCAGCGCACCGCAGAACACAAGGCTCGTTGCAGCTGTTTGCAAGGGGCGCGGGTCCGCAGGGGAAAGGGAGGCAGGGTCTGTAGCAAGACATCTCTCGGCGAGGGAGGCAGAGCTGAAACACAGAGCACGGCATGAGCACGAGACGGAAGCTGAGGGAAGAGGACGGGCCAGAACCACAAGCGCGCCTACAGGAAGAGCACGGGTGGGTTCAGACTTACCTAGACGACTGAGGAGACGGCAGCAAGGGCAGTGGATGGCAGGCCTGGAGACGAGTGGACTTTTATTCCCTGTCTCCAAGCCTCGGGGGACCTGAAGCATTCTTTGCGCATGAAGCACTTTGCTAACAAGCAGTGTTTCTTGCAAAGCTCTCCTAGATGGTTACGTGTTTTCCCCTTTCATGTGGGAGGTTTCGCTCCCGTCCAACAAGTGGGCGAGACTGAAATGTGCCCTTTGAGGTGCAGCAGTCGTTCTGTTGCTCCCGGAGGCCACAGGGCGTTGTTGTCCATCTCGTCTCAGCTGCTCGTAGAGACGCTAAGCGGCACGCTGGCCACGCGCGTTCCTGGAGCACGGCCTCCAACACCACCCCTCCACACCGCACACTTCCCTTCAGGCACAGAGGAATTCACCACCTGAAGTCACCTTGCCATTGTTTCCAGCTCAGGGCCTCGACCTGAATAGCAGAGACTCACACGCTTAGCAGGTATGTTTAGATACTCGGGCAAGGGCTGGCCAGCCTCTTTTTGGCTCATCCTCTGCCCGGTTCTTGCAGTCTTCAACTTTCCTGGAGCCAGTAAGGGAACTGTTTCACTCTGACCTTGACCCCACAAAAACACCTGGGAGCTGCGGTTCCCTGCCTTTACCACAGCCCACAGAGGCTGTTAGCCTCCAGGATGAGCACAAGGAGAAAAACAAATCCATTTTGGCTTGGATCACCCTCAGGCAAGGAGTCACTAGGCTCGCTGAACATCTGCCCATGTCATTTCATTTGGTAGACTTCTTATTAAGTAAACAATAAACCTTCTGGGCTGAACTCACATGCCCGATGGGAAGAAGAAAAGCAATGGTGACGTCCTGTAGGAACATCGCCATTCACATCCAGGAGTGAAACAGCTGGACCTTCCTGGAGAGAGTGACCAGCTCAGCTCTTTGGCCTCCCCTTTGATGTAGTGCTGACATCTGTGTATGACTTGGGTAGAGGGTGAGCCACAAGGACTGCTGAACAGTGTGATCATCACAGGCTTCATTGAACATGTACGCCAAGAGATACGCGCTCATGCACACCCGCTGCACACGCAGAGACGCACACAAAGGCCATCGTCCCTGTTGGGAAACCAAGCCAAACCTAACCCAACCCGACCCGGCTCAGCTGCCTCCAAGCCAGCACGGTGCTACATGACCCAAGCTTCCCAAGCAAACCAAACCCAAATTCAAACAATACCATTCCAAAGTCAATCAAATCAAATCGCTTCAGACAAATTGCGTCTATCCTTTGCAGCTCTCCTCTAGAAAGAGGTATTCTGCTCTTTGATGTAAAAAGGCCAGGCGTTGAGTCCTGAGTGAGCCTCTGACGTGCCCTGGGCTGCAGCTATCGTGCTCTGGTAGAATTCTCAAGCTTGAGCGGTGCAAGATGGGTGAAAAGTAGAGTCAGGGCCCTAAACCTCAGAAAGGCAAACTTTTGGCTGTTTAGGGCACTAGTGTTTGGGATCCCTTGGGAAACTGCTCTCAAAGAGAAAGGAGCAAACGAGAGCTGGGAGATATTGAAAGACATTTTTCTTAGGGCTCTAGAGCTATCAGTCCCGACGCGCAAGAAGTCAGGCAGGGGAGGCAGGACGTTGGCTTGGCTAAGTCAAGACCTCTTAGCCAAACTAAAACATAAAACCAAAATGCATAGGCAGTGGAGGCCAGGAGGATACACATCTTCAAGAGATTATAAGGAAGTGGCCCAGGAGTGCAAGGAGGGGGAGTCAGAAAAGCCAAAGCACAGATGGAGCTGAACTTGGCTAGGGACATGAAAAATAACAAGAACGGTTTCTCCAGGTGCATAGGACAACAAAGGAGGATGAAAGAAACTGTACTCACTCCGATAAGCAAAAGGGGAGGCCTGGCAACAACCGACATGGAGGAGGTGAAGGCACTCAACAACATCTTTGCCTCCATCCTCACCAGCAAGTGCCCCAGCCACGCCGCCCAATTCACAAAATCCAAAGGCAGCGACTGGGAGAATGACCTGATGAGACACATCCGGGGGTCCTGAAGGAACTGCCAGACGAAGTTGCTAAGCCACCGTCCATCAAATTTGAAAAGTTGTGGCAAACTGGTGAAGTTACCAGTGACTGCAAAAAGGGAAACATAACCCCCGTTTTTAACGTGTGAAAAAAGAGGACATGAGCAACTGCAGGCTACTCAATGCAGTCGCCTTTGTTCCTCAGAGAGATCATGGAGCAAGTGCTCCTGGAAACCACGCGAAGAAAGAGGGAAAACAGCGAGGTGATTGATGACAGCCACCATGACTTCTCTATGGGCAAATTGTGCCTGACAAACTTAGTGGCCTTCTGCGACAGAGTGGATAAGGGAAGAATGACCGACATCGTCTACTTGTGCAAAGCATTTGACACTGTCCCGCACAACATCCTTGACTATAAAATGGAGCGACGTGGATTTAACGGGTGGACCACTTGCTGGATAAGGAATTGGCTGGATGGTCACGCTGAAAGAGTTGTGATCAACGGCTCGATGAGGTGGGCCCGTGCGAACTTGGTGAAGTTCGGCAAGGCCAAGTGCAAGGTCCTGCACCTGGGCTGGAGCAATCCCGAACACGAACAGAGGCTGGAGGATGAGTGGATTGAGAGCCGGGACAACAGTTTTAAACTGAAGGAGAGGAGATTTACAATAGAGCTAAAGAAGAAATTTGTTCCTGTGAGGATGGTGAGACACTGGAACAGGTCGTCCAGAGAAGTTGTAGATGCGCCCTCCCTGGAAGTGTTCAAGGCCAGGTTGTTCGGACCTTTGAGCAACCTGATCTAGTGGAAGGTATCCCTGCCCATGCAGCGGGGTTGGAGCTAGGTGGAGTTTACAGTCTCTTCCAACCCAAACTGTTCTATGATTCTGTGTGGCCTCTTGCAGCTGTTCACGGGCTGCTAAACGTTCTGATGACTCAAAAAAATCTTATTCCTGTGAGACTTCTGAGTCATGTGCGGTAGCAACGGAAGCTGGAAAACAACGTGCAGGAGGTGACTGTTTAATACAGTATTTGACTCTGATGGTCTGTGCCACAGGCAATGAAGAGAATGAGAAGAATGGTGACTGTGTGTCTGTCTGAGTGCTTCTGTATGTATGAACAGTAACGCGTCCAGCAGAAAGAAGAGCATAGGCACAGAATCGTAGAATCAAGGAATAGCTTGAGTTGGAATATCAAGGAATAATAATAATAATCAAGGAATAATAATAATAATCAAGGAATAGCTGGAGTTGGGTCCCCCATAAGGATCATCAAGTCAAACTCCCTGCTCCTCGCAGGACTACCTAACGCTAAACCACATGATTAAGAGTGTCGTCCAGACGCTCCTTAAACACTGGCAGTCCCCTCCAAAATTTTTCTCTCTAAATTGGACAACTATGGGTAGTTCTCCAATTTCTCTATTGGTAGTTCTCTACCCAAAGATGGGTAGACTGTTTGGTGGCCTGTTCTGTGCCCCCTCCCAGTTCTGGGAGTACTTTGCTGTGAAAAGTTAACTGTATCCCAGCCAAAGCCGGGAAACCCGGCCACTACCCATGGTGCTGACCATCTTCCTCTTCAGTGGCTAGTCTGATTTCAGACTTTTCTCTCTTGACTTCTGTCCTCTTCTTTGTTGGCAGTTACATGAGAGGGGAGAAGAGAAAAGGCATATGAACAGGAAAGAAGCAAGCACACAACTTCCCATTAAAGCTATGTGCTTTCCAGTTGGACAGTGGTAGAGAACAAGACAGAGAGACAAGGAACGCTTTCTGAACCGTAGGCAAACAAGGAACGCTTTCTGAACCGTAGGCAAACACGCCAGGTTCTCAAACCATGACTGCCTGCCCTGCCACTCGACATCCCTGCTGCTATCTGCCACCGTGCCCCCTGCCTTGTGGAGTACAGGGTGAGGTCACAGTGCTTGCCCGGGGCTGTGACACTTGCGGCTTCCTCTGTGTGACAACCCCTCCAACTACCTCTGCTCCACATCCACCCTTGCCAGTACCACTGCCACGATCTCACACAGGACTGGCGTCTACAGACGCACCGGGACCCATTCAGGACTGCTTGTGGCAACTCAGGTCCCTGGCTTCCACTTCCACAAGCCCCATGGAAAGGCGAGGTCACAAGTAGAGCCAGTCTAAAAGGAGATGGAGAGAGGAGTCCCACTTTAAAAAGTCCCAGGGTGCACCTGGGAGCAAAGGGACTGTTGGCAGCTACTTCTCCCGCCTCTGTTAGTCATGAGGCAAGGGAGGCAGTGAATGAATGGGGAAGTGCTCCTGTCTCAACCTGGGATGGTCTCCTTCCTTGCAGCCTGTTCCCAAGGGAGCAGAGAACCTGCTGCAGAAATCCACCGGAAAGATGCCCCCTGTCTTAGGAAACATCTAAAGGCTCGGTTTGCGGGCTGACCAAGAAGTCCTCTGGGCTCAGCAGCTGCAGGATCTGCTCACACATTCGGAGGCATTCACGAAGGCCTCTGCATCTTTGCCTGTGACCAACTCCTGAAGCAATGAGGCTCCGTGGGTGAGCTGCTGGGAGTGCGCAGACACTGGGCAGGGTGTAGAGGGCAGAACGTGTAAGAATCTGCTGCACCTTCCCCGCCTCCACCTGCTGATGGGGGCCCCAAGGAAAGCGGCCACTCTACAAGGCTGCTGAAGGACAAACATTGTCATACATATAGACAAGACTGAGAGTGGTGGGAGATTCAGTCCTATTGACCACAGACTTCCGAGCAAGATGGGATTCCTGGGCTGAGGCGTAATGACGATGCCTGAAATCAGTATCCGCGGAACAGGCAACTGGATATGGAGGTCGCAAGGACTTTGCAGCTGCCGTGTTCTTGCCAGTGTGCAGGAGCACAACAGGATAGCGGGGAGCATAGCCGGGACAGAGGGTCCATGACTCTCCTTATGATTTGTACTTAGGATTGAGGGCCAAACTGGCCAATTAGTATTCCATATCATGCAGCATCATGTCCAGTATAAAAGTGAGGGTCAGCTGGAAAGAAGGGCCTTTGCTCTTCTTGGGCTATCACTTTCGGAGTCTCAGAGAGCTCTCTCTGTCTCGCTCTCTATTTTCGGGCCTCTTGCTCGTCTGGGATTGCGGTATCGGGATTCATCTGTTTCAGGATCGTTAATTTGGGATGAGAAGGGCCTCGGTCAAGGAGTAGTGAGCAATTACATGGTACATCATTCGTTCGTATATATTTATCATTTCACATATCTGTATATATTTATGTGTTAGTAGCAGTAGTAGTAAATTGTTCTTATCTCAACCCACGGGTCTTTTTTCCTTTTCTCCTTAAATTCTCTTCCTCATTCCAAGGCGGGGGGGCGGGGGTGAGCGGCTGTGAGGAGTTTAGTCGCCGGATCGGCCGAAACCACAGCAACCACCATATCCCGGGCTGCATCAAAAGAAGTATGGCCAGCAGGTCAAGGATAGTGATTCTTTCTCTCTACTCCGCTCTGGTGAAACCCAACCTGCAGTACTGCGTCCAGCTCTGGAGTCCTCAGCACAGGAAGGACATGGACCTGTTGGAGCAGGTCCAGAGGAGGGCCACAAAAATGATCAGCGGGATGGAACACCTCTCCTATGAAGACAGGCTGAGAGTTGGGGTTGTTCAGCCCGGAGAAGAGAAGGCTCTGAGGAGAACTTCTTGCAGCCTTTCAGCACTTGAAGGGGGCTTATAAGAAAGATGAGGATAAAGATTTTAGCAGGGCCTGTTGTGACAGCACAAAGGGTAGTGGTTTTAAACTAAAAGAGAGTAGATTTACACTAGATACAAGGAAGAAACTTGTTATGATGAGGATTGCAACAGGTTGCCCAGAGAGGTGGTAGATTCCTCATCCCTTGAAACTTTCAAGGTCAGGTTGGACGGGGCTCTGAGCAACCCGATCTAGTTGAACACATCCCTGCTCATTTCAGGGGTGGCTGGAATAGATGACCATTAACGAACCCTTCCGACTAAAACTGTTCTATGATTCTACGGATTTGGAGGATACTGAGCTTATCGCTGTCCTCTTCCAAGTCTCTGACAGGATTACAACCTTGTATGTGGCGGAGGTAGCTGTGTAGCCCAGGGGTTGATTGATGCTGGGTCCAATGCTATTTAACACCTTCAGGAATGACCTGGATCATGAGCAGAGCGCACCTTCAGCAAGTTTGCAGATGATACAAAACTAGGGAGAGGGGTCGATGGACCGAGCGGGTGGCTGTTGCACTGCAATTCAGCTGGACTTCAACAGACTGCAGAACGCTTTGCTCTGTGGCTGCAGAGCGTACCACAGGAGACAGGTGGATGGGCCTGTATCATAGCCCAAAGCGCCGGCTCTTTTGGGAACACAATGAGAAAGACATGAACATTTTCAAGGGAGAGAATGATTTTATTACTAACATAGCAGTGGTGAGAGCCAATCATAGAATCCGTCATCCCGTCTGATGCTGGGAACGCCAAGATGGTGCAGCCATCGGTCGGGGCATGGCATGCTGAACCGATGCCGTCTGTGGTGATGTTCACCAGCTCTGTATTCACTTGCACTCTTGCAGAGCCTTGATTACAGCACAACTCCAGTGTGTTATCAGTCGCTGATAGCCATCAGGCCTAGAACGTGGACTTAGCTCTGAAGGCTCCCTTGGGTGGCAGATCAAAATATTCTTAACCTATTAATAAAGCTAGAGTTCTGGGAACAGTGCACACAGTTGGTGCTAGAAGCCACTGCATGGGGAGTCTTGCAGTAGACATTGTCGCGCTGGTGGATGTCACGACAGAGGCAACCTGCCAGGAGAAGGCACACGATTCTGTTCGTTGCACAAAATAAAAGGCCCCATGGCATGGCAGGCAGGAGGAACCTCGCCACGGATTGGATCCACGCAGCATGCCGTGGGAAATTCCTCCTGGGGTGCATCCAATGCTGCAAGGCAGCAAGGAGCCCAGCATCTAAAGGGACATAAGATTTACTCACTGTCTGTTGGCCTCTTCTTATTAAAAGGCCTGTGGTATTAAACCACCTTTTTATCAAGCCATTTGTTGTTGGGCCTTTCTGACTGAGATCCAGAAAAGAAACCTGTCCCTGTCTGTCACATCCCTCCCCAACCTGCCTGGTGCAGAACAGCCCCATAACACTTCAAGTGGAAAGAACAAAACGGTACACGCGTGCTCATGATTAAATACAGGCGCTGTCTAAACCTACACCCGTGAGGAGCAAGCAGCGGTCACACAGCGCTCATGATACCGATTGGCTGCAATGCGATCACTGGCTCCACGTGCGATAGCCTTCCAGGCTGATGACTGCATGGCCATGCCTGGGCGAAGCAGAGGCCTCTCCCTGGGGGTTTCTCCCAACCCTTTCACTCTGTCAAAAACAAGATCAGCGCGCCCAAGAAACTCCATTGGTAGCACCTGTGGGAAAATGACTGAAATTGGAGGGGAATGGGAGAATATTGCTCCCCAGAATTCAGCTACATCCCAGCATAAACTGTAATATTAGAGCAGCTCTGAGATGAAGCACAGCTGCTGCTCCCAGGAACAAACAAGGCCTACCAGTACCCTTGAAATGGGGAGTAGAGTGGTACGGAGGTATCATGGCTCATCCCCGTTATCAGGGATGAGAGGCGCCTGGTAAAGATAACCATAAAATGCCCTCGAGGGAAATGAATCACAACTGCTGCCTCAGCAGTGATGGCGAAATTGTGTCCTTCAGCTACCAAATCACACCTCCACCTGCCTCCGAGCTGTGACCACCCCTCACGAGAGCAATTTACACCAATCCTAATAAAAGTTACGTATGACTAAAGTCACTCGAGCTCCACCTAAAAGATATGAAAAAAGGTATAAAATGGCAGCAGAACAAAGGGGATGCTAGGGAGAAGCCCCTCCATCGAAACGTCTGGGATCAGTCGATGGGCTGAACGTCTCTTCTCCCCCCCATAGGGACGCCTATTGGGTAAGAACTCTGTGTTATGTGCACTTACTTAATTACTTACTAGCATCTTGCTAGCTATTTAGTATTATCACCGATCAGGAATTGTTTTCTATTATCACTGCAGTATTTCAATTAAAGTTGTTTTTGTAGTCAGTCACTATCACCGGCTATCTACGAGTCTATACTCTGTCACGAATAAAATATATATTTATATTCAAAAGTCCTGGAGATTTCTTGCCCTTATTATTATGAGGACATCAGTACCAAAACTGATGTACTCTCCCAGTTGCAGACTGGTCGTTTCGACCGCTTAACGTGACAGCACCTCAGATCACACTTTGTACTGGCAGGACTTCTCACTGCACGAAAACGTCACCTGTCATGTGGCTCACCTCGTGCCTGTAGCCTGCCTGATACTCTTAGGACGGCTCACTGACCATGGGTGAGCACCACCCTCCTCAAAGCAGTCACAGCGGCGCCACTTGGACGGGCTCTTTCCTGGGCCCGGCTGTCCCTTCGCTGGCTCGACCAAAACTGCATGCACTGGTTCTGCCTGATGACTGAACACAGAGCTGGTCACAGGGCGGGTGGCAGGAGAAAGAGGTTCCCACAGTCGCCATCGACACGCCTCCAGACGCCCTTCTCTGCCTTTCCCCAGTGGGCCTCGCCACTTCCATCCTCTTTTGCTTATCACAAACGCTTGCTGGGAGACCAAGTGAACGTCCATTTCAAAGCGACCAGCCTGCGTATGGCCAGGGATGAGGCAAGGGCAGTGTGGAACGGCTGAACAGGAGTCTGTGCATCGGCCTGTAGATAAAATCACCAGCCCCACAGCACGCCTTGCCCAGGTGAAAGTTGCCATTTCAGGGGAAAGGAACACGAGGAGACTCAGGACGAGATGCAGCTTTTCTTTATTAAGGACGGAAAGTGTGCCTTTAGAGGGGAGGGGGAGGAGCGCTGACCATGAGAGGTCGAGGGGTCCACGGGGCAAGAGGACATCACCCTTTGCAGTGGGATGCAGAGCACCTGCAAGGTGCTCCTTTCTCCCCGTTGCAGCCGCAGCCAGTGAAAATCTTCTGCCATCTACAGCAAGGGCGGGTGAAGCGTGTTGCCTTGGTCAACGGCAAAAGATATGAGGCCTGAGGGGGAGCACAAGGGGACTACCTGGCAGTAGCAAGGAAAGCAGAGGAAGAATAAGAGCAAGAAGGGCACGACGTCAAGGGATGACACACAACTCCCTTCCCTTCAGGGGTGGAGGCAGGTGTCCCATGCACTGGGAAAACACAGGCATCTCCCCGGTCCCGGGTCCAGATCTTGGTTCTGCGTTCCTGGTTCTTCTTTCCAAGGTGGGTGATTCGCTGGCCCTACCAGTAGAGATTGCACGAACGCAGGGGCCCACACAGACCGCTCCCGAGGCCTGTGAATCTCCCAAAGCCAAGGGTGCCCCCGGAAGAGACGGGGACCCCCCCAGCACTGAGGGAGCTCCCAACAGCAGCAGACAGAGAGGATCCCACGGCTGTGCTCTGAGGGAAAGAGGTGAGGATGGGGCCCGGCAGGGTCACCACGACCGGGGAGGGTTCGATCACAGTGGTGGAGTCAGCGCACCGCAGAACACAAGGCTCGTTGCAGCTGTTTGCAAGGGGCGCGGGTCCGCAGGGGAAAGGGAGGCAGGGTCTGTAGCAAGACATCTCTCGGCGAGGGAGGCAGAGCTGAAACACAGAGCACGGCATGAGCACGAGACGGAAGCTGAGGGAAGAGGACGGGCCAGAACCACAAGCGCGCCTACAGGAAGAGCACGGGTGGGTTCAGACTTACCTAGACGACTGAGGAGACGGCAGCAAGGGCAGTGGATGGCAGGCCTGGAGACGAGTGGACTTTTATTCCCTGTCTCCAAGCCTCGGGGGACCTGAAGCATTCTTTGCGCATGAAGCACTTTGCTAACAAGCAGTGTTTCTTGCAAAGCTCTCCTAGATGGTTACGTGTTTTCCCCTTTCATGTGGGAGGTTTCGCTCCCGTCCAACAAGTGGGCGAGACTGAAATGTGCCCTTTGAGGTGCAGCAGTCGTTCTGTTGCTCCCGGAGGCCACAGGGCGTTGTTGTCCATCTCGTCTCAGCTGCTCGTAGAGACGCTAAGCGGCACGCTGGCCACGCGCGTTCCTGGAGCACGGCCTCCAACACCACCCCTCCACACCGCACACTTCCCTTCAGGCACAGAGGAATTCACCACCTGAAGTCACCTTGCCATTGTTTCCAGCTCAGGGCCTCGACCTGAATAGCAGAGACTCACACGCTTAGCAGGTATGTTTAGATACTCGGGCAAGGGCTGGCCAGCCTCTTTTTGGCTCATCCTCTGCCCGGTTCTTGCAGTCTTCAACTTTCCTGGAGCCAGTAAGGGAACTGTTTCACTCTGACCTTGACCCCACAAAAACACCTGGGAGCTGCGGTTCCCTGCCTTTACCACAGCCCACAGAGGCTGTTAGCCTCCAGGATGAGCACAAGGAGAAAAACAAATCCATTTTGGCTTGGATCACCCTCAGGCAAGGAGTCACTAGGCTCGCTGAACATCTGCCCATGTCATTTCATTTGGTAGACTTCTTATTAAGTAAACAATAAACCTTCTGGGCTGAACTCACATGCCCGATGGGAAGAAGAAAAGCAATGGTGACGTCCTGTAGGAACATCGCCATTCACATCCAGGAGTGAAACAGCTGGACCTTCCTGGAGAGAGTGACCAGCTCAGCTCTTTGGCCTCCCCTTTGATGTAGTGCTGACATCTGTGTATGACTTGGGTAGAGGGTGAGCCACAAGGACTGCTGAACAGTGTGATCATCACAGGCTTCATTGAACATGTACGCCAAGAGATACGCGCTCATGCACACCCGCTGCACACGCAGAGACGCACACAAAGGCCATCGTCCCTGTTGGGAAACCAAGCCAAACCTAACCCAACCCGACCCGGCTCAGCTGCCTCCAAGCCAGCACGGTGCTACATGACCCAAGCTTCCCAAGCAAACCAAACCCAAATTCAAACAATACCATTCCAAAGTCAATCAAATCAAATCGCTTCAGACAAATTGCGTCTATCCTTTGCAGCTCTCCTCTAGAAAGAGGTATTCTGCTCTTTGATGTAAAAAGGCCAGGCGTTGAGTCCTGAGTGAGCCTCTGACGTGCCCTGGGCTGCAGCTATCGTGCTCTGGTAGAATTCTCAAGCTTGAGCGGTGCAAGATGGGTGAAAAGTAGAGTCAGGGCCCTAAACCTCAGAAAGGCAAACTTTTGGCTGTTTAGGGCACTAGTGTTTGGGATCCCTTGGGAAACTGCTCTCAAAGAGAAAGGAGCAAACGAGAGCTGGGAGATATTGAAAGACATTTTTCTTAGGGCTCTAGAGCTATCAGTCCCGACGCGCAAGAAGTCAGGCAGGGGAGGCAGGACGTTGGCTTGGCTAAGTCAAGACCTCTTAGCCAAACTAAAACATAAAACCAAAATGCATAGGCAGTGGAGGCCAGGAGGATACACATCTTCAAGAGATTATAAGGAAGTGGCCCAGGAGTGCAAGGAGGGGGAGTCAGAAAAGCCAAAGCACAGATGGAGCTGAACTTGGCTAGGGACATGAAAAATAACAAGAACGGTTTCTCCAGGTGCATAGGACAACAAAGGAGGATGAAAGAAACTGTACTCACTCCGATAAGCAAAAGGGGAGGCCTGGCAACAACCGACATGGAGGAGGTGAAGGCACTCAACAACATCTTTGCCTCCATCCTCACCAGCAAGTGCCCCAGCCACGCCGCCCAATTCACAAAATCCAAAGGCAGCGACTGGGAGAATGACCTGATGAGACACATCCGGGGGTCCTGAAGGAACTGCCAGACGAAGTTGCTAAGCCACCGTCCATCAAATTTGAAAAGTTGTGGCAAACTGGTGAAGTTACCAGTGACTGCAAAAAGGGAAACATAACCCCCGTTTTTAACGTGTGAAAAAAGAGGACATGAGCAACTGCAGGCTACTCAATGCAGTCGCCTTTGTTCCTCAGAGAGATCATGGAGCAAGTGCTCCTGGAAACCACGCGAAGAAAGAGGGAAAACAGCGAGGTGATTGATGACAGCCACCATGACTTCTCTATGGGCAAATTGTGCCTGACAAACTTAGTGGCCTTCTGCGACAGAGTGGATAAGGGAAGAATGACCGACATCGTCTACTTGTGCAAAGCATTTGACACTGTCCCGCACAACATCCTTGACTATAAAATGGAGCGACGTGGATTTAACGGGTGGACCACTTGCTGGATAAGGAATTGGCTGGATGGTCACGCTGAAAGAGTTGTGATCAACGGCTCGATGAGGTGGGCCCGTGCGAACTTGGTGAAGTTCGGCAAGGCCAAGTGCAAGGTCCTGCACCTGGGCTGGAGCAATCCCGAACACGAACAGAGGCTGGAGGATGAGTGGATTGAGAGCCGGGACAACAGTTTTAAACTGAAGGAGAGGAGATTTACAATAGAGCTAAAGAAGAAATTTGTTCCTGTGAGGATGGTGAGACACTGGAACAGGTCGTCCAGAGAAGTTGTAGATGCGCCCTCCCTGGAAGTGTTCAAGGCCAGGTTGTTCGGACCTTTGAGCAACCTGATCTAGTGGAAGGTATCCCTGCCCATGCAGCGGGGTTGGAGCTAGGTGGAGTTTACAGTCTCTTCCAACCCAAACTGTTCTATGATTCTGTGTGGCCTCTTGCAGCTGTTCACGGGCTGCTAAACGTTCTGATGACTCAAAAAAATCTTATTCCTGTGAGACTTCTGAGTCATGTGCGGTAGCAACGGAAGCTGGAAAACAACGTGCAGGAGGTGACTGTTTAATACAGTATTTTGACTCTGATGGTCTGTGCCACAGGCAATGAAGAGAATGAGAAGAATGGTGACTGTGTGTCTGTCTGAGTGCTTCTGTATGTATGAACAGTAACGCGTCCAGCAGAAAGAAGAGCATAGGCACAGAATCGTAGAATCAAGGAATAGCTTGAGTTGGAATATCAAGGAATAATAATAATAATCAAGGAATAATAATAATAATCAAGGAATAGCTGGAGTTGGGTCCCCCATAAGGATCATCAAGTCAAACTCCCTGCTCCTCGCAGGACTACCTAACGCTAAACCACATGATTAAGAGTGTCGTCCAGACGCTCCTTAAACACTGGCAGTCCCCTCCAAAATTTTTCTCTCTAAATTGGACAACTATGGGTAGTTCTCCAATTTCTCTATTGGTAGTTCTCTACCCAAAGATGGGTAGACTGTTTGGTGGCCTGTTCTGTGCCCCCTCCCAGTTCTGGGAGTACTTTGCTGTGAAAAGTTAACTGTATCCCAGCCAAAGCCGGGAAACCCGGCCACTACCCATGGTGCTGACCATCTTCCTCTTCAGTGGCTAGTCTGATTTCAGACTTTTCTGTCTTGACTTCTGTCCTCTTCTTTTTTGGCAGTTACATGAGAGGGGAGAAGAGAAAAGGCATATGAACAGGAAAGAAGCAAGCACACAACTTCCCATTAAAGCTATGTGCTTTCCAGTTGGACAGTGGTAGAGAACAAGACAGAGAGACAAGGAACGCTTTCTGAACCGTAGGCAAACAAGGAACGCTTTCTGAACCGTAGGCAAACACGCCAGGTTCTCAAACCATGACTGCCTGCCCTGCCACTCGACATCCCTGCTGCTATCTGCCACCGTGCCCCCTGCCTTGTGGAGTACAGGGTGAGGTCACAGTGCTTGCCCGGGGCTGTGACACTTGCGGCTTCCTCTGTGTGACAACCCCTCCAACTACCTCTGCTCCACATCCACCCTTGCCAGTACCACTGCCACGATCTCACACAGGACTGGCGTCTACAGACGCACCGGGACCCATTCAGGACTGCTTGTGGCAACTCAGGTCCCTGGCTTCCACTTCCACAAGCCCCATGGAAAGGCGAGGTCACAAGTAGAGCCAGTCTAAAAGGAGATGGAGAGAGGAGTCCCACTTTAAAAAGTCCCAGGGTGCACCTGGGAGCAAAGGGACTGTTGGCAGCTACTTCTCCCGCCTCTGTTAGTCATGAGGCAAGGGAGGCAGTGAATGAATGGGGAAGTGCTCCTGTCTCAACCTGGGATGGTCTCCTTCCTTGCAGCCTGTTCCCAAGGGAGCAGAGAACCTGCTGCAGAAATCCACCGGAAAGATGCCCCCTGTCTTAGGAAACATCTAAAGGCTCGGTTTGCGGGCTGACCAAGAAGTCCTCTGGGCTTAGCAGCTGCAGGATCTGCTCACACATTCGGAGGCATTCACGAAGGCCTCTGCATCTTTGCCTGTGACCAACTCCTGAAGCAATGAGGCTCCGTGGGTGGGCTGCTGGGAGTGCGCAGACACTGGGCAGGGTGTAGAGGGCAGAACGTGTAAGAATCTGCTGCACCTTCCCCGCCTCCACCTGCTGATGGGGGCCCCAAGGAAAGCGGCCACTCTACAAGGCTGCTGAAGGACAAACATTGTCATACATATAGACAAGACTGAGAGTGGTGGGAGATTCAGTCCTATTGACCACAGGCTTCCGAGCAAGATGGGATTCCTGGGCTGAGGCGTAATGACGATGCCTGAAATCAGTATCCGCGGAACAGGCAACTGGATATGGAGGTCGCAAGGACTTTGCAGCTGCCGTGTTCTTGCCAGTGTGCAGGAGCACAACAGGATAGCGGGGAGCATAGCCAGGACAGAGGGTCCATGACTCTCCTTATGATTTGTACTTAGGATTGAGGGCCAAACTGGCCAATTAGTATTCCATATCATGCAGCATCATGTCCAGTATAAAAGTGAGGGTCAGCTGGAAAGAAGGGCCTTTGCTCTTCTTGGGCTCTCACTTTCGGAGTCTCAGAGAGCTCTCTCTGTCTCGCTCTCTATTTTCGGGCCTCTTGCTCGTCTGGGATTGCGGTATCGGGATTCATCTGTTTCAGGATCGTTAATTTGGGATGAGAAGGGCCTCGGTCAAGGAGTAGTGAGCAATTACATGGTACATCATTCGTTCGTATATATTTATCATTTCACATATCTGTATATATTTATGTGTTAGTAGCAGTAGTAGTAAATTGTTCTTATCTCAACCCACGGGTCTTTTTTCCTTTTCTCCTTAAATTCTCTTCCTCATTCCAAGGCGGGGGGGGCGGGGGTGAGCGGCTGTGAGGAGTTTAGTCGCCGGATCGGCCGAAACCACAGCAACCACCATATCCCGGGCTGCATCAAAAGAAGTATGGCCAGCAGGTCAAGGATAGTGATTCTTTCTCTCTACTCCGCTCTGGTGAAACCCAACCTGCAGTACTGCGTCCAGCTCTGGAGTCCTCAGCACAGGAAGGACATGGACCTGTTGGAGCAGGTCCAGAGGAGGGCCACAAAAATGATCAGCGGGATGGAACACCTCTCCTATGAAGACAGGCTGAGAGTTGGGGTTGTTCAGCCCGGAGAAGAGAAGGCTCTGAGGAGAACTTCTTGCAGCCTTTCAGCACTTGAAGGGGGCTTATAAGAAAGATGAGGATAAAGATTTTAGCAGGGCCTGTTGTGACAGCACAAAGGGTAGCGGTTTTAAACTAAAAGAGAGTAGATTTACACTAGATACAAGGAAGAAACTTGTTATGATGAGGATTGCAACAGGTTGCCCAGAGAGGTGGTAGATTCCTCATCCCTTGAAACTTTCAAGGTCAGGTTGGACGGGGCTCTGAGCAACCCGATCTAGTTGAACACATCCCTGCTCATTTCAGGGGTGGCTGGAATAGATGACCATTAACGAACCCTTCCGACTAAAACTGTTCTATGATTCTACGGATTTGGAGGATACTGAGCTTATCGCTGTCCTCTTCCAAGTCTCTGACAGGATTACAACCTTGTATGTGGCGGAGGTAGCTGTGTAGCCCAGGGGTTGATTGATGCTGGGTCCAATGCTATTTAACACCTTCAGGAATGACCTGGATCATGAGCAGAGCGCACCTTCAGCAAGTTTGCAGATGATACAAAACTAGGGAGAGGGGTCGATGGACCGAGCGGGTGGCTGTTGCACTGCAATTCAGCTGGACTTCAACAGACTGCAGAACGCTTTGCTCTGTGGCTGCAGAGCGTACCACAGGAGACAGGTGGATGGGCCTGTATCATAGCCCAAAGCGCCGGCTCTTTTGGGAACACAATGAGAAAGACATGAACATTTTCAAGGGAGAGAATGATTTTATTACTAACATAGCAGTGGTGAGAGCCAATCATAGAATCCGTCATCCCGTCTGATGCTGGGAACGCCAAGATGGTGCAGCCGTCGGTCGGGGCATGGCATGCTGAACCGATGCCGTCTGTGGTGATGTTCACCAGCTCTGTATTCACTTGCACTCTTGCAGAGCCTTGATTACAGCACAACTCCAGTGTGTTATCAGTCGCTGATAGCCATCAGGCCTAGAACGTGGACTTAGCTCTGAAGGCTCCCTTGGGTGGCAGATCAAAATATTCTTAACCTATTAATAAAGCTAGAGTTCTGGGAACAGTGCACACAGTTGGTGCTAGAAGCCACTGCATGGGGAGTCTTGCAGTAGACATTGTCGCGCTGGTGGATGTCACGACAGAGGCAACCTGCCAGGAGAAGGCACACGATTCTGTTCGTTGCACAAAATAAAAGGCCCCATGGCATGGCAGGCAGGAGGAACCTCGCCACGGATTGGATCCACGCAGCATGCCGTGGGAAATTCCTCCTGGGGTGCATCCAATGCTGCAAGGCAGCAAGGAGCCCAGCATCTAAAGGGACATAAGATTTACTCACTGTCTGTTGGCCTCTTCTTATTAAAAGGCCTGTGGTATTAAACCACCTTTTTATCAAGCCATTTGTTGTTGGGCCTTTCTGACTGAGATCCAGAAAAGAAACCTGTCCCTGTCTGTCACATCCCTCCCCAACCTGCCTGGTGCAGAACAGCCCCATAACACTTCAAGTGGAAAGAACAAAACGGTACACGCGTGCTCATGATTAAATACAGGCGCTGTCTAAACCTACACCCGTGAGGAGCAAGCAGCGGTCACACAGCGCTCATGATACCGATTGGCTGCGATGCGATCACTGGCTCCACGTGCGATAGCCTTCCAGGCTGATGACTGCATGGCCATGCCTGGGCGAAGCAGAGGCCTCTCCCTGGGGGTTTCTCCCAACCCTTTCACTCTGTCAAAAACAAGATCAGCGCGCCCAAGAAACTCCATTGGTAGCACCTGTGGGAAAATGACTGAAATTGGAGGGGAATGGGAGAATATTGCTCCCCAGAATTCAGCTACATCCCAGCATAAACTGTAATATTAGAGCAGCTCTGAGATGAAGCACAGCTGCTGCTCCCAGGAACAAACAAGGCCTACCAGTACCCTTGAAATGGGGAGTAGAGTGGTACGGAGGTATCATGGCTCATCCCCGTTATCAGGGATGAGAGGCGCCTGGTAAAGATAACCATAAAATGCCCTCGAGGGAAATGAATCACAACTGCTGCCTCAGCAGTGATGGCGAAATTGTGTCCTTCAGCTACCAAATCACACCTCCACCTGCCTCCGAGCTGTGACCACCCCTCACGAGAGCAATTTACACCAATCCTAATAAAAGTTACGTATGACTAAAGTCACTCGAGCTCCACCTAAAAGATATGAAAAAAGGTATAAAATGGCAGCAGAACAAAGGGGATGCTAGGGAGAAGCCCCTCCATCGAAACGTCTGGGATCAGTCGACGGGCTGAACGTCTCTTCTCCCCCCATAGGGACGCCTATTGGGTAAGAACTCTGTGTTTTGTGCACTTACTTAATTACTTACTAGCATCTTGCTAGCTATTTAGTATTATCACCGATCAGGAATTGTTTTCTATTATCACTGCAGTATTTCAATTAAAGTTGTTTTTGTAGTCAGTCACTATCACCGGCTATCTACGAGTCTATACTCTGTCACGAATAAAATATATATTTATATTCAAAAGTCCTGGAGATTTCTTGCCCTTATTATTATGAGGACATCAGTACCAAAACTGATGTACTCTCCCAGTTGCAGACTGGTCGTTTCGACCGCTTAACGTGACAGCACCTCAGATCACACTTTGTACTGGCAGGACTTCTCACTGCACGAAAACGTCACCTGTCATGTGGCTCACCTCGTGCCTGTAGCCTGCCTGATACTCTTAGGACGGCTCACTGACCATGGGTGAGCACCACCCTCCTCAAAGCAGTCACAGCGGCGCCACTTGGACGGGCTCTTTCCTGGGCCCGGCTGTCCCTTCGCTGGCTCGACCAAAACTGCATGCACTGGTTCTGCCTGATGACTGAACACAGAGCTGGTCACAGGGCGGGTGTCAGGAGAAAGAGGTTCCCACAGTCGCCATCGACACGCCTCCAGACGCCCTTCTCTGCCTTTCCCCAGTGGGCCTCGCCACTTCCATCCTCTTTTGCTTATCACAAACGCTTGCTGGGAGACCAAGTGAACGTCCATTTCAAAGCGACCAGCCTGCGTATGGCCAGGGATGAGGCAAGGGCAGTGTGGAACGGCTGAACAGGAGTCTGTGCATCGGCCTGTAGATAAAATCACCAGCCCCACAGCACGCCTTGCCCAGGTGAAAGTTGCCATTTCAGGGGAAAGGAACACGAGGAGACTCAGGACGAGATGCAGCTTTTCTTTATTAAGGACGGAAAGTGTGCCTTTAGAGGGGAGGGGGAGGAGCGCTGACCATGAGAGGTCGAGGGGTCCACGGGGCAAGAGGACATCACCCTTTGCAGTGGGATGCAGAGCACCTGCAAGGTGCTCCTTTCTCCCCGTTGCAGCCGCAGCCAGTGAAAATCTTCTGCCATCTACAGCAAGGGCGGGTGAAGCGTGTTGCCTTGGTCAACGGCAAAAGATATGAAGCCTGAGGGGGAGCACAAGGGGACTACCTGGCAGTAGCAAGGAAAGCAGAGGAAGAATAAGAGCAAGAAGGGCACGACGTCAAGGGATGACACACAACTCCCTTCCCTTCAGGAGTGGAGGCAGGTGTCCCATACACTGGGAAAACACAGGCATCTCCCCGGTCCCGGGTCCAGATCTTGGTTCTGCGTTCCTGGTTCTTCTTTCCAAGGTGGGTGATTCGCTGGCCCTACCAGTAGAGATTGCACGAACGCAGGGGCCCACACAGACCGCTCCCGAGGCCTGTGAATCTCCCAAAGCCAAGGGTGCCCCCGGAAGAGACGGGGACCCCCCCAGCACTGAGGGAGCTCCCAACAGCAGCAGACAGAGAGGATCCCACGGCTGTGCTCTGAGGGAAAGAGGTGAGGATGGGGCCCGGCAGGGTCACCACGACCGGGGAGGGTTCGATCACAGTGGTGGAGTCAGCGCACCGCAGAACACAAGGCTCGTTGCAGCTGTTTGCAAGGGGCGCGGGTCCGCAGGGGAAAGGGAGGCAGGGTCTGTAGCAAGACATCTCTCGGCGAGGGAGGCAGAGCTGAAACACAGAGCACGGCATGAGCACGAGACGGAAGCTGAGGGAAGAGGACGGGCCAGAACCACAAGCGCGCCTACAGGAAGAGCACGGGTGGGTTCAGACTTACCTAGACGACTGAGGAGACGGCAGCAAGGGCAGTGGATGGCAGGCCTGGAGACGAGTGGACTTTTATTCCCTGTCTCCAAGCCTCGGGGGACCTGAAGCATTCTTTGCGCATGAAGCACTTTGCTAACAAGCAGTGTTTCTTGCAAAGCTCTCCTAGATGGTTACGTGTTTTCCCCTTTCATGTGGGAGGTTTCGCTCCCGTCCAACAAGTGGGCGAGACTGAAATGTGCCCTTTGAGGTGCAGCAGTCGTTCTGTTGCTCCCGGAGGCCACAGGGCGTTGTTGTCCATCTCGTCTCAGCTGCTCGTAGAGACGCTAAGCGGCACGCTGGCCACGCGCGTTCCTGGAGCACGGCCTCCAACACCACCCCTCCACACCGCACACTTCCCTTCAGGCACAGAGGAATTCACCACCTGAAGTCACCTTGCCATTGTTTCCAGCTCAGGGCCTCGACCTGAATAGCAGAGACTCACACGCTTAGCAGGTATGTTTAGATACTCGGGCAAGGGCTGGCCAGCCTCTTTTTGGCTCATCCTCTGCCCGGTTCTTGCAGTCTTCAACTTTCCTGGAGCCAGTAAGGGAACTGTTTCACTCTGACCTTGACCCCACAAAAACACCTGGGAGCTGCGGTTCCCTGCCTTTACCACAGCCCACAGAGGCTGTTAGCCTCCAGGATGAGCACAAGGAGAAAAACAAATCCATTTTGGCTTGGATCACCCTCAGGCAAGGAGTCACTAGGCTCGCTGAACATCTGCCCATGTCATTTCATTTGGTAGACTTAAGTAAACAATAAACTTTACTTAAGTAAACAATAAGCCTTCTGGGCTGAACTCACATGCCCAGCATGTAGGAACATCACCATTCACATCCAGGAGTGAAACAGGTTTGACTTTGATTTGCTGATTAAGCAGGGAGTTTGACTTGATGATCCTTATGGGGGACCCAACTCCTGCTATTCCTTGATTATTATTATTATTCCTTGATATTCCAACTCAAGCTATTCCTTGATTCTATGATTCTGTGCCTATGCTCTTCTTTCTGCTGGACGCGTTACTGTTCATACATACAGAAGCACTCAGACAGATACACAGTCACCATTCTTCTCATCCTCTTCATTGCCTGTGGCACAGACCATCAGAGTCAAAATACTGTATTAAACAGTCACCTCCTGCACGTTGTTTTCCAGCTTCCGTTGCTACCGCACATGACTCAGAAGTCTCACAGGAATAAGATTTTTTTTGAGTCATCAGAACGTTTAGCAGCCCGTGAACAGCTGCAAGAGGCCACACAGAATCATAGAACAGTTTGGGTTGGAAGAGACTGTAAACTCCACCTAGCTCCAACCCCGCTGCATGGGCAGGGATACCTTCCACTAGATCAGGTTGCTCAAAGGTCCAAACAACCTGGCCTTGAACACTTCCAGGGAGGGCGCATCTACAACTTCTCTGGACGACCTGTTCCAGTGTCTCACCATCCTCACAGGAACAAATTTCTTCTTTAGCTCTATTGTAAATCTCCTCTCCTTCAGTTTAAAACTGTTGTCCCGGCTCTCAATCCACTCATCCTCCAGCCTCTGTTCGTGTTCGGGATTGCTCCAGCCCAGGTGCAGGACCTTGCACTTGGCCTTGCCGAACTTCACCAAGTTCGCACGGGCCCACCTCATCGAGCCATTGATCACAACTCTTTGAGCGTGACCATCCAGCCAATTCCTTATCCAGCAAGTGGTCCACCCGTTAAATCCACGTCGCTCCATTTTATAGTCAAGGATGTTGTGCGGGACAGTGTCAAATGCTTTGCACAAGTAGACGATGTCAGTCATTCTTCCCTTATCCACTCTGTCGCAGAAGGCCACTAAGGCTGGATGCTGTAGAACATCTCCAATAGCATAGACATCTTCTACTAGGTGCATGGGTTGGGCCATGGTCAGAGCAGTCTACAAAGTGATACATCATTTTCTGGACTTCAGTGACTCACTGTTTGTCTACTCTCATACAGACATGCCATTTGAAATACCATAAGTTTAGGAACTGAACTCCTGATTATAATTTTGGATGTCATGCATATGCCATAGTGTCATCTATGCGCTATCACTAATATCTGTGTCATCTCTGATAGACCCACAAGGAAATCCTGGACGTCTCAAGTAGCAGTAAACACGCATGTTCAAGTAAACAAATCAAATTCTACATCTCCTTTCATTCTAATAGGAGCTTAGACACCTAACTTACTTGGCGACACCTATTTAAATGTGATTGGAAAAAGCATCACATTCCACCCCTGCATTGTAGGGACTTACACACAGATGTAATTAACCACGAATGTGGTAGGGAGACAAAAGCAACCTTCAGTCCATCCTCTAATGTGGCAAGACAACATTTCATGCTATCAAACTCCACTTCGCAAATCCTACTTTTTGGTGAGTTTCTTTATCAACGTGTTTCTTTTTCAAAAATGGTATGTTGCATGACATTACCAGTTCAACCAACTGTCCAACCCAAACCATTCTATGATTCTATAAGCATAGAGGGCATTGATCTCCATAAAAATTTGTACTGAGATAGCTAAGATGTCTTGTCTTTGCGTAATATTTTATAGACTGTTTTAAGAAACAAAGAAATCATAGAATCATATAAAATGGTTTGGGTTGGAAGGGACCATCAAGATCATCTTGTTCCAACCCCCCTGCCATAGGCAGGGACACCTTCCACTACATCAAGTTGCTCAAAGCCTCAGACTTCTCACCATGCAGAATACGGCACTCAGCCCAAAGCAAGTCCCCTACCCCAGCTAGCTCCCCCATTATATTCTCTGAGCATGATGTCACATAGTATTTAATAGCCCACTGGGTCAACTGCCTGCTTCAGTGTTCCCTCTCAGCTTCCCATGAAAAAGTTATCTCTTTCCCAGCCAAACCCAGGACACCTGTGCTGATATTCAAAGAGTCTTTCAATGGGGAAAGGAGTTCTTGTGATAAATGACGACAGTGTGAGCGCATGCACCTGTTTGCTAGTGAACATTAAAACTGGACTAGTTGACAATTAAGTGAAGATCCACGTAACAAGTGAGATAGTCCAGTATGTGGGCATGTGTATGAGATGAACTGAGAGTCCATGCTTGTATACAAGGGATCCACAAATGTAGGTATGCTGGTAAATCTAGAGAGTAAATGTTTGGGTGGTTTTGCTACTGAACTGCAATCTCAGTCAGCCAGAGAGGAGGAACCAGACTTGGATGTCTAGACTAATTTTCCTTATGCGTTTTGGTAGTGTTATAAGTAGGTGCTGTTAACGTCAGTGGTAGTTTGCATATTTGACGTGTTAGTGTCCTGTGTGTGTATGCATGTGTGTGGCTTTCTAAGATACAGGCCCTCTAATGAATGAACACGTAAATGGGAAAATAGCAGCTGCATCTATCGGGCTGGTACAGAGAGACCTCTGGATCTCAGAGTGCAGTGGCCAGGAAGAACACATCTCTTGTTTTGGCAGCCTTACAACAACTCTTAACACTGTGATCTGTTTTCCAGAACAGGTCACATCCATTTCACTTGCAGTTACATCCTACTGCCTACAGAGGGATTTTAACTCCTGGCTGAGTTTGTCTCCATTATATCCATTACAAACTGGATAGATTCCCTACCATGCTCTCAAGAAGTATGCATGAAACAGGAGTGTACACTGAAGGCATGGTGAACTGGAACAGTACGTGTATCGGTCTCTATTGGTAAAGAATCATTTCTCCTCAGCAACATTTCTAGTATTTTTGCTCTAGTAACAAAAGCGTGGGTGGGTTTGGGACATTCTTACAGCTGCAACAAATATTCTGTTGCATGCAAAGGGATGACAGAGGTTCAATTTCATCATGGCTTCACTGATCATTTGGGGGGTAAAAAATTTGCATTAGTAATGCACAGTCCATAACAGATTTTACCTCATGCTTGTCTGCTCCCTTATGATCTCATTTCAATGTGAGACACCAATACTAATTTACAGCATGTATGAAAAAGCCATACACATGTCCTGTCTCCATGCACAATTAATACTGGATCCAACTTCATCTTCAGGGATGCCTCATTACTCCTGTTACGTTAGAGGAGGCTACCAACTTTCTTTAAGTAACAGAAACAGCCCTGAGTCTTAAAAGACTAATCCCAGTTACAAAGATGCTTGGAAAAAGTCATTATGTATGGGGCAATGAGGCAATGTGGTTAAGTAAAAGAGCAAATATGGCAGATATGGTTAGGGTAAGAGAGTCGCAGGGCACAGCTGTTATCCAACAATGAAGGGGTTAATTTTTTTTGTGTAAGAATTTCATGAAGGATATAGTACACACACATAGGGAACATAACAAGATGGCCATCCTTGAAGCTGCCAGAAGTGATTAGAAAGGAGACTCTTCATCATCAAGAACTGGCTGCCCTGGAAGGGAACATCCCTGAATATGTATAAACAGGGGGAGATGGCGACTACCGACTCATGGACCACCTACCCTAAACATACCCCAGACTCAAAAGAAAGGGGCGGAGCAGAGAACTGAGCATGCGAAGTAATTTACACATAAAGTGAGAAAAAAACCCACAATTGTTTAAGAGAATAACTATGACTATGTAAACATGTTATGAATATGCATGTTCGCAGTGTATAACTATGTTTCTGCCCAGGGGCCAGGTGTGCAGCCAGGAGGGGACATCCCTCGTGCACCCGGCACCGCAATGAAGTAATGCTGCTTTCTAACACTGCAAACTGTGTTAGAGAGTTTCTATCTGAGTTTTCGGTGACACAGCCAGAGCACTGGGAAATGTCGCATTCATTGCTTGGTGTCACACTAACTCCCAGAGCAAAGGGAGGCACAGAGGCAATTTACACTGAAGTTTGAAAAACCCTTAAGAAAGCTAAGCAGCACAGCTCTTGCACATTTAATAAGACCCTATACTTATCTCTGCCAACTAACTCAGTGTCTGCAGGAATATCTCTAGCAGGCTTTGGTCCAAGATCAGATTGCTGAGCTTTATGTAGGACATATCTGGGAACCAGGTCTCTCAGTTTCTACAATAGCCCCTGCAGATCACACAAGTGCCAAAAAAAAAAAAAAAAGCTATAGAGTGATTGCTTTTGTATGCTTTATACCTCTAAAGTGGGACTCAGTTCCCTAAGCCTAGGCATCTAGCATTTAGCAACCTTGCCTGGGTCTAGGTAGATACACCACCATTGTCTGTTACTTCACTAGGCTCTGAAAGGGGAAGTTGGACACTACTATACCGATAAGCTTTACGTGGGAACATCTACGTGTTGGTGTCTGAACTGACAGCTTGAGTCCTCCCTGTAATGCTGGATGAGACGTATCACCCAGCCCATGTTGTCAGTTTTCCAGTTTCAGAAAATTTGTTTCATATTACCTACCTATGAGGCATTTCTATAGAAATAATAGTCTTTTAGCCACAAATTTTGCAGCAGTGCGCAGAAAAAGATATGAACACTGAGTCACTAAGTGCTGATCATAGCCAGTATGCAAGCAGTGTAAGCAAAATTAAGACCACTCATCATCATTCGAAGCAATATCAGCTACTAATTTACTATAGTGCACATGGAGAAAATAGTTTCAAAGAGAGTTAGTAAGAAGATGATAGAGTAGACTGCAGTGACCAGTCATGGGGCTTGATCAAATAAATGTACTTACCAGTAGTCTGCTTATGCACAACTGGCCCCTTTTCTCCCCTTTTCTCTGCTTTCCCATCCCCACTCCGTCTTCACCCTCTGCTTCTCTCCACTTCTCCCTTCCCCTCAAAAAAATCTCCCAGGTGCTGTAAGAAGGGGGATGTACATATTTATGTATACTGACTGATGGCCAAACCTGATTTGTGGAACCTTCAACAGGACAAAAGTATGAGGAATTGCAGAACGTTACAGGTAACCAAAGTACACTACTGCATATGCAGATGGCCAACTCCAACCTATGGAGATATTAACAAGACAAACATGAGAAATGGAAGCACATTACATGTCAAAGAGATTTGTAGCTTTAGAGTGCTGATGTCCAACACAGAAATGAACAGGATATTCATATAAGTTTCAAATAAGAGTGTAAAGTCACCAGATCTTTAACAACATTCTTCAAGTACAAGAACTGTCAATCCTGAGCCTCAGGAAAAAAAGAAAACAGACACATCAGAAGGCCAGCTTGGCTAAAGAGGAAACTCATAGCTACATTGTGTAGCAAGACACTCTGCCTAAAAGGGGGGATGAGGTAAAAGCTTCGCCCTACTCGATGCCCTACATACAATGGCCAGATGTGGTAGAAGGTAATGCTGAGTTTGGTGTATGAAAACACTACTAATTAGCGACCATAACCACAAGAAAAAACAACCAGTGTTGCAGGGGAGGAAGTGAATCCGGATGTTTCCAAAGAGGAACCAAGGACTGATGAGATTGCTGAGTCAGAAGGCTTAGTTTAGCAATAGATGACTGACAGTCAACCACTTTATACTATAAAAACCCAATTCCATCTTTAGAGATCCTAATACACCTCTCCAAGAAAAGTATGTATGAGATTTTTCCTTTGAGTGGAGATGCTCCTCAAAGTTGTTCCTTGATGCTGAACAAAATATATTTACCCACGGTCACTGTTGATATGGGTGAGAAACATCAGTCTCTACAACATAATTACTTATTAACTTTGAACTATTATTTAGTAGTGATCACTTCGAGTATTTGAATAGCTATAGCTATTGTAACGTGTAGTAAATATTCTAATTAATGTCTTTTAGCCTGGAACATATTGTTATCAATTGCAACAAACTTTTTACTTTACGTATATATTATTAATTATCAATTACAGTAAATGTTTTCACTATATATCATCTAGTCTGCCATCCTCAACCCTGTGGAACAATTACCACTAAGATCTTCAATCTAATTCCTAGTCATAAAACATTGACCAAGTCTGAGACTAAGTTTGGATCCAGCCACACGTAGACTCCTCCGTGAGAAGGAGTTTAGAAAGCAAGGGAGGGCCCATTCTGAACCTTGTGACTCACTGGGAGGGTCTTCCTTATCTTTTCCCTAATCCTTGTGTAAATCATTCCAGCATTGTTACTAATATCTTTAACGGTGACTCTCTAAATAACTTTAAGCCCCCATGACACATTGCAAAACACTGGTGGGAGCCAGGACAGGCTACAAATCAATAACCTAGAAACAATGTTCAGGCACACAGGGTTTGTGTCAGGGAAGCCAAAGAGTTGAAACTTGCAAGGGAAATGCAATAAGAAAAGCTTCCATTTACTATTCAGGTAGTAAAAGGCTGAAAAAGGGAACTGTAGGACTATTCCTGAAAGAGCAGCAGAAACAGACAAGACTGTAGCATTTAGTACTTTCTCTGCCTCAGTCTTCACCAACAAGGTCTCTGTGATTAGTTAAAGGGTTCAAGAATGAGAAGTACCTGCAATGGCTGAGAATTGAGTCAGGGAATGCCTGAGACAACCCAACTCATTCAAGTACATGGGGTCCAGCAGGCTCCACTTAATGACAATTAGAAAACTGGCCAATGTCCCTGCAAGGCTGCTCTCCATTAGCCTGGAAAAATCTTGGAGATTAGAGCAGATTCCCAAGAACTGGAGGAAGGCAGATATCACACTCATCTTAAAAAATGGTGCAAACAACAACTGAGGGAGCTGAAGACCAGTTAGCCTCACATTGGTCTTGGGGAAAATCACAAAGTGAGTCCTCTTGGTTGCCATTTTAGCAAAAATGAAGAGACCAGGAACTCTCATAATCGATCCAACTGGTGATAAATCATGCCTAATCAACCTGATAGCCTTATAGGATTCACAGACAACAGAAGAGCAGTGGATATAATTTACCTCAATGTCAGAAAGATTTTCAATGCCGTTTCCCAAAATTTGTCGTATATGATTTGGTATATTACAGTCTGGGTAGGTGAACAATCAGATGGGTAAAAAAATGTTGCAACCCTTGATCTCAGAGGGTGATGCCTAGTGGGTATTGCTGTGCCTGAAGTCAATAATAAGGGAAGCAATATAGGGATATAACCTGTCCATTCATCTTGTTTAATGTGTTTATGAATTACTTAGAGGAGACAACAGATTTTACTCCTTTCAAGATGGTGGATGACACCATATCAAGGTAACTAGTTGGTATTTTCATGTGCAGAACTGCCACCTAAAGTGACACAGACAGACTAGAGGAATGGGTCAAGAGAAACTTTACTAAACTCAGCAAGAGCAAATGCAGAGTCCTGCTCCTGGGAAGGTAGAGCCCCTCTTTGCAACAGCATGGACTGCAGACTGAGTGACTGGGGATTGGCTCTGCTCAAGAAGACTCTCAGACAACAAGCTTTTCATGAGACATAAGTATGCCTTGACAGCAAAGATGACCAGAAGGATCTGGACTCCATTAAAAGGAGTATAGCCAATAGATCAAAGGAACAGTTTATTCTCCTCTCTTTATTCAGAACTTGTTAAACCACATGTAGATACTGCTTCCAGTTTTAGGCCTCCCCGTAAAGACAAGTAAAATATCAACAAGCTGGAGAGCTACAGCATGCCCAAGCTACATTACCTGTGAGGAGAGGCTGAGGGAGCTGGGCTTTATCACCTTGGAGAAGAGATAGCTTTGGAGGCACCTCATGGCAGCCTTCCAGTAACTCTCTTTTGTACTGTTAAATCTACTTGCAAGTAGAAAAATCGTAAGAAAATTCTCTTTAAAGTTTTTCTCATCAGTAAGTTTTCTGTTTTCATAAAAAAACAGCTGAAGAATTAGGAAGATATGCTTTCATATTTTACTCTTTCTAGATCACTGATTAAAAAAATCATAAATAGGAAATAAGGAAATAAGTAGGAAAACGTGTTTTTTCACAATTCTTTCTTTTTTATTTTTCTAATTTATTCCTCTAACATTTGTGAAGGCAATCAGAAATTATGACAAATACCCTTGAAAGTTCATCCCTGGTGAACATACAGCAACATGCTTTGCCTAGACAACTTTCCCAAAGTGTCACTCAGAAGATGTAATGGGAAGATAGAGCTGGAGTGAAATATACTGTGAAAATATTCTAGACTGAAATCTTTAATACATTTTTGTGCACTTTAAAAAAATTTTCTTTTTCAAAATAGGATTTAACTTCAAAATTATTTGAGCTGTTACATATTTTTGGAATATACTTGAAAAAAGTGCATACACTTTTTACAGAATGCAGTTTCGTTAGATGAAAGATCTGTTGCTGGTGGATTTTGGATGTAGTTTTTCCAGAGGGTTTCTTCTCTTATTAACAAGCTCTTCCTTGCAGATGTGTTATAAGTCTATTTTTGTTAGTGTGCCCCATGGAGTGTCACCACCCATGGGATTACTCCCCTGAGGTCCTCAGCAACGATTGAAATCAATGCTTGGTACAGTTCAGCCTTTATCTGTGTCTGTCTATCTTTATGAAAGTCAAGATTGACCAGGAGGTAGTTCAGTCTGAAAAGGTTTCTATCCAATATGATGTTGTAGTCCTGATCCTGTCATTAATTGTGCCTCAATGTGAAAAACATAAGCTACTGATGCATCCAGTCTGAGACGACGACCTGAATGCAGATTGAAATCTAGCACTACCTACTGTCTTCACAGCTTGGAAAACAGGTCTGTAAAAATTGGACACATACACAATATTATGCATATTGTTTCATATATAAGTAACTGGATGCCACTGCCATGTTCATCAGCCTTATTATGGATATAGGAAATTAAGTTAATTCTTATGAACTACATTGCTCTTAATTTCTAGTAACAGATTATTCTCTATGGTTTCCATTCTTGAGGTGGAAATTATGTCTTTACTCACACTATTTAACAAGAAATTATAAGGTTGCTGGTGAATCTTTGTACACAGTTGTACTCCTCCATGACAGAGAATTTTGAGAGTGTTCTTGTATGTGTCGTTGTATGTGTATGTTCAGGACCATACAAATGAGTATTTACATTTTTATAAAAAAAACATGTGTGCATTAATGAGTGGAATTCTCAATGTAATCATCGCTGTTGATTATGTATATAAGTTTTTATATTTCTTTCAATGAAAAGTAGATCTTTGGGGGGATGTGTGTCTGAATTCGCGTGCTATATATGTGTAAATTTATGTATACCTTTTTACTATGGTTTAGTATAAGCGGTAGCTTTATATATTTATGTACTTTCTTATACATATCCTTCTGTGCAAGTATGGAGAGTGGCCGTCTACTGGACTATTTGCAATTAATTCCATAATTATCTGTGTGAAGTTCATGAAATACATGTAAAAACTTACATTTTAGGAGACAGAGATGGAGGAGGGAGGGAGGAAAAAGAGGACAGACTGGTAGTGACTTTGATGCTGTTCCCAAAGATTTATTTGAGAATCATAATCTTTATAGATACTGCTTTCACCGCTGAAAGTTAACATATTCTGATATTATTTCCTTAGCAGACAAATCCTAGCTCTTTCCAAGAGATGACAAATGCTACAACAGTACTGGAATTCAGGCTACTGGGCTTCAGTAGCAACCCACACTGCCAGATCCTGCTATTCACAGCGTTTTTGGTTATTTATATTGTCACCATCCTAGGAAACATCATTATTATTTCAGTGATAACACTGGATCCACGGCTTCATTCACCCATGTACAAATTTCTCAAGAACCTCTCTTTCCTGGAACTCTGTTACACCACCACAATTGTACCCAAGATGCTGGCCAATCTACTGGCAAAGAGGAAGAGCATCTCTTTCTCAGGATGCATGACACAGCTTTACTACTTCATTTCCCTGGGAGCCACTGAATGCTACCTCTTGGCAGTGATGGCGTATGACCGATATCTTGCGGTCTGTGAACCCCTGCACTATGGTGTGGCCATGACTGCTGAGACTTATACCCTTCTAGCTGTGGGCTCCTGGGTCACTGGTGTTTTCACTGGTTTTCTGCCCTGTCTGATGGTCTCTAGATTGCATTTCTGCAGTTACAACTTCATTGATCACTTCTTCTGTGATATCTCTCCACTGTTGAAGCTGTCATGCTCAGATACCACTGTCACAGAAGCTGTCATCTTCATTCTCTCTCTCCTGGTCCTTTCTGGCTGCTTTGTGTTGACTCTTGTCTCATACCTACTTATAATTCTTAGTATCCTGAAGATACCCTCTGCTTCTGGAAAAAGAATTACCTTCTCCACCTGCAGCTCACATCTCATGGTAGTGACTATATACTACGGCACAATGATTTCCATGTATGTCCGTCCCACCTACAACCTGTCCTCAGAACTCAATAAGGCTATATCTGTGCTCTACACAGTGGTCACACCCCTTCTGAACCCAGTAATCTACAGCTTGAGAAACAAGGCATTCAAGAAGGCCTTGGAAAAAGTAGTCGTCAGATACCATCGTCTTCATTGTTTATGAGTCGGGAATACTTCAAGACTGACTCTTGTTGATATTCTGACTCTTTGTTGTATTTTGACTACAGAACAGGTTATTATCATGAACATGAGCAACAGCAAGAGTTGTTGCTACCTTTTTATAAAAAATATTTCAAGACAATTATTGCTGTAAACTGAAAAGAGTCCTGGAACTATACAATGTTTCACTTTCCTCTTTTTCTTCTTTTACCTCTTCCCCTCTTTCTTTTCCCATCATTTAGTTTACTATTTTTACTATTACAATTAATATCTGAATTTCACTTTTTTCTGGTCAGTGCACAGATACAAATACACATGAACATTCAGAAGCTAAGATATTATTTTAAATTTACAAATTAGTTATGTGTTTACTTGCTTGTAGGTTTGTTTCTTGGTCTGCCAGGTCAGGTTTTTTGGATTCACTGATTCAGAATAAATGTCATTCTGTTTTTCTTATGCTTCATTTGGAGCATGTGAAACCAATCTCTTGACACAGTGCAGAAAAATTGTATTTACATTTTGTGAGGAAAATGTATCTCAGAAACACATTTTTATTTTTACTTTACAATTTAGCACTGTAAGAAGTTAATATGGTATAGCTAAATTTATTAAGTGTATTGTTCCTTTCCCTTCACCTTTAGGGAACATTTCAAGTGCTGAGACATCAATGCATACTCTTCCATTACTAGATGTAGAGTATTTAGAACAACTGTGGGAGATTGTGAGATATGACAGAGAAGCCTTAGCAGACTTGCATCCTTCTGCAGCAGCTCTTTAGTCTATTGAATGACCCACGGACACAAAAATGCCATTGGATGTGACTAAGAAACCCAGGCCAGTTGCTATGGCGTGTGGCTTCAACCAAAGAACACATCATGCAACCGTATGTTAGCCCAGGGCAGCATGACTGTGAATCCGTCTGGGGCTAGTGGTGACCTGCAGTACCTCAGTGTTACAGCTTCCCACTGGACCACTTAGCATAACAAAGTTCAGGCATTGCCCTGAACTTTTAAAGAATTACAGCAATTGTTTAAAATGTAAAATGTGCCTAAGCATAGACATTCAGTGCTATCCTAATGACTGTAAGGTATCTAAGATATTTAAGGGCTGACACAACTGACTCTTTAAATGTGGGAGACGGGCACCTTGCTGAAGGAGCATCTGAGTCTAGATAGCTTACTGTAGGTATCTAAAATGAATTAGACAGCTTAACTTGGGAAAATGCAAGGTGGGACTCAGTTCCAGATTGGGTTATCTTCAATATTAGGTGTGCACAGGTGAGCTGTTTACTCTATCTTCCATTGTGGACAAAGGAGACCTAGACAAAACAGTTAGTGGGTCATAAGGAGGATACAGCCTATCCAAGCTCACACTGAGGGCTTACTTGAGGTCTTCAAACACAGGCATCTAGAACAAACTCAGACGTCCTATGCTATGCTTCCTGGTCTCCTTCTACTTCTCCATAAGGGGCACAAGGCTTCCATAAATCCAGTAATGTATCTGTCTGTCCCATGTCGATGTCTCAGAAACTCTGGTGCATTCTGACAAGGTGTTACATGTCTGTGCATGCTTCCAGTTTTGGTCAGATAAATTGCATCCAGAATTGCATTCACTGTATTGGAAGATCTTCATTTTACATGCTGGGAATTCAGGCAATTAAGTTCCGTAGGATCAGGCTTCTTCCTTTTTTGTTCCCACTTCTTATCTCCTTTATTAGATACAAAATGAGAAGCAACAAGAGTGATTGAAGCTACACCAGGCTTAGGTCTTTGACACAAAGAAGGCAGATCTTGAAATAAGTCCTGTGGTGAAAGATGTAAGAACTATCACCGCAAGTGATGCTTCTGCTTTTCCTCTGAGTGAGCTTGAAGTGAGCTGAGTCACAGTACACATCCCACTGTTGCAGTACATGTGAAATCTGTGCAGGTAGTGTAGGAAAAATTATTGTTGCTGGTTGAGAACCACTCTTCTGTCCCATACTGCCTCCCTTAGAATAGCATAAGCACATGAGTAGTCCCTGTTATCTATTACAGAATATTATCTCTCTTCTAGAGATATGTTGGACAAACCAGTGAAACAAATCTGATTTGCACATAGCTACTCATTGGTGAGTATGAAAATTTTATCTCTTTTTCTGAATTGAGGTGGTGGCAATAGACAAACACATCTGCTTTGTTTCACTGAAGAGTTCATGAAAAATGACAGACAAGTGAGGATGTTCAGAAACTTTCAGAACACCATAAGTCTGCAATGGTTCAGATTAAATGAATTACACTTTTGAAGCATCTCTTTTTCTTATGAATGGCACTGTGATTCTAGACAAATAGTTCATCCATAGCTTCCCCAATTCTAGCTGGCCATACCTTGAGTGCTATGCAAATTGGACCCAGGATCTCCTGTGCCATAGCTAGTCTAGCTTGAAGTTTTCTTGTAAGCTGCACACACACACTTAAATACACACATGCGTGTGCACAAGGTTTGGGGACGATGTAAACCTTCTGCTGTCTCCCCTAGCAGCTGGCATCAGGCATGTAGGCTATGACCCAATGGTCTCATTCCAGTCACTGGTGCCGAGACTTCACTCACTTCATTCATCTCTGTTCCTCCTGTAGCTAGTACTTTGGATGCAAAGTCTGTGGGACCTGAATATGTTTGGTCCCAAGAGTTACGACCCCTCCAGCTACTGACTCTGAGACCCTACTCGCTCCAGGAGCTGACACCATCGGCAAGGAGCACCCACACTCCCACTCTGATGCCAGTTGCTGGCCCCGTATCAACTCATGCCTGGCTACCTAGTAGCTGACAGTTCTTACAGCATTGACACACACCTGGAACAGATAGTGATTACACAGACACATAGTTAAGAAATAATTTAAAAAGAGGATAGACAAACTGTGGTGATCAGGCACAGACTTGATCAGACAAGTGTATGACACACGAGCAACAGCTTATACATTAATGGTCCCTTTTATACACCTTTCTGTCTATTCCTTTCTGAGTTTGTCCATGATCCTGATGTGTTCACTCCCTGCACGTTCCTTTGCTTATCTTCATAGCTCTACCCACCTCTCCCTTAAATACCCCAAATCCTCATGTTTCTCTTGTTTCCTCCTTCTTATCAGTTACAAAGTCCAGGTGGTCCTCTCCAAAGCTTCACCTGGAGTTTATTAATGGCCCATCAATTATTAACTGGACACTTGGTCTTTGGCATTGTCTCCCTTACCGTTTGTCTATCGGTCTCTTTCTCTGAGTGTTCTTTTTGGTTTCTCCCTGTATTTATTAAACCATTCAAAAGGCATTTGAAAGGTCTTTCACTGGATAACTTTAATGAATCAGATGCTCTCACCTTCCACATATCCCTACTATAACTTCCATAATTACAGGCAAATCTCTTCACTATACAGAGCTTATGAATGGTAATGTTTGTCTCTCATAGGCAGAGAGTTCTTAGATATTTTTTTGGTTTAAGCACAATAATAATAAATTTGGTATTTCAAATGGCATTGGGTTTTCACAATGTAGGTGCCCATTTCTTTGATGATTTTTATCTTCTTTTAAACCCCTCGACCCCAATTTCTATGGCCAATCCTCTCGCTTACAATCTGAGGAACACAGAATCCGAAGTTGTTCACAGAAAATCTGTGAGAAGGTTCCTACTACTTTTCATGACTTTTCAGTAAAAGAAAAATACAGTGACATATCTCCACAATGTAATGTCAAGTGTTGTTTTGCTATTCCAATATAACACTGGGTAGAAAAGTCATCTCATCTACATATTTATGACATAGAAATCCATCCCTAAGATAGCTTCTGCCTTCCTCTTTCACTGGAGACAACTAGTTGCAAATCTGAAATTATTCTATCTGACACATAAATAAAATAATAATAAAGGATTAACTACTGTCAGGAGGTGATTTTATAAAAAGGAATCTAGACAGCAGGCTTAGACTTTGAGTGTGTCTACATTACTAAATAACGTAACCCCAGGGCTTCTCTAAGGTTATTGTATTTTAGTCATTCAAATCACACAAATGGTAGTTTATTCTTGGTTGCCCTATTAGATGGAAAGAATGAAATGTTAGTCTCTGAAATGAAATCTGGCTGTGATTCTACAAATAGCTCACTTAAAGAACTATTTTTAAATTAGCAGAGCAGATGACATCAGGCTAGATTATACTCTTTTCACTAAGAAAAGTCTTCCACAACTACTTCGTCAGTCATTTGCCCTCTGACACCTGCACACAACCCGTTGCTATAACCTTAGGAATGATGCACATACCCTAGGCATCAGATTATATATAAAAACATTACTTTGAAGGGCTGCAGTCTACCATTTATTCTATTTTAGGAATTCTAAATTAAAAAAAAATGAGTATACAGCAGAAGTATTATGTCTGAGAAACAGAAATATCACAGGAGTTCTAAAAGACTCTTGGGCTAAGAGCTATGCAGTGTGGATACAACATTAGAAGGCTACCCACCAGCATGGGTAGACATGGGAGACTGCACACCAGGACTGGAAGAAAGTGATCATGCTCTGAAGCAGATGCTTTTAGTTGTGTAGGATCTGTTAGTTTCTGCAGCAGGGCTAATCATCAAGGTACACCACGGAGAGAAGCAGGCACTTCTAACTCATGATTACTTTCATTCTGATGCAGAGTTGTAAAACATGCAAATTGAATGCCCTTACAGAAGTTACTTTTTCTTTCTGTTGATTATAACAGAAGTCTTGGTGACTAACTTTGTTGTAAAGATCTAATTTTCTTTCACATTGTATATGATATGCCGTGATCTGAGATTTTAATGGTTCTTTAAGTAGTCATTGAGGAAGATACATCTTTCTAAGCTTGACCCATATGTGAGGGTGAGGTGAAATGCTTGACAGGTACTCTTATCCTTCTCCACTGACTAGAAGAGGGATGTGAAATGTTCAGCTGAGACTATACTTCTGGCTCGTAAGTAACAGATGTTAGGCAAAAGGTGTCTTCTCCTAGGTGATATATAATGATAATATATATGTTATACATTTGTTTATAGAATAGTTCAGGTTGAAAGGCACCTCTGAAGGTCTCTAGTCCAATATCATACTAGAAGTACCTGATCTCCACCCCTGCTTGACTGTCCTTGTCATGCAGTTTTTCCTGAACTACTTTGCTTCAACTTATACCTGTTGTACTTTGTCCATCGTGAAGAACCTAGCCCCATGATCTTAATAACCTCTTTTTCGATGTTAGAGAATGCTGCTAGGTCCTCCCACCTCCTTTTCTTCTCCAGGTTGCACAAGGCCAGCTCCCTCAGCCTTTCCACTAAGGGAAAGTTTCCAGCCCCAGGACCATCTTGGTGGCCTTCTGCTGAACTCACTCCACTTCATTGATATCTTGTACTGAGGAGTCCAAAACTGGACACAACATCCTATTTACGGTCTAATGAATGACGAGTAAACAGGGAAATTCTTTTTCCTTAATCTACTGTTCATGTTCTGTTAACACAGCTCAGGATGCTGTTGACCTTTGTTGCCAGGGTAAAACGCTTTATTACCAGGGTTCAGCTTGATTACCGGGAACTTCAAGACCTTTCGCAGCCACTCAGTCCTCAGCCTATATCACTGCAAGGGTGTTCTTCCTTCTGAAGTGCATGACTTCCCATTTGTCGTTGTTGAAATTATAAGGTTCCTCTTGACCCGCTGTTCCAGCTTGTCTAGATCTTAGTGACTGTTAGTTCTGTTGTGGTTTAGTCATAGTTTAGGCAGCCCAGCCCCACACAGCCGCCTGCTCACTCGTCCCCAGTAACTTGAGGGAAGAGAATTGGAAGGGTAAAAATGCGAAAACTCCTGAGTTGAGATAAAGATGGTTTAGTAAGTAAAATAAAAGCTACGTATGCAAGCAAAGCAAAATAATTTATTCACTACTACCCATCAGCAGGCAGATGTTTAGCCATTTCCAGGAAAACAGGGCTTCATCACATGTAACGGTTACTTGGGAAGACAAACGCCACAACTCTGAATGTCTCCCTTTTCTCCTTCTTCTGCCACCTTTTATTATTGAGCATGACATCATATGGTATGAGATATCCATTTGGTCAGTTGGGGTCAGCTGTTCCCTCTCAACTTCTTTTATACCCCCATCCTACTCACTGTGGGGGGACAGTGAGACAGAGACATCCTGTATGTGAAAGACTAATTTATTATCAAATAATTAATGTTTTGTGAGGTAATTAATAAAGTGTACTAAAAAAGGGCTTATCCAACACAAACCTTGTAAAAAAAATCAGATTTTTTTTTTTACACTTTTAATTAATTATTTTTTTTTCATGAAGTGATTCTTCAAAATCAATCTGCATGCTGGAAATAGTTCCCACACTTCTGTAACTATTTCCATCTGTTGAAAGAAATGTTTTTTGTGTACCTGATGAATGCCTGTATTCTTATTATTTTGACTAGATAAATAATCAGTACACATCTGCCGGATCTTTCTTTTATAAAACAATACATTTATCTGTTTACTTGTCTACCTGTCAAATATTTTTTCAAACCATATTTGTCTTACCTAATATTCGTCTTTTCGATTCTTGAACAAATACTAACAAAGACTATTGTCATTAACTCCCATTTCTAATTATCTTTCTCCCCACCTTATTGTATCCACATCTATCTGTCTGTGTATCTTATTTATCTGCCTCCAGTAATGTGACCAGTGTCGGTTGTGTTGGTACATTTTATAGTCACGTGAAAATATTTGAAAAATCATCTTCGAAACATTATGAAATCCTATTCATTTTCTAGATTATTTTATACATGTTATAAATTTTACATGCTACAAGTAACTACTACATCCTGACTGCATAAGCAGTTAATTTCACCAGAAAAGCACCAGAGGGCACTGAAGTTGACACAGAATTTCCAGAGTAGTTTTACTTTTTTACTACTTTTTTTTTCACCCTGTGGGAAGCATTGATGACAAGGAAGAATTTACTTTTACACCTTAATCCTTGGATTTGAACAGACTGGATCATTGGGCTGAGGCCAATGGCATGAGCTTTAATAAGGCCAAGTGCAGAGTCCTTCACTTGGGGTATAAAAGCCCCAAGCATCACTATAGGCTCGGGGAAGAGTGGCTGGAGAGCTGCCTGGCGGAGAAGGACCTGGGGGTGTTGGTTGACTACCGGCTTGATATGAGCCAGCAGTGTGCCCAGGTGGCCAAAAAGGCCAATGGGATACTGGCGTGTATCAAGAATAGTGTGACCAGCAGGAGCAGGGAAGTGATCCTGCCCCTGTACTCGGCACTGGTGAGGCTGCACCTGGAATATTGTGTCCAGTTTTGGGCCCCTCACTTTAAGAGAGATATTGAGCTCCTGGAACGGGTCCAAAGAAGGGCGACTAAACTGGTCAAGGGGCTGGAAAATAAAACTTATGAGGAGCGGCTGAGGGAGTTGGGGCTGTTTAGCCTGGAGAAGAGGAGGCTGAGGGGAGACCTGATTACGGCCTATAAATACTTGAGAAGGGATGGTGGGGGAGGGGCTCTTTACATTAGTGATGGGTGATAGAACAAGAGGAAATGGGTATAAGCTTAGTCAGGGGAGATTCAGGTTGGATGTTAGAAAGTATTTCTTCTCTGAAAGGGTTGTCAGCCACTGGAATAGGCTGCCCAGGGAGGTGGTTGAGTCCCCATCCCTGAATGTGAAAAGGGTGAAGAAAAGAGTGGATGAACCAAGGGATATGGTTTAATGGGGGATTAGGGACGGTTGGACTGGATGATCTCTAAGGTCTTTGCCAACCTAGAAATCTAAGTCTGCACCTGTTACAAGCCAACCTCACCTTGGCTTCTACCTTTTGGTGCTAATACCTAGAGAGTGTTGTGTAGCTCCACAGGGCTGCAGAAGAATTCACATCTGCAGAATTTTCACCAGCCTTCAGCACCTGCACGAACTCCCTGCAACATCCAGGTGGATGGAAAATAGTGCTAAAAGCAATGGGTTTCTTTTCAGCCCAGTGCTCTCTATAAAACAACTATATATTAAAAAAATCAAATACAGGGTAAAACATCAAAAGCTTCTGTTTAAAGAGCTCTTTCTACCCATTACTGGCAAGAAAATCTTGGTAACTTCAGTATTAGCTAGCAAAAAATGTTTTTAAATAAACTTTAATTATGACAATAAATAGGAAAAATCAAGGCAGTATTAAAAAACTGTGCAGAGCAAGTAGATACGAAAGCTGTTGCACAATGTATCTGCTGAATCTCTTACAACCTGCAAATGCAACAGTTGCAACACCGAATCCAACTGCTATCCTAGTTCTGGCCAGCCCTCCATCCAGCTCAGCTTGGCCCTTTTTTTTGTTTGTTTGTTTTATTTTTCACTAGTTTATTGAAATAGAAAAAAGACTTACAAAACTTAAGATGAATGTTTGAGAGAACTTTACATAAAGCAACAAATTGCTAACAAACAGATTAGGCACTCGATTGAAATTGGACATTTTGCAATCCTATAACACAGATGTGGCTTCCTCGGTCTCCTCTTGACATTTACTTTTAGAACCACCCCAAAAAGAATCCTGTAAAAATTGCTTCAAAGCCCCTTTTGCATTGCAATAGTGTAGCAAAGCACATGTAAACAATTTCCTGTTAAATTTCAAATATAGACTGAAAAGGCAACAAGCGTTTTGTGCAATTCTATTTTAACAAACTTTTAAGTTGAAATATCAGATCTACACAGGGCTGCCCCTTCACAAAAGGCAGGGAACTGCTGGTTCACCATGTTGGAAGGCATCCCCGGCTCTGTAAGCTGTGGCAGTGTGCCTCCTTCAGGATCTGGTTGATGTGGAAGTGAGGACCTTGGCTTAGTGCAGACTGCTCATGGAAGGACTGAAAGGAGACGGGACTGGATCCCGCAGTGATGGGGTGTAGGCTGGTTTCTGCACCGCACTCTGTCAGGGCTGTTGATGCTACTGCTACTACAGCTGCTGCTGCCACTGTCACTGCTGGAGGACTCAGTGTCCCAAGAGTCCTGAAGGACAGTCCTGGTACTACATTTGGTCTGGGGAACATGGCTGTTATCTTCATTGCCATTCCGTCTCCTCTTCCTCCTTTCCCTCCCAAAGCTGAGAAATGCCCCTCCAGCACACTGCAAGGCTCCTCGTATCCTCTGCATCCTTTTGATCTCCCAAAAGCAGCCAACCACTCCTTTGCACTGTCTATAAGAAGGTAGTCGGGTAAAAATATGAACATTAGTGGGTTTTACTTGTGCAGCTGTTCACCTGTTCCCACATTCACTGGGTGCAAGCAATAACGTCTGGTCATAGACTGGCCACAAAGTGGGGCACCTGGGAGTTACTTGACTGCTCTTGAAAGTTACAACCCCTGCGCAAAGCATCTCTGCCTGTATGGAAACAGAGGTATTTAAAGAGATATCAAGGGCTCTGTGCAAATACAGAGGTTGTTCTACACATTGTAACTTGCAGCCTTGTGGCGTAAGGTGTAAAACTGGGGATTGTTTTGGCTTCTAGACCATCTGTATTAACAGGAGTTATATTTCACTACACTTGTTCCAACAGGACCCACATTATGCTCCAGAGACGGGTGATTTCCCAGCTACCAGCTCCAGCCCAGCCAGGGTTTTTCTGCAAGAGAAGACCTATTTATTAGTGAAAAAAAAAAGCTACAGGATGACATAGAAAGAAGAACATCTTTCTCTGTTACATCTCATGGCTTGTTTGGCTCTTCTCTGGTAGCTGTGTACAGGGCAGAAGGTTGGAGACCTTCAGCTGCATCTCAGCAAGGTGAGTTACAACCTGAGGAACACCATACTATGTAATTGTAGAGGACTCAGGACCTGGGCAAGGTTAACTCAGAGCTCCTCCTGGTTTTGGTGTAAAGTGATGGGGTTTTAACCCTTTTTGGTAGATAAGTAGATCTGGGGCCTCACATTGCTGGTGTTCAGAAGCTTGGTCTCTGGTGAACAGTCCAGCCCTGGATGATGCAGGACTCACCCTGGGTGAACTTACCCAGGGAGGTGCATTAACTTATGCTGAGTCTGAGACAGGTGAGTTGTTTTCTGGGGCACCTGGCAGCTCTCCGGTGTTCATGCACTGTGCAGCAGCGTGAATGGTCCTTCAGGGGTTCATCAGCCCTTTGGCAGAGGAACTGACTGCGCAACCACACCGCTGGAGTCAGAAAATATCCCCATACTGAAAACCTTGACAGGGAGCTCCAGTAATTTATACCTCTGCAGACCAGCTCCTCCTGCTCACATTCCAGATGGAACAAACCGGTAACTGCTGCCTGATTTCTAACTGCTCTCAATTACAAGAGCAATGGAACCAGTCCGTGCTACAAACACAGCTTTGATGTAAAAAACACCCCAGAAAGCTCAGTAGCTCAGTGTACTCACCTTTTATAGGTTACTACTGAGTTCCCTACTAAAGCACATTGGCACGACCTAAATATTTATGCCACAGGCAGCAGTGCTTGAGGTGGAGGGATTGCAAGCCAAAGAGATTTTTGGTGCATTTTTATACTGATAAATATTGAGACAGCAGCTAATGAAGCAAAATGATGTCCTGAGCTTCTGCATGTGTGTGGAGTTCCTTCCGCTCGTCTTCCCTATGGATATCAGCCCCAGCAAAGTCCTTGCCATCAAATGGGGCCTCCGCTCTCTTTGTCGTGCAATGTGCATGCTGTTTACCCGGCCCTTTGACAGCATCCCTGGTCATACAGGCCTGAAACATGCCTGATGATACACGCCTGATACACGCCTGAAACATGCCTGGTGATACACGCCTGATATGAGCCTGGCAACTCGCACTCAGCCACAGCACATTGGATTCCCATCCTTCAACTTGCCAGTAGAAACAGCATCTGAAAGTGAGAAGGTGCCTTGATTTTGACCTGCCACTTCCACAGCAGATGAAACGTCACGACAGCTCCTTGCCCTCTGGAGTCAGGGCAAAACTTGCCCGCAGCGCATATAGACCCATGTTTGCACTTGCTAATTAGTTTCATTTCCTCCAGCGACTTCAGAGTACTGACAAATGGTCTCACAAGAAACATTCTCTTCAATCTTCAGTTGAGTCTTAGCCCTCTTTAGAACTGACTTGCAGAATGAAACATATATTCAAAAATTAAAAATAGTCTTTGGGTTGGTATTTAGGAAGACAGATGTTTTGTGGTCCTAGGCTAGCTGGAAAGGAAACACAGGCTCCACAGGGATGGCAGGATCCTCAGGAAGCTTAAAAAAACAGCAAAAATCAGAAACAACTGTTTTTGAGAGCCAAGAAGGCAGCAGCTGGAGGAAGGAGCCGACGCCGGCCTGGGACGCGGTGTGCGATGGGAGGGATGCTTCGCTCAGGAGCGGCTGTTGCCAGTGAGCGCAGCTGCCCTCTGCTCCTGCCCCATGCTTAATTCCACTGTCACCTTATGGCAACTGAAAACCGACTAAAAGCATCTAACAGCTAAATTACAGAAGCTCTCCGAAGGAGCTCTGGTCTCACTTCTCTGTAAGTCTCCAAAACATCATTTTGATAAAAATAGAGACAGAGCAATTCTGAGTTCAAGAAACTGAAAAGCTGTTTCTTCTGAAAGATGCATTCAGAGTTCCCCGTTCACACCACACAAAGTCAGAAAGCCCACCTAGTAAAATAACTCCCTGCACCATCATAATAAAAAAGGAAATGTTTACAGCCAGCCAAGGTGGTTTGCAGTGCGGGACAGTAGAAATCACTCCTTTGCGCTGCTTTGTGCAGTTCTGATTTTAACAGAACAAATAGATGATCTTTAAGGTCCCTTCCAACCCAATCCATTCTATGATCCTGCAGAAAACTGTTGTACGTCCCCAAATGGATTCCTCATCCCAGAAGGCTGACATTTAAACTCTTGGCAAACAAAGACCCCCTATTTCGAAAAACTTAAGCGAAGAGGCGGAAAAGGTGAAAACTCTAAAATATCCAATGGTGGCAGGTCCCCAGTGTGTACATGGGCACGCCTGGGAAACCCGTGAGCAGAGAGGATCCTCCGGACAGCTTTGTTGTCTCACAAAGGCGCTGCCACACAACATTCCGTGTGCCCCATCACAATAGCTGGGTGAGCTCTGGAGCTTACGGAGGCACTTACGGGCTTCAATTAAGCCCATCAGGATCACACATCATGTCAAGCCCATTGGGATCACATATGACATTAAGCCCGTTGGGATCACACATGATGTCAAGCCCGTCGGGATCACACGTGATGTCAAGTCTGTCAGAATCACACATCATGTCAAACACCGAAGCAGGAGAGGAGCCACTTTGTGAGCTGGGCTACAGGCTCAGTCACAAGTTAGGGGCGAGCAGTTTCTCCAAGGTGAAAGTGGCCATCTCCAACAAATACAAGGGCCCCTTAGCCATCAAGGCTCTGGACCGGAAACAAGCAGCCCCAGTCTTCGCGTACAAGTTTCTGCCCCGGGAGCTCTCAATCGTGTGCAAGATCCAGCGCCCCAGCATCATGCACATCTGCGTGGTCATCGAAGGCTGCAACGGGAAGGTCTACATCGCGATGGAGGTGGCAGCCACTGACCTGCAGCAGCTGGTGCAGCAGCTAGGGAAGCTGCCCTGCATCCCCAAGGCCCGGGACATCTTTGTGCAGTCGTGGGGGCTGTGCACTACCTGCACGACCGCAACTTGGTGCACCGGGACCTCAAGTATGAGAACGTGCTGCTCACTGCCGATGGCTGCCAGGCCAAAGTCAGTGACTTTGGCTTTAGCAAGGAGGTCAACGGCTATCCTGAGCTGAGCACCACGTTCTGCGGGACAGCAGCATGCATGTCTCCTGAGGTGCTGATGGGCATCACCTGAAGTGAAATGTTCAGCGAGCACATAAGGCAATAATACTGCAGTATGCCACCATCTAGCTCTTGTTGGCTGACTGCATGGGCTGAGCATTACCCCATCTTTAGTCCTGTCCTCAGCTGTTGTCACACCTTACGTCACCCGACGGGCTTACTCTCTCTTTCAGGTTTTTTGAATTCACATCTTGAAATCAATTAGAGGGATTCTCCAAATGATGCTTCACAGAACAGGGAGTTGAGTATTTTCTCAACATGTTTTCTAAACATCTTGAAGGTCTGCTGTCAGAGGATGTAGGGAGGCAACGAGGAAAGCTAAGACCTCCTTGGAATTAAACCTTGCAAGAAAGGTCAAGGACAACAGAAAGGGCTTCTTCAAATACATTGCAGATCAAACTAACACTAGAGGTAATGTAGGCCCACTGGTGAATGAGGAGGGTGCCCTGGTGACACAGGATAAGAAGAAGGCAGAGTTACTGAATGCCTTCTTTGCCTCAGTCTATACTGCTGGAAGCTATCCTGATGAGTCTCGGAACCCTGAGGCTCCTGAGGAAGTCAGGGTAGAGGAGGAGTCTCCCCTGGTTGATGAGGACCCGGTTAGGGACCAGTTAAGCAACCTGGCCATCCATAAGTCCAGGGATCCTGACCGGATGCACCCGTGGTTGCTGAGGGGAGCTGGCGGACGTCATTGCCATCATCTTTGTTAAATCGTGGGGAACGAGAGAGGTGCCTGAGGACTGGAGGAAAGCAAATGTCACTCCGGTCTTCAAAAATGGCAAGAAGGAAGACCCAGGTAACTATAGACTGGTCAACCTCACCTCCATCCCTGGAAAGATAATGCAACAACTTATCCTTGATGCTGTCTCTAGGCATATCAAGGATAAGAGGGTCATTAGGGGCAGCCAACATGGCTTCACTAAAGGGAAGTCATGCTTGACAAACCTGATAGCCTTTGATGAGGACATCACCCAGTGGGTGGATGATGGTAGAGCAGTGGATGTGGTCTATCTTGACTTCAGTAAAACATTTGACACAATCTCCCATGGCATCCTCACAGCTAAACTGAGGAGGTGTGGTCTGGATGATCGGGTGTTGAGGTGGATTGTGAACTGGCTGAAGGATAGAAGCCAGAGAGTAGTGGTCAATGGGACAGAGTCCAGTTGGAGGCCTGTATCCAGTGGAGTCCCTCAAGGGTTGGTACTGGGACCTGTATTGTTCAACATATTCATCAATGACTTGGATGAGGGAATGGAGTGCACGGTCAGCAAATTTGCTGATGACACTAAACTGGGAGGAGGGGCTAGCACACCTGAAGGCTGTGCTGCCATTCAGAGAGACATGGACAGGCTGGAGAGTTGGGCAGGGAGAAATTTAATGCAATAAACAAGGGCAAGTGTAGAGTCTTGCATCTGGGTAAGAACAATCCCATGTACCAGTACAAGTTGGGGACTGAACTGTTGGGACCAGCACAGGGGAAAGGGTCCTGGTGGGCAGCAAGATGACCACGAGCCAGCAATGTGCCCTTGTGGCCAAGAAGGCCAATGGCATCCTGGGGTGTATTAGAAGAGGTGTGGTGAGTAGGTTGAGAGAGGTTCTTCTCCCCCTCTACTCTGCCCTGGTGAGGCCGCATCTGGAATATTGTGTCCAGTTCTGGGCCCCTCAGTTCAAGAAGGACAAGGAACTGCTGGAGAGAGTCCAGCGCAGGGCCACGACGATGATGAAGAGAGTGGAGCATCTCCCTTATGAGGAAAGGCTGAGGGAGCTGGGTCTCTTTAGCTTGGAGAAGAGAAGATTGGGGGGGACCCCATCAATGTTTATAAATATGTAAAGGGTGACTGTCATGAGGATGGAGCCAGGCTCTTCTCAGTGGCATCCAATGACAGGACAAGGGGAAATGGATATAAGCTGGAACATAGGAGGTTCCGCTTAAACATGAGGAAGAACTTCTTCCTAGTAAGGGTAACAGAACACTGGAACAGGCTTCCCAGAGAGGTCGTGGAGTCTCCTTCTCTGGAGAAGTTCAAAACCCACTGTCACGTTTTGAGATTCATAGATTCATAGATTCATAGATTTCTAGGTTGGAAAAGACCTTAGAGATCATCGAGTCCAACCATCCCTAATCCCCATTAAACCATATCCTCAAGTAGATCATCCACCCTATTCTTAAACACATCCAGGGATGGGGACTCAACCACCTCCCTGGGCAGCCTATTCCAGTGGCTGACAACCCTTTCAGAGAAGAAATACTTCCTAACATCCAACCTGAATCTCCCCTGACTAAGCTTATGCCCATTTCCTCTTGTTCTATCATCCATCACTAATGTAAAGAGCCCTTCCCCCACCTCCCCACCATCTTTTCTCAAGTATTTATAGGCCGTAATCAGGTCTCCCATCAGCCTTCTCTTCTCCAGGCTAAACAGCCCCAACTCCCTCAGCCGCTCCTCATAAGTTTTATTTTCCTTCTACCTCTCCTATCCCTCCTGAAGAGCTTGTAGCCATCCATGGTAGCACTCCAGTTATACTAGTCATCCCACCATGTTTCAGTGATGGCAACTATGTCATAGTTTCCCCGGATAACAAGAGCTTCCAGTTCCTCTTGTTTATTGCCCATACTGCGTGCGTTCGTATAGAAGCACGTAAGTTGGGCTTTCGACCCCACTGCACCCCTAGGGGGGGAAGTTTTATTACCTGAGCTGTTATTTTGGGGATTCTCTTTAACCTCTAGGCAACTTGTGTGTTGCTCTTGACTACACATATCACCCCCTACTATCACTGAGGCAGCAGGCCGAAGGCACCTGCCTACACTCCTTTCATCAGACAATGGAGGGCCGTCCTCGGCTGTTAATCCTCTAGGTCTGAAAATACCCCCCACCCCCTTCACATCTAGTTTAAAGCCCTGTTGATGATCCCAGCTAGTTCTGTAGCGAGCAGCCTTTACCCCCGTGGAGACAAACCCGCCCCATCCCTAGATAGAAGATCTGGCATTAAGGTCAGCCCGTGGTTAAAGAAGCCTAGGTTGTTTTCCTCACACCACTTTTGCAGCCAATTATTTAAATCCTCGATCTTTGTTTTCCATCCTGTGTCATGTCCCAGAGTCGGTATGATAGAAGAGAATATTACTTGGGCCCCCGATCCCTTCAACATTCTTCCCAAAACCCTGAGATCTTTCTTAATAGTCCGGATGTTTCTTTTCCTAATGTCGTCCATTCCAACTTGGAAAATAAGAAGAGGGTAGTAATCGGTGGGCCTGACTATAGATGGGAGTTTTTTTATCACATCCCTAATTGTTGCCCCAGGAAGGGAGCAGACCTCCCTGTGTAAAGGGTCAGGTCTACAAATCTGGCCCTCCACACCCCTCAAAAGGGAGTCTCCTAAAACAATCACCCGCCTTTTCTTCTTAACTGAGGATGTCTTGATGATATGTGTGGTCCTAGGGAAGGATACTAGCGTGTGTGTATCGTCATCCTCCCTGGGGGTTGGTTCCACTTGCAGAGCTTCATATCTGTTGTGTAATGGAACCTGGGAGGTAGTTGTGAGGTCAAAAGACAAGTCTATCAGTGTTCCAAGTCAGGCGAGACCCTTGGGTCCAACTCCCTCTGCCTTCCCTTGGCAGCCCAGTGAATCGGAGGGTTGTTCGTCTGGCTTATCTTGGGACCCAGCACTAATAGACGAACAGGAGGTAATTTGAGCAGTATACCAGTTCCCAAGTCAGGCGAGACCCTTGTGTCCGACTCCCCCTGCCTTCCCTCGACAGCCCGGTGAAGCGGAGGGTGATTCGCCCACTTATTAGAGACTGTCACTAGTAGTACTATGGGCCAACTACTTATAGTAATTCAAAAGTTTCCAGAAACATATATATATAATTTTATTCGTGACAGAATACAGGTTCAAGGATAGCCGATGATAGTGACTGACTATGAAAGTAACTTTAATTAAAATACTGCAGTGATAATATAAAACTATTACTGATTAGTGATAATACTAAATAACTGCAAGGTGTTAGTAACTAAATGCGCAGAACACAGAGCTCTTACCCAATAGGCGTCCCTATGGGGGGGAGAAGAGAGGTTCAGCCCGTCGACTGATCCCAGATGTTTCGATGGGGAGGCTTCTCCCTAGCATCCTCTTTGTCTTTTTCCATTTTACATTATTTCTTTACTTTTAGGTGGAGCTCAAGTGACTCTAGTCATACATCACTCTATTAGGATTGGCGAAAATTTCTCTCGTGAGGGGTGGAGGTGTGATTTAGTGGCTAATTCGCCATTACTGCTAAGGCAGCGGTTGTGATTTGTCTTTCACCAAGCACTCCCTCATCCCTGATAACAGGGATGAGCCCTGATACCTCCGTATCACTCTACTCCCCGTTTCAAGGATGTTGTGTGGGCCTTAATTGTTCCTGGGAGCAGCAGCTGTGTCCAGCAGGCCGTGTCCGTCCTGGGAGCAGCAGCTGTGTTTCAAAGCTGCTCCAATATTGCAGCCTTGAGACTAAACTTTGCAAAGCTGTATTTCTCCAATTTTCGCCAATTTCAGTTATTTTCCCACACTCACCTGGACGGGTTCTTGTGTGATCTGATCTAGGTGGTCCTGCTCAGGCAGGGGGATTGAACTAGTTGATCCTTTGAGGTCCCTTCCAATCCCTGACATTCTGCGATTCTGTGAATTTTGCACCATTTAATCCAAGAAGAGCGTTAATCATTTCAAAGACATCTTCCAGATTTTTAGCACAGCTTTCCTCCCACTGCTCCTTTGTCCAAATTCAGCATCGTCTTGCCTGAAATACAGCCTTTATTTCAGGCAAACGAAAGGCAGGGAGATAATTCACCGCATGTTGACATTAACGCTCCCTTTTCAGCTAAGCAAAATTTTCTTTCAAGATTTTAGGTCATAGCCAATGTGTCTGATGAGCTTTTGGAGTCGGCTATTTAAAAGCCTCCACATTACAAAACTCTGGAGACAGATATAGTCATGAATTGTGGGAAAACACTCCTGTCATGGAGTTCCCACCAGAGGGAGCCGCAGCCCGGCTTTAAAAATAGCCGCCTTTTCGCCCTTTCTCCCCGCCCCCCCCCCCCCCCCCCGAACCCCCGGGGGTTTCCGCCCCACTGGGTGTTCCCCTCCTGCGTTCCCCACCGCCTGCCATCGCGGCGCTCCCGCCAGAGGGACCGCGGCCCCTTGGCCCGTGAGCGGCTCCGCGGGCAGCGCAGTCCCTGCGCACCGGGCTGTCGGTGTGCGGGGCTGGGGCTTGAGTCCCTCTGCGGGCGCAGTGTTCCCTTTTGGGATTTTTGTCCCTCTCTCGCGCCGAAGACTCCGTTTGTCCCCCCCGGTGCCCCATGTTCTGCCCCTGCCCGCGCCAGGGTCAGGGTCTGGTTCGGGTTTGGTAGTGGAGGTGGCACGGGGATGTGGAGGCTGCGCGGTCCCCTGGTGTCATGGTGAGCACTCTGGGCTCTGAATGTAGGGATTCCAGTTTGAATCTTGGTGGGACTTCGTGGTTTTGGGACACCCCCGCATGCCTGGTCAGCCTTTCCACCCCCCTCCAGTTTGTCCCCCCCGGCACTTGCAGGGGTCCCCTCTCTGTGTCCCACCTGGTTTAGGCACCACAGGAGACACTAACACCCCATAGGGGACCATGTGTGATGTCTCACGTGTGACACCCTTTCAGAGATGACATGTGATATCCCATATGTGACATCCCACTAGAGACCACGTGTGACATTCCGTGTTTGACACCCCATTGAGGACCTTGGGTCACACACACACACTCTTCTTTGGTGGCTGCGTGTGACATCCCATGTGTGACACCCCATCAGGGACCACATATGATATCCCACGTGTGACACCCCTTCACGGATCATAGAATCATAGAATGGTTAGGGTTGGAAGGGACCTTCAAAGGTCATCTAGTCCAACCCCCCTGCAAGGAACAGGGATATCTCCAACTAGATCAGGTTGCTCAGGGCCTCGTCCAACCTGGCCTTGAACGTCTCCAGGGATGGAGCATCCACCACCTCTCTGGGCAACCTGTTCCAGTGTTCTACAACTCTCATGGTAAAAAATTTTTTCCTAATATCCAATCTGAATCTACCTCCCTCTATTTTAAAACCATTACCCCTTGTCCTATCACAACTGGCCCTCCTGAACAGCCTCTCCCCATCTTTCTTGTAGGCCCCCTTGAGGCACTGGAAGACCGCTATAAGGTCACCCCGGAGCCTCCTCTTCTCCAGGCTGAACAGCCCCAACTCTTCCAGCCTGTCCTCATAGGAAATGTGCTCCAGCCCTCTTATCATCTTTGTGGCCCTCCTCTGGACCCTCTCCAACTGGTCCATGTCCTTCTTATGTTGGGGGCTCCAGAACTGGATGCAGTACTCCAGGTGAGGTCTCACGAGGGCAGAGTAGAGGGGGAGAATCACCTCCCTCGACCTGCTGGCCACACTCCTCTTGATGCAGCCCAGGATGCGGTTGGCCTTCTGGGCCACAAGAGCACATTGCCGGCTCGTATTGAGCTTCTCATCCACCAGTACTCCCAAGTCCTTCTCCTCAGGGCTGCTCTCGATCCATTCACCACCCAGTCTGTATTTGTGCCTGGGATGACATGTGACATCCCATGCATGCTATCCGACAAGTGATCACGTGTGACGTTCCATGTTTGACACTGCACTGGGGACTTCGTGTCACCCCTCACACTTCTTTGGGGGCTGCATGTGACATCCCACATGTGCCACCCCAGCAAGGACCACATATGATGTCCCACGTGTGACATCCCTTCAGAGATGACATGTGACATACTGTCACATTAGGACACAAGGTCAGGTCAGTAGAGGTCAGGGAACAATGTGACCAGTCTGCTGGCTTCCCAAGAAAGACGAGACCCTTGTACCCGACCCGCCTGCCACCCTGGGCACCCCGCTGTGTCGGAGGGTGTTCACTTGTTCATCCTTGAACACAGGCAGCGCAACGGGCCAAATCCCTATATCCTCTCTATCGATTATGAAGTTTCTGGAAACATATAAATTTTATTACTGTTGCTCGTGACAGGATACAGATTTGAAGACAGTCAGTGATAGGGACTGACTGCGGAAACAGCTTTGATTTAAAACAATATAAACCAGAACTGGTCATTGATAATAATAAATAGCTGCAAGGTGTTAGTAACTAAGTGCGCCTAACACAGAGCTCTTACCCAACAGGCATCCCTACGGGGGGGGGAGAGGTACAGCCAGTCGACTGATCCCAGACGTTCCGATGGAGGGCTTCCCCCAACACCCCCTTCTCTTAAACCATTTTTATACTTTTAGATGAGGCTTGAGTGACTCTGGTCAAGCGTGTCTTGGTCAGGATCAGCACAAATTTTCCTCGCTTTGATTTAAAGGTGCAGGCAAGGAGAATTTCAGGACACATGCTCAGTGAGAGGTGGTCGCAGCCTGGAGGCAGGTAGCTTTTGCAATGGAGGTGTGTTTTGGTATCCTAACGACATTGTAATGAACAAAGTTCACCCCAAAGGCCAAACATTTGGCAACTTGTTAGATATCGACATGCCCAAATGGTCTGGGTGAATGCCTCTATCCATCACCATTGCTGAGGCCAGGGCCGCAATCCGTCTTCCTTGCCAGTCGTGCAGTTCCCTTTGCCAGCCATTCTCTATCCCTGGGAACAGGGAGGAGCCGTGGTACCTTCGTACCACTCTGCTCCCCATTTCGAGGACATTGTACGTTCCGTTCTGCCAGGGCAGATCCCATCCATGCCAACTGCATTCTGTTCCTGGGAGCAGCAGCCGTGTCTCGCCTCAGAGCTACCGTTAACATTACAGGTGTGAGCTGAACTTTGCAAAGCTGTGTTTCTCCATTTCCCCAGTTTCGGGTTTTTTCCCACACTGTTTTACAGTTCATGCAGTAGCAGGTGACGAGATGATTTTGCATATTTTTGTTGGGGATGAATCCCAGCAAATGAAATCTAAAGCTGGTCACTGATTCCTGGTGTGATGTCATGCTTATCATTTGATTCTCATCTACTGCAAATTTCCATATATCTTTTTTGGAAAAACAAAATGAAATAAAAACTCCTTCCTATTTCCCTTCTTGCCCATTTTGATGGTGACTGTATTGTCTCAAGAGTATTCATAGTAACTGTTGCCAGCACATGATCATGAAAGAGAAATAACTCTTAGACACAAACAGATCTCCTTCAAAAAATGCACATTGTGTCTAGAGAAGGAAAACAGAAAAGAACATTCCGTTCTGGCAAGTTCCTGTCAAGCCACAAGAGACTCCATGAGAAGCAATAAGCTAAAAGTGGCAAAGCTGACAAAAAAAAAAAAAACATCAACAAGTTGTGTGTAAGGCCACCTGTAGAAACTGTTGGCAAAAAAAAGTTCCAACAAAGAGAGACCCCAGCAGGAAAATCAAATTAGTTCTTCGAAGTAAGTATTGAATTAGTATTTCTTATGAAAGCAGAGCTGTTTTTAACATGGAAACTTCTGGAATTGAACTGTCTGTAGAAAGCATAGGAAAAATCAATAAATAGTATCAAAGCACATGCATCAGTAGGTCTTCACCTAAAACTCTAGTGAATCTCAAAATAAGATATCACTATGTGATTAACTGTGATGTGGAAATTGTCTTTAAGGTAAGTCCTAATACTGAGCAATGGGAAGTAGTAAACGTGACACTAACATTTGCTAACAGGCTCCATGACAAATCCATGGAAATACAGACCCGTAATTCTCACTGTGTTACTAGATAAACCAATAGAAGTGCTATCTAAAAAAGACACGTGGCTGTATCAATTGTATCCCTTATATTGAGGAAAAGTGAACACGGATTATGGAGATGGACGTTACGCCTCTCATTTATCCGAGTTTCTGAAAAGACCTGATGACCTGTCAATGACTGATGCCGATGGTGTAGTGGTTTTACACTTGAAAAACCCTAAAAGCTCATGTTGAAATCCTTCTACACGATTTTAGAAAACACAAAAAAAAGCAGCTTTGAAACAAGCAGCAAAGGGTTTCTAATACATTTAAATCTATTTGAAATGAGACTGGTTGTACGATTGGCTTTCACAGGGAAGGCAGGATTGCTGCTAAGGCTCCACAGCGGTACGTTTTAGGGCTCAGGCTGTTCAGCACAACCAGTGATCACCCGAAAAAGGGCTGGACAGTACAAAGAAAAACATTTTTTAACAATCTAAAAGTAGACAGAGTCAAAACTGAAAGCCCACTGAGAACACTCTGTGATCCATGATCTGGGTGCAGGAGTCGGATGCACAGCTAGTACGCTTGCTGCTGATGCTAAACTGGGAGGTGCTGTTGGCTCTCTCGAGGGACACGGGGCCTTGCAGAGGGATATTGATAGACTGGAGCGTTAGGCAATCATCAATGGCGTGAAACTGAACAAATGCCGGATTCTGCACCTGGGATGGAGTAACACCAGGCACAAATCTGAATTGGGAGAGGAGTGGCTGGAGAGCAGCCCTGCAGAAAGGGGTCTGGGGGTGCTGGTCGACAGCAGCTCAAGGGAGCCAGCAGTGTGCCCAGGCAGCCGAGAGGGCAAAACGCATCCCGGGGTGCGTCAGACACAGCACAATCAGCCTGTCCAAAGAGGGGATTGTCCCGCTGTATTTAGCGCTGGTGCAGCCTCTCCTTGGGCATTTTATGCAGTTCTGGGACCCATAACTTAGAGGGGATGTTGAGGTACTTGAACATGTCCCGAGGAGGGCACCAAAACTGAGGAAGGGGTTGGCAGATATGGCCAGTGAGGAGCAGCTTAGGACACGAGTTTTGTCTGCTTTGGAGAGAAGGAGGCCGAGGGGCAACCTGATTGTTCTCTCCAGCTTCCTGAGAAGGGGACGTGGAGAGGGAGGTGCTGACCTCTCCTGCCTGGTACCCAATGCCAGGACATGTGGCAACGGCTTAAACCTGCACTGATCAGGGGAGGTTCAGACTTGATATGAGGAAACATTGCTTTACCAAGAGGGTGGTCAAACCCTGGAAGAGGCTTCCTGAAGAGGCGTTCAATGCCCCATGCCCGTCAGTGTTCAAGAGGCATTTGGACAATGGCCTTAACAACATGGTTTAACTTTGGTCAACCCGGAAATGGTCAGGCAGTGGGACTACATGATCGTTGTAGGTCCCTTTCAGCTAAGCTATTCTATTCTACTCTATTCTATTCTTCTGCCTCCTCCTTTCCCTAACAGCACCTGCTGCAGAAATCTCCGATAACATTTCTTCCCAGCCCTGCACTAGCAGAAGGCCGTGAATACTCATAACCACATCCCAGCCCAAGCATTGGCTCTGTCACATTGTGGGGAGGAGATGTATCCTTTCTGATGGGGGTGAGAGCTGTGGATCCTCTGGAGATCATTTGACATCTGGACAAATTTGCAAAAAGCAGGTGTAAAGTATTGTTTCTGGAAGTCTTCTGTGTTCATCCAGTTTCGCTGGTTTCCAGAGGTGGCAAAACCCCACGTCTCCGACACTAATGAGGCTCAACAATCAAGCCCTCAGTCTAAAGCAGGACATGCTCCTAACTAAATGGTTGCAAATCTTTTGGAAGTGAGCAATCCCTGTTCATTACCCGTGGAAATATTTCTACTCTTTGTACTCATTTCTAGAAATGCCTGAGCCGTTTCCCTTGGAAAATGATGTTAAACCAAAAGAATCTGAGAACTGTACTGCGCCAGAGCGAAGATCCATCCAGCCCAGTACTTGGTGTCCAAAGTGGCCGACCAGAAGTGTCTAAACTGAGCACATGAGCAGGGCACATCTGCTTCTGTCGGGGTCCTGGGTGTGCTCATGGGCCTCGGTGGCTGGGACCGGGCTCCCCTGGGACCTCACCAATTCCTGCCGAGGGCCCAGGGGACGTGTCTCAGCTCAGCCTGAGCCATGTGTAGGTGTGTCTGTCTGCGCCCCTGTCCCCGGGCTGGGCCTGGGGCTGCACTGCAGGAGCTGCTCTCCTGGATGGAGCCCCCTGGCTCAGGTCAGAGCTCGTCAGGCAGAGCTCTAGGTGGAACAGCAGAACTGTTCTGTCCTGTCCTGTTGTGTCTCTGCGCTTCCCAGGAGCCGAGTTCCCTGACACGCCGGGGTCTGTCAGCTCCAGAGACACTTTCAAGAACACAAACCACAAAGGTCACAAGTGGAAACAGATGATTCTTTTTATTTTGATTTTTCTGACTCTGTTTCATAGCCGATGCTCACAAGCATTAACACAAAGCCCATGTCAGCCAGAAGCAGGCTGATGCCTTCTTCAGCTGAGCTGGAAAAGACATGCCTTGAGTGTGGCCAAGGCACTGCACAGAGCTACGGAAAGAAGCAGGAACAGAGCCAAGCAGTCCCTGTTTGCTGAAGAGGGAGAACATGAAGAATGAGGATCAGGACTGACCACACACGAAAGAAGAAGAGGTGTGTGGTACCCTGTGGTGTTTTTTAAAGCAGGACAAACAGTGATGACAAGCACAGTTTTGGCCTTCCAGAACCTGCTCCGCTGCTGTGCTCCTTGGCCAGGGCTGCAGGACAAGCGCTCTGGTGGCTCAACGGTGCCTTGGAGAGAGGAGCAGAAGGTGAACAATACCTCTTCGTTTCCAAGTGGAATGTTTCTGGCTCCTTCTGTTCCTTCTTAGAAATGCCTGATTGATTTCCTTCGGAAAAACATGCTGAAACAGAAGAGCCTCACAACAGCAGTTCTCCATCAGAGAGGAGACCCATCTGGCACATTCCCCTGTCTCCCAAGTGGCCAACAGTCAATGTCTAAAGCAGACGAGATGAGCAGGCCATGGACAGAGCTTCTCAGGCAGAACTCAGGGCATAACACAGCACAACTGGACTCTTCTCTCTTTTCTCCCTTCACTCAGCAGCAGCTGAGTAACAAAGCTTGTTCCGCTGTGCTCCGTGGCCAGGGATGCGGGAAAAGCGCTCTGGTGCTGCCCTGCGCTTGTCGTGCACGGAGAGAGAGCTGGGAAGTGGCAGCTCCGGATGGGGCAGTGAGCCTGGGGCCCTTCCCAGCACGGGCTGTTCTGCACAGGCACCAATCCCTGGGGAAATGCATCCCAGGGAAGAGCAGAGCTCGGGCTCCAGCCTTGACACGGAAAAGAGAGGCCGAGAGAGCCGGGGCACGATGGCACCCGGGAGAGAGGGGCAGAGCAGCAGTGAGAAGCGGCCGGAAGGGCTGGAGGAGCCCCGGCATGAGGTCGTGCTCGATGTGACACAGGACAAGAAGCAGCCCCCGGGGCCACCCTGGGAGTCTAAGAAGCTTCCTCCCCCCGGATGCGGGGCACGAGGGCCACCTCCGTGGAGCAGGAGCAGCAGCCCCTGGCCCAAACGGGCCCAAGGAGCCCCGGCAAGGGGCCGTGCTCCGTGCTGCAGAGGAAGGCAAAAACCCCGGGGACACTTGCTGGCCCAGCGTGGGGGAGAAAAGCCTTTGACCCCCAGCTGCAGGGCACGAGAGGGGATCTTCGTGGTGCATGAGCAGCAGGCAGCGAGCCAGCCAAAAGGGACTGGAGGAGCCCTGACAAGTGGTCTTGCTCAATGCTGCAGAGGAAGGCAAAAAAACCCCGGGGACCAGGGCCAATTTGCCCCGGGGAAAGATTCCTTCCTGACCCCAGCAGTGCTGGCGATCGGCTGTGCTCACGCCTCCCAGGAGATGTCCGAACCCTCTTCTCCCTCAACCTGGAGCCATCTCAAGGGCTTCTGAGAGTGGCCAAAGGCCCCGGCTTGATCACCTTGGGGGCAAAAATCATTCCCATGCCTGGCAGGGCAACGGTGGGTGCTCCAAAGCCCTGGGACCTCTGGCAATTTCTCTGTACCTGGCTCTGTAGGCGAAGAGGACGGCGAGTTCTGCAGTGCTGCTCAAGAAGGCATTTCCTTTGTCTTGCCACTGCTGTCCATCTGAAAAATCCTGACAGGCTCAGGCACCTCCATTAGTAGTTGGTGGTTGTCTCCTCCAGCAGCCCTGTGCAGCTTCTGATCTTCTCTCAGACTTCTCCCAGTAATCCCACCGGCTCCTCAAGGCCTTCCTCTGGGATGCCTTCAGGCTGCCCTCGGGCCAGCTCTGGCAGCCGGCACAGGGGACGCTCCCGTTTATAGTGCCAGGGGCATTGTGACTGCTGCATTGTGGGGTGCTAGCACTGTGACATGGGGGGGAAAGGCCCCGCCCCCTCCCCCCAGCACCCTTCCGAGGAGGCTCTGGGAGCTGCCGCGGGGCAATCCCTGTGCCCAGGGGCTGTCCCTGCCCTTGGTGTCCCTGTGCTGGGCACAGCAGGTGGGTGTCCCTGGCACACCCTCTGCCGCTCGGCTCCTGGGCACGAAACCAGCACTGTTCCTCTTCTCTAGGGCCGTGGCAGAGCCATCCCTGCAGCCCAGAGACCACCCTTATTGGCCATCTCCTCTGGCACCAGAGCTAACGGCCATGAGGGCATCTTGGGCTTCCCTGAGTTCCAGGACCACAACTGTGGGAACAGCACCTTTCCATTTGTGGGCACTGAAATTGTAAGGAACCAGCTGTATCAGCTGAATTTTCACGAGTCCATTTGTCCTGATGGGATTCCTCCTAGAGCAATGAAGGTGCTAGCAGGTGTTAGAGCAGGACTCCTCTCAATCATCTGGGGAGGTCCTCCCCGACTAAAAGCTAGCCACTTCATTCCAGTTGACAAGAAAGACATGAGGGAAGACCCAGGGGACTACAGACCTGTTATTCTAACCTCAGGACCTGGAAAAATTATGGAAAAGATTATACTGAGTACTATTGAAAGACATTTAAAAACAATGCAATCATGAGGCACAGCCAATATAGGTTCAAGAAGGGAAAGTCCTGTTTATCTAATTCAGTATCCTTCTACAATAAGGTCACCCGCCTAGTGGATGAAGAGAAGCTGGTGGATGTAGTTATTCTGCATTTCAGGGAGGCTTTTGATACTGCCCCTCACAGCACCCTTCTGGACAAGGTGTCCAGCTGTGGGATGAGTGGGTTCACAGCGCACTGGGTTACCCAACAATAAAGGGGTTAAAGTTTTTGTGTAAAAGTTTCATGAAGGGTTTAGTCAGCAGCAGGTGATTTACGCATAGCTAAAGAAACTAACGAGATATTCATCCTTGAAGCTGTCAGGAGTGATTAAAACGGAGACTCTTTATCCAGAACTGTCTGTCCTTGGAGGGAACATCCCAGAAACTGCATAAAATTTGTTCTCATGTTTTTCTAAACTGTGAACATGCAGTGACTTGGAGGAAAAGGTAATTTCAACAGGGGGAGATCGTGACCACTGACTCATGGACCACCTGCCCTAAATATACTCCAGACCCAAAAGAAAGGGGCAGAGGAGGAAAACTGAGCATGTGAGGTAATTTACATGTAAAGCGAGAGAAAATTAACCAATGGTTTAAGAATATGTAAACATGTTATGAATCATGCATGACTGTAGTGTATAACTAATTTTCTGCCCAGAAGCCGGGTGTGCCCGCTAGGAGAAGAAATCCCCCACGCACCCATCGCCGCGATAAAGAATACCTGCTTTCTAAAACTCCAGAACGAGTCTTGGAAAGTTCAGTTTCTTTTTCAGGTATCAGTATCAACTGGATGAAGAACTGGCTGAATGGCACAGCTCAAAGGATTGTAGAGAACAGGGCTACAACTGGCTGGCGATCAGTCGCCAGTGGTTTTCCTCAGGATTCAATTCTAGACCCATTTCTGTTCAATACATTGAACAGAAACATGGCTCCCTGATGCCTTCTTCTCCCCATTTTCCATGCTAATACACCCCCCTTCACCTTCCTCGAATCCTCCCTCTCTCCGCTCTTGTCTCCTCCCAAACAAGGGACCTACCCCGGTTATTTTTTCCCCCTTACTCCCAGGTTTGTCAAGCCTGGAACAGACTGGGGGGTTCAGGTGCTGCTAGCTGCTCACCTGGGACTTCCCTGGCATTACTGATGCAGTTTCCTGAGCACTGCTGTGCCTGCCAGATTCCTCTCCCCAAAATAACCCCAACTCTTCCTTCAACCATTGGTGAGGTGTGACCACCTCTCACATCAATGCCCCTTAACTCTCCGTTGAATCTGGCTGTTCCTTAAGGCACTGTAACTCCTGCCAGCTTCTCACTCCCTTTCCTACGCTCAGCAATTTCTCCAACCAGAACGACGCATCCCGCCAAGTCCCAGTCTGTCCGCATCTCCAGATACATTCATTAGCTGTGTCCACCCCTCAAGCTGCGTTTCACCACAATCAGGTGCACATCTCCTGAAGGCTGAAGATGGTACTAACACTTTTGCATATATGAGTGAATATGAAATGGGCAAGGTGCCTGTGTTCAGAGATTACAAGGCTGTGTAGTGATAGGACAAGGGGCAATGGATTTAAAGTGAAAGAGGGCAGATTTAGGTTAGAGATAAGAAAGAAATTTTTCCCTCTGAGGGTGGTGAGGCACTGGAACGGGTTGCCCAGAGAAGTTGTGGCTGCCCCATCCCTATGTTCTATGGCTCTAGTCGTGCTCGGGAGTTTCCCACAGTCTGTTCCGTGAGCTCAGCCGCACGCCCAGCCCTCATCATCAGCTCATCTGCCTTAGTGCGTACCCCCATGTCTGCATGTCACATCGTTTTTCCCATCCTCGTCCTAGCCTCCACGTGCCAGTCTGCCCCATCCCATGGTGGCTCTGAGCACCGTCCTCTCTGACCAGGCGCTTTCAGCCCTTTGGAGTGACTCTTCCCCTTTGTGCCCACCTGCAGCCTCATCCTGCAGGTGCCGGCCGTGGCAGTCCCTGCCTCGCCCAGGAGACTGAACTGGACGGAAGGGTGGTTTGCGGTGAAAAGTGGCAACTTTATTTCAAGAACAAAGTCCCCTTCAGCATTTGTGTGCCCTCAGAGGAGAGAGGGCAGCACAGAGCAGGGCTTTGCCACCAAGGCTGCCTTTGGATCAGCAGACATTGCCCAGAACCAAGTGGTCGTGGTACCCTGCAGCCCGCGGTGGATCCTCTTCATCCTGCTGCTCAAGCCTTTTTTCCCCTTAGGAACTGCAGGAGCTCCTGCAGCAGGTTAAAGAATTGCAGCAGCTTCTGGCGTGGGAACGGACAGGACCTAAACCCGCCCGATTGTGTTGGAATTGGCTGCGGCCTCTGCACGGGGGTGGAGGTGAAGACTGGCTGCGGCGTTGGAGCAGCCGTTACTGCCGGGCGCAGCCCCATCTGTGCCAGGATCCAGTCGTAAAAGTGCTGGGTGGAGGTGTAGACTCCGGGCCGTCTGGCTCTCGCACAGCCCTTCCCCCAGCTGGTCACGCCAACGAGCCAGAAGTAGTCGGCACTGCTGTCTTTGCAGACGAGAGGACCACCGCTGTCACCCTGCAGCGGAGGAGAGAGGAGTGAGGTGGTGTTGGTGGCCACCGTCAGCACTAGGGTTGGCCGTCTTCTCTCCACAGCACCTGCCAGCGCTGCGTTCAGTGTCCAGAAAGGCTCTGCTCGGGCGCTGGAGCCTACGGAACCTTGTCTGGGAGGGGGTGGTGGGTCTGTAAGGTAGGGCTCTCTCCCCTCTCTGCACGGCGATCCGGGATGTGTGGAAGAGGGATGTTCCAGGATTGGGATCTGGAGCCGTGGACTGCCCCGAGCAGCAGCTGGGCTTTCTGGGCCTCTGGGACGAGGGGGGCACTGGGCAAGGACCTGCAGCTGGGGAAGGGGAGGTGAGCCGCAGAGCCATGGGGATCCCGCGGTGGGAAGGTGACTTGCTGGGCAGAGCACGTGCCGGGGTACGTGTGGGCTGGGACAGGGCTGCCGGTGCTGCTGCTGGGGCTGGGCTTGTGGCACGCTCCTACCTGGCAGGTGTCGATGCCGCCCTGCGCGTAGCCAGCGCACAGGTTGTGGCTGTGGACGGCCCCTCTGTACCACTGGCTGCTGTTACAGAGCCTGGCGTCGATGAGGCCGACCTTGGCCTCCTGCAGGACATCAGGTGATCCTCCAGCTGTGAGCACAGAAAGCAATTAGCACCCAGCAGCTCCTTGCCACTTCTCCTCCCCGGTCTGGGCGAACCCCTTCCCCAGGGCTTGGCTTTGCATCCTGAAGGCACTGTCCCGGGGTTTCCCTTCCGTCTGGCTTTGGGGAATGGCTCAGGCCCATCTCTCCAGAGGCGTACGTCCCCCCCAGCCTGACTCTGGCTTTCACCTCCATGGTCAGGAGCCCAACCCGTCTGCCCAGCGTGCCAAGCTGGTGCTCAGGACATGGCGCTTTTGGGGAACTCACATCTCGCGGTCGTGGCACCCCAACCACTGACGTAGCAGGTGCCCAGCTGGGACAGTCTCAGCGAGGCGTCGGGCACACAGGCGAGCTGGACGTAGTAGCCGCACTGCACGGGCTGGTCCAGCTCCAGCAGCGCGATGTCGTTGACCTCCGTGATGTTGCTGTAGTGTTCGTGCACCAGCAGCCGCTTGATGTGGCGCACTTGGGTCTCGGGGCCCGGCTGAGTCAAGCGGGTGGCCCCGACCACCACGCGCCAAGTCGCGATGTGGCTGGAAGGCGGATGGAGAGAGGGGTCAGAGGGAGCGGGGCCACGTGCTGCAGCAGCCCAGCAGTTCCCTGCCTTCTGCTTCCCGCGGGAGAGAGGAAAGCAGCGCACGGAGGCTGCGACTGCCCTCGCACGCCTGAGGCACAAGGGCTGCGGAGCTGGAGGCGTCTAGGAAGCAGTGGCAAGAGCCCAGCCTTCTCCTGAGCCGTCTCTCAGCCGGGCTCAGGAGCGCCCAGGCACTGGGTGGACCGCAAGGAACGGGGATGGGAGGAGCACATGGTGCTGCGGGACAGGGCACCTGCTCTACTGTGGTGGGGCTATGCCTGTTCCCTGGTCCTCCTTACCTGGCCTTGACGAAGCAGTGGGCTGCCGTGAGGACCCACTGTGAGCTGATGAGGGACCCTCCACATACGTGCGCCATGCCTATTTCCAAAGGGACCTGGATGCTGACGATCCAGGGCCAAGCCCCCGGCTGGGCATCTCTGCCACCCACCACGCGCGACGTCCCGTAGTAATAGTCCATGGGTCGGAGCCCGCAGGTCCTTCTGTAACAGAAGCTCGTTACTGCCCTGCTCCGCGGCTTGCTGCCGCTCAGGCTGAAGGTCAGCCGTCTCCCTCCCCACCAGGTGTTGCAGGGACAGCAGGAACCCCGTGGGACGTGCGTCCGTCCGCCCCTGTTCCTGCTTTAGCCCCACAGAGGAGCTGTGCCAGCAGCCTGAGTGCCGGCGAGGAGCCAAGGCTCCCAGGCGGGGCTCGGCAAACCGTGGCGTGGCCACAGGGGACACGCGGGCCCCCTCCAGTGAGCCCCAGAAGGGTTGCCCAAGCTCCCTGCCAGAGCCTCGGGCCGCTTACCCGCAGGTTTCCCACGCGCCATGCGTGGGCCAGCACAGGGCCAGCAGGACGAGGACAAGGAGCACTTTCATGCTGCCAGCACCACGTGTCAGCTGCAAGAACTGAGGGCAAGTCAGCGCCAGTGCTGCCGTGCTCCCCTTGCCCAGGGTGCCCTTGGCCCTGGGGCTGTGATGTCACAGAGCCGCTGGTTCCGGCGTCAGAACCAGCACGGTGGGCTCCTGGGGGGAGGGGCAGGAGGGCAACACGGGGGTTCCAAGCAGGATGGGAAGCAGAATCCGGATCAGACACCCCATGAACGTGCTGTGCTCGCGGCTCTCGGCAGTGACGTGTGTGTGTACGTTTCACTCCTGAACATCAGTCCCCATCAGCTGGAGAGGAAGACACGGACCGAGTGGTGCTTTCTGCGTGCAGTGGGTGCTGGTGACGGTGCTGCTCCACCTGCGTTATTCTGGTTTGCCATTCGTGCCAGCCAAGGCCGTGCGCATGTTCGGGAAGGTGATCGGCTCTTTGGAAAACAGACTGAGCCTCTTGTACCTGTCCATGGGAATGGCCGTCACATCCATTGGACCGAGACGGGAGAAACCTGGAAGAAGTGACAGTTCTCCCAGTTCAGCTCCAGCTCTTCTGCACGGAGACATTCTCTGGGAGGAACAGGAGCTGGATTGAGCGTGCTCAGAGCCGCACACATGCACATGCACATGCACACACGCGTGCACAGAGGACACGCACAAACACGCTGTGCACGCGCACACGGCGTTCACACACGGGGTGCACGTGCACACACACTCACGCAGTGGAGACACATGTGGGGTACAAAGAGAAAGTGCGATGCACACCCAGAGAGCGTGCACAGCCCTGCTCGAAAACACACGTCTGGAACACGGAGCGCAACACGCAGCGTTCACGTACACACGGAGCGCACATGTATGATCAGGGGATGGAGCACCTCTGCTATGGAGACAGGCTGAGAGAGTTGGGGCTGCTCAGCCTGGAGAAGAGAAGGCTCCGGGGAGACCTTCCAGTACTTCAAGGGGGCCTAGGAGCAAGCTGGGGAGGGATTTTAGACAAGGGCATGTGGTGATAGGATAAGAGGTAATGGCTTGAAAGTGAAAGAAGGGAGATTTTGATGAGATTAGCTGGAAGGAGGAAATTATTCTCTTGGAGGGTGCGGAGGCAGTGGAAGAGGCTGCCCAGAGAAGTTGTGGATGCCCCATCTCTGGAGGTGTTCAAGGGCAGGCTTTATTGGATTGAGAGCAGCCCTGAGGAAAAGGACTTGGTAGTGCCTGTGGATGAGAAGCTCAACATGAGCCGGCACTGTGCGCTGGCAGCCCAGAAAGCCAACCGTATCCTGGGCTGTATCAAAAGGAGCGTGGCCAGCAGGTTGGGGGAAGTGATTCTGCCCCTCTACTCAGCTCTTGTGAGACCCCACCTGGAATACTGTGTTCAGCTCTGGAGTCCCCAACACAAGAAGGACATGGACCTACTGGAACGAGTCCAGAGGAGGCCACGAAGATGATCAGAGGGCTGGAGCACCTCTGCTATGAAGACAGGCTGAGAGAGTTGGGGCTGTTCAGCCTGGAGAAGAGAGGGCTCCGGGGTGATCTTATAGCAGCTTTCCAGTACCTAAAGGGGTCCTACAGGAAAGCTGGAGAGGGACTTTTTACAAGGGTGTATAGTGATAGGACAAGGGGTGTCATGGTTTGATGTGGAGGTGGGGGGTGGTTCTGATGGCAGGAGAGGGGTTTTGCTCCCGGCGACCTCCCTGATTTTGGAACCGGGTTAGGCTTAGTTCTGGCCACCAGATCAGACTGCCATCCCCCTCGGGGTTGAGCCAATAGGGCGCCTCTGTGAATTGCCCTATTTAAGTCAGGACAAAGGAACCGGAAAAGGTGCTTCGCCCAGGAGCGAGCAGAGAAGGGAGGAGGGCACTGCCCCCGCTCCCTGGCTCCCAGCCGGGCGGCTGCCTGCATCGGGCCGGCGCCGCCCACGGAGAATGGCGGCGGCGGAGCCAGCTGGGGAACTCGGGGGCACCCCACTCCCGGGGTGCCCACTGGGCTGAGTTCACTTGGAGAGGACTGAGATCTGAGAGAAACAGCCGCATCGACAGCAGGTCAGTGAGATTGGAGCGGGAGGAGGTGTGCCGGAGCCGAGTTTCCCCTGCGGCTGATGGTGAGATAGCAGGCGGCCCCCTGCAACCAGGACGGCCTCGGTGGAGCAGAGACCCACTCACAGCCCGTGGGGAGAAGATGCCTGAGCCTGAGGATGGTCGTGTTGGGACGCACGACAAGGCAGAGAGGCATCTGGAGTCTGCGTGACGACCCATGCCGGAGCGAGTGGCTACAGCTCCCTAAGTATCCGAGACTGTGGTGAAGCCCACACCGGAGCAATCTGTGGGGAAGGATTGTTTTCAGTGGGCTGGACTCACGCTGGAGAAGTTTGTGGATTTTTCCTCGTGGGTAGGGGATCCATTGGAGCAGGGGAAAAGGGTGTAAGGACTCCTCCTCCTTTAAGAAAGAAGCAGCAGTAACAGCACGGAATGAACTGACCTGCACTCCCCCACTCTCTGAGGTCCCTTCCAACCCAAACCATTCCATGATTCCATGCCTCTGCTGCTGCTGACCTTGGGGCGAGAGCCACGAAACCTCAGGGCAGAGCGATCCTCTACTGAGCAAATGCCCCCGGAGCCCCGAGCCCGCGTCTGCACGCACAACTCTGCCCGCTGCGAAAGCCCAGTGCAAAGAGCATGGCGTGCCCAGGCTGACTGAGATAAATATAAGTGCTATTTTTAAACAACAAAAAAATTAAAATAAGCTTTTTTTTTTTCCCCTGGTGTTGAGCAGATGGGTGTAGTGCTTCAGGGGTCGGCAAAGGCGCTGCCTGCCCGTCCTGCCACCTGCCACTCACCTCCTTCAGCCCGGACTTGGACTGCGGTGGTTTGCCAGCTAGAGAACTGAGAGGTGGAAAAGAAATATTTGGGTTTTTCACCGTGGATATGTTTTTAAGTACTACTGTAAAACTGTTCCTTGTGTGTCGTGCCTCTGGGCTGGTTCTTACCCTGTAAAACTACCCACAGCTGTCAGTATATAAGGATTTTTTGTACTTAGTGTTAAACTTACAAGTCTCATGAATTGCATTCATTTAGTTTGTTTGAAACTCAGGACCTAATGTGGCACAATGATTGAACAGATGTGCTGTTTATGTGTATTCATGGAAATAAAAGGAGATTTCTTGTAGCGTTAGTCCTTCCCATTATCCTGTATCCTCCTTACCCTACAGCTGTCCTTTCTTTCCCACCTCATTGCTGATAGCTGAGGGATTTTCCAGGTTTGCAGGCACTTCAGGAGAATGCAAGCTGATACCAGTAGTATCAAGAAACTGGTGTTTGAAAAGGGGGTTGTATTGTGAGATGTTCTTTATATGGATTAAAATCAACCACTGAAAATAAAATTTAAGATCTATATTAAAAAAAAAAAAATAGCACAACGACTTTAGATTTGCTTGCAGGATAAGTTGGCCATGATAACATAGAGGTTGATCTTAGTTTTAAGCCATTATTGGCCGTATTTTTTGCTGACTCTTTGCTAGAAGGTGCAGAGATTGCAGATAGGTGTTGGGGTTTTTTTTTAATTATTATTTTTTCCAACCAAGAATGTCCAGAATTGTTTCTCCCCTCACTTTGCTGGGATTACAAGGGAGTTGGCTCTGCGACTGTGTGTACGCGGCGTGTACTATGTATTTTTACAGAATCAGAAACTTGTCCCTTTTAATGTCAGGAGTTACCGTTTGTAATGCACATAAATTTATAAAAGAAAAAAATACCAACTGTGATTCCTCTTTTTGCAGGGTGCAGAAATTTGTACAGTTTGAAAATAGAGACAATATTGTGAAGAAATATCTAACTGTGTCAAGTCGATAAATGTGTTACAAAAAATTACTTACCCTTATGACTGCAAATTTGTATCCAATCCATATTGATAAAATAAATATGCAAAGCTGGCATGTAGAACTTGAGAGTTTGGTAAGCTGAGCTTGATAACGGGTTGTGGTGGGAAAGGAGGAAATATGTCCAATTTGTAAGTCTGTCTCCTAACGCCAAACATTACCCTAACCGAATCACTTTTTTTTTCTTTTTATAAAATAACTTCAAGATCTTTGAGACGTTTTTAACCTCCTTTACAACTACTTTAGATTTTTCTTCTAATTAGCTATTATTTTCCTTAGTAACACTGGTTAGCTACATCTATCATCTTTTAAATGATGACAGAAATACTGATGTTTCTTACTGGGAGATCTAGGCTGCTCAGTTTTCTTCCCTGAATGGTTGCCACTTTTTCCTTGGAAGCACATCTTAAATACATTTCTGACAGTTGTGGGTATTTGAGGAGTCCCTCAGAAATAATGTACTTTAAAAATCAGATGTTCAGTCCTCAAAGTAGGCCAGTAAGAAGGATACAGGCAAAGGATACAAAGCGTCGTAATAAATATATGTTCCAAAATAGAATTAATCTGCAAACGTTGTGAGTTATTTCTAATTTAAAGCTGGGCTCTAGACTTCCTTGGCCAAGGAAGCAATAGGTGTAAAATCAATTATTGATGTAGTGTAACCGTAGATGGTGCTGTTGGAGTGTGTTCAGTCACCGGAGGAGTTGAAGTGCGGGCTGAGGCACATGGAATCAGAGCTCTTGGGGTTCCTGGGACGCAGCCAGCAGCTCCGTGTTCCGAGATGTGCTGTGCTGAGCAGATGCTTGGGCCGTAATTAGCCTGGGCAACTTCTCGTGGTTGCTGCTAATTTATATTCATTCTTGCTGCAGTGCACAAAACTAGAGGGAAAACTTGCCGTTGGCCTGTGCTGCCATCCTGGTGCTTGAGGAGTGTGTGAATTGCGTGTGGGCAAAGAAAATCACTAAGAGTGCTTGCAAGATACGGTGTGTGACTATTTCTTCAAAGGGTGTATAAAGTAAGCTGAGAATAGTGGCCAAGTCTGTGAGGAAATGAGATTTGCAAGGATGTTTTTGGTGCACAGAGATTTTCATGCAATATTTTTTTTATTTTTTTCAAAAAAGCAAGAGTGAGTTTCTTTTGTGTTCTGTGATCAAGCTCTTTTTGTCCTCTTTGTCCTTTTCCCAGCAGCTTTCCAGCTTATCTCATTATCTTTGGATACTGGTTGGTTTCTGGGAAGCAAGACAGCGGTGAGGAAACAAAAGTGGGGCTCGTTGGAACGACTAATAATTCCTCCGAACGTGTCCATCTAAGGCTTAAATTACAGAGGTTTTCTTTGTGATACCTATGCATATTCCTAAGATTCTCAGGAATTTGTATACATATTTAAGATATTTCCCGTAACTTCCATGTTTGCATGCATGCTCCCTCTCTCCTTCATTGAGTCGGAGGGATGCTTTTGCGTTTCCCTGTGCCCTCTGGTCTTCATCCAAGGTTGTTTGTCCGTATTTGGCTCGTTCTTAGCTTATCTTGGGGAAGGTACTGGTCTTAGTTGGTACGTCCCGCTTGTCATGGAGAAGCCTCAGGCCAGCCTGAGAAAGTATCTACCAAAAGAAGCAGATGCTTTAACCCCCCATTTCTTGGTAATTCAGTAAAATCAACCTGCCAATATTCTCCCGGTAAATGACCTTCTCTATTTGTCCCTAATTAAATTTTGTTCTGGGTTTTTAGATTATTTTTAGAGCACAACCCCCATTGTTGTGGACTCCCACAAAGCACAGAGGTCTTCTAGCTGCTAAAAAGAGGAGCTAACTCTGTCCCAGCTGGAACCAGGACATAAGGTGGACATCTCAGTGCCTTTTTCTGCAGCCGCCTTTGCCGTTAAATCGGCTCATCTATTTCAACAGCTTCCGGGCCTTTTACACTTTCTAAGAAGTTCAGGATTTGTTCCGCATTCTTGATTCCAGTCCCTTGAGCTTCCAGATGGCACCGTGAGCATGTACTGCCCCAAATGCATGAGTAAAATCAGTCCAAATATTTCCAGCTTTTCCAGTGCCTCGCTCCAGGGCTCATGTCAGGGCTGTTAATTCAGCCTTCTGGGCAGATGTTTTTGGAGGTTCAGCCCTTGCCTCCACTACTTTTTCCAGTGTGGTTACCGCGTATCCTGACAGGCGCGTTCCATTTTGCGCGAAGCTGCTACCATCAGTATACAATTTCCAGTCTGGATTTTCCAAAGGCATGTCTTTCAAATCTGGTCTGCTGGAACATGTTTCCTCGATGGGTTGCAGACAGTCATGCTGTGGTGCTCCTTTAACCTGCCTAGTGGAGAGGAGAATTGCCGTGTTAACAGTAGCAGTTGTTTGGAATGTGACATCATTTTGTTCCATCAGGACTGCTTGGTATTTTAACATCCTGCTGGGAGGCAGCCAGTGTCCTCCTTTTTGTTTCACTACTGTGATGACCGTATGTGGAACAAATACTGTCATTTTCTGTCCCAAAGTGAGCTTCTGGGCCTCACTCGTCTCCAGAGGATTTTTAGGTGAAATCTTTAATAGTTCATGTAAAGATTTACTAATAGTCTGTAATTTGCAATCCACAGACGATGCCACCCGACCATTCCCAGGAACATACATAATTTCTGCGTATCCTCAGGGTCTGGAAGCTGACACAGAGCTGCTTTCCTGGCCGTGCTCACTTGCCACTGACCTTTCAAACTCTCGAATCCTGGGTAAGTCTCCTGCAGATAATTTAAGCAGAGAGGATGTGGCAGAATGGAAACCATCCTTGTTGTGGATGCCAAACGTCAGAGGTGCAGCTACATTGCTGATGTTCCCCTGGCCTGGAGATGTGGGGAGTTTTGCCAACGGTCGGGTCAAGATTCTGTTTTCTGCTGGAGTGGGTTTCCATGTGGACTTAACAAAGGATTGCTTTTCTGCTTGCCGTGGCTCTCTGCAGAAGGGCCCTCCTGTTTGTTTGGCTTTAGGAGCGTAAGGGCTTTGGAGGAGAACTGGCTAAACCACCTTTCTCTCTACGGAGATCACTGGTGGTTGAGTGGAAAAGTAGAGGTGCAGTCAGTGAAGCTGACAGCGTAGTGCTGTGCTCGGACCATGGAGCTCTGTCTCCTGGAGATACGTTTCATTTGGACTTGTTATTTTCTCAGCTGCGCCTGCCCGAGTCGTACAGGCTGGAGCCCCTTGGGATGGTGACGTTGTAGTTGGAGTGCTCAAGGAGCCACGTTTGGTTTGCCATTGCTTTGCCAAGGCAAAGCCCCTTGCAGGATAAGGGTCCCACAAAAAGCCTGGGACTGCAGTCTTCTGTAGCCCTCCCGCTGCCAGGGTGCTGGTGCTGCTTTGTCAGAAGTAAAATTCACCCTAATCCTGGGGTGTCTTTCCTGTCCTCTCTGGACCGAGTAACCCCAGTCATGCTCTGCCTTCAACTGAGGCAGGTTATTTTCCCTCCTTGCCCTCTTTTTCTGAAGGAAACTGTGGCGAGTTAACGCACGGACTCCATAGACGTGATCCCAGAGACGTTTATTACAATTTACAAGCAGCTTTTATAGATCATTTTTCCAGCCACGATGTGTCCACACGCCCTTTGCTTAGTTATGATGGGTTACAACCAGTAGTGCACGTGCCTGTTTTAGTTTGCTATTGGCTATGCCTAAAAAAGCATTATTTTTTATCTGCTAAGCTAAATGTCAGCTTCTCACACTCCCTTTTCCTTTTTATCAGCATTCTTCCTCTTTACCAGTGTTTCCCAACTTCATCAAGAACACAGACTGAAATCATCAAGGTCAAACCCCAACTGTAACTGTGTATATGATTCCACATAGTAGGGGTCAGGGGGCTCTAGGAGGGGTCAGAGGGCTCTAGGAGGGGACAGGATGGCTATAGAATGGGTCTGGGTGATCTGGGGGTCTCTAGGATGCATCTGGGGGCTTTAAGAGGGATCTGACGTCTGTAGGATGGGCCTGGGGGGATCTAGGTGTCTCTAGGATGGGTCTGTGGGCTCTAGGAGGGGTCTGAGAGCTGTAAACGCACCCTGCAGGCTCTAGTATAGGCCTGGAGGGATGTAAAATAAGTCTGGGGTGATCTGAGGGGCTCTAAGAGAGGTCTGGGGGCTCTAGGTGAGGTCTGTAAGGGTATGAATGTCTCTAGAATAAGTCTGGGGGCTTTAAGAGTGGTTTGGGGGCTCTAGGATTAGGCTTGGGGGATGTAGAATGGATCTGGGAGGATCTGGGAGTCTCTAGTCTCTAGTCTCTTTCTTTTTTTGCTCCAGTTGCTTGTGGGGTGCAAAGCCCATGGGACGGAACCAGAGTGATTCTAAAGCAAGGCAGGTAAAGCATCTGTAACGCAGACACTGAATCTCCAGCACTAGTTGCTTTGCTGCACTCGCACCACACCGCTCACTAATGCCAACTTAGCCAGACATCACTTTTCTCTGTGTTTCAATACCAAGAAATCACTCCAGAATATGGATTTCCGCCACCTCACTCTGGTATGGTTGCACCAAGGTCAGAGTGCGAGACAGAGATTTTAATTTCATCACAGGAAGGTTTTGTGTTAGGTATTTTTGTCTGTCTGTTTTTTTCTTGTGTTTTTTGGTGTGGAGTTGCTTTTTTTCCAGTTGTTTTCTCTTTTTATTTTCACAGTTCCATCACATGATGGAAAAATTCACAATGCATATATTAAAAAAAGCTGCAAAGAGTTATATTCATTTCGTTGTGAAAACCACATGAAGAGGACGTAAAGGAAGTCTATGCACTGGCTGGCCCCGTGCACCTTTCCATGCATTGTTTGCAGCGAGCCATCTCATTCTCATTTACAAGGACATCGTCACCTTCATGTGTGTATCAAGTCATTGTGGTGCCCAGGGTTCTCAGAATAACATCAGCTATGAATTTTCTCCTTCATCGTCCTTCTCAGACCCGACCATCTGTCATTCAGTGAGATTTACTGTTTGAAGGGAAGCAGGAATTGGACTGTTGCCTTCTCAGGATCGCCACTACCTTGAGTACGGGCTTCTTTTGTACCACTGGTAGCCTGACGAGCTGAAATTGTTGCAGTGTGATGTTCTCAATGACAAATTTTGGCAGAGTGAAATCCTCGATTCTTTTTGCTTTCGTGCCAACGACTCTGTGGAAAATCACAGGAATTGGGGGGAATGGGAGAATATTGTCCCCCAAAGTTCAGCTCACATCTTAAGCAATGAGCTGTAATATTAGAGCAGCTTTGAGGTGATACACAGTTGCTGTTCCCAGGAACGGAGTGCACGGGAATGGATCTGTGAATGGGCCAGACGTGTGCCATGGAAAATGAGGGATCCAGTTTCACTTCTCCTTCATGCTCAGAGGAGGAACGCTAAACTGGTGTTACTGGCTCCTTCACCAGGGAGAGTTTCCCATCCCAGTGCAGCGTGTGCCCAGTGATGCAGACCAGCTAGCCTGGGGCCGGGGATCCTGTGCGCGGTGAAGGCTGGCACGGCTGCCCGGAGCGAGCTGCCACCACGGCAGAGGGGCAGCATCTGACACCGGGGGACGGGAAGGGAAGGGAAGGGAAGGGAAGGGAAGGGAAGGGAAGGGAAGGGAAGGGAAGGGAAGGGAAGGGAAGGGAAGGGAAGGGAAGGGAAGGGAAGGGAAGGGAAGGGAAGGGAAGGGAAGGGAAGGGAAGGGAAGGGAAGGGAAGGGAAGGGAAGGGAAGGGAAGGGAAGGGAAGGGAAGGGAAGGGAAGGGAAGGGAAGGGAAGGGAAGGGAAGGGAAGGGAAGGGAAGGGAAGGGAAGGGAAGGGAAGGGAAGGGAAGGGAAGGGAAGGGAAGGGAAGGGAAGGAAGTTAGAGGAGGCAAATGCTGAAGCTGTCTTGTGTCCGCAGCAATTTCAGATGCACAGCTTAACCTTTCCTGGAGCAACTGGCTTTGTGTCAGGTGAGAAGCAAAAGAAGGTAAAAGAAAGTCACATGCCTGTGGAAGTTTTTAATGGTATGATTTATTAGACCTTACACAGAGACCTTCCAGGGACCTGTAGAATGTGGTATTGCTTGGAAATGTCTAAAAACAGATTCTAGAACTCTAGACAACATGGTAGTCCTGTAGGGAGCTGCTCTTTAGTGACAGGAGGGAGAATTAAGTAACTTCATGTTTCTTCATCTCTAAATCACAACAGGTTTTGGGAGAGAAACATTTTGGCCACAAACAAAATATTTTTGGAAAACTGCTTCTCACATCTAAAAAATTGTATTAAAAATACCATAATAATAAGACCTTCCCTGGAGTTTGTAAATTATCATCTACTTCCCCACAAGTATTGTCCATATTACAATTTACCCTTCAACTATTTGTTTGTATTTTCCCACAATCCTGTCTTTTGTTTCTCTTCCCTTCCTAAATCTCACAGTTTACTATAAGAAATCAACACTTACTACACCGTGTCAGGCCAAAGATCAAGTTCGTAAAGCCTTGTTAGAATTCACTATGGCCTTTTCAGATGGAGGAGTTGGGGTTCTTGATTTCGTATGGAACTCAGCAAGTGGAGTCACTAAGGAAACGTGCAGCAGAGTGATTATTTTGCGTTGTGTTCCCTCCGCTCTTCATAGCAATCCGCTCATGTGGCTTGCTCTTGGACTGCTCCAGCTGTCGGACAGACATTTTTTCCAACTGCATATGGTGACTCCCAGGTCCCAAACTGCACAGACCTAGTATAAAATTTATCATTGTCTTTGCATTATTGGTTTGGTTTTTATTTTTTTCCTCTTGTATTAAAGAAATTAGGTGAAAATATATTTAAATCTTTGCCAGTCACAGGACAAGGTCATTTAGGATATGTTAAAGTAGCACAGAACAGGGAAGAACAGAACAGACTAGCTCAGCTGGAAAGGACCTACAGCAACCAGCTGGTCCAACTGCGTGCCCACTGAAGGGCCGACCGAGGGCCAAAGCAGGGCGTTAAGGGCATTGTCGGAATTTTGCCCTGGCCGGAGAGAAGAGGAACAGTGTTGGGTTTGTGCCTGGGAGCCGAGCGGCAGAGGGTGTGCCAGGGACACCCACCTGCTGTGCCCAGCGCAGGGACACCAAGGGCAGGGACAGCCCCTGGGCACAGGGATTGCCCCGCGGCAGCGCCCGGAGCTGCCTCGGAAGGGTGCTGGGGGGAGGGGGCGTGGCTTGTGCACGGGGGGGTGGGGCTTGTGCCCGGGGGTGGGGCTTGTGCAAGGGGGGCAGGGCCTGTCCCCCCCATGTCACAGTGCCAGCACCCCACAACGCAGCAGTCACAATGCCCCCGGCACTATAAACGGGAGCGTCCCCTGTGCCGGCTGCCAGAGCTGGCCCGAGGGCAGCCTGAAGGCATCCCAGAGGAAGGCCTTGAGGAGCCGGTGGGATTGCTGGGAGAGGTCTGAGAGAAGAAGACCAGAAGCTGCACAGGGCTGCTGGAGGTTCTCCACTGCAAGGCCAGCTCCTGGCAAAGCCACCTGCAAAGCCCGTCTGATGGATGGAAATCCTGCTTCAGCCTTGGGGAACAGATGCAGGCACCTCAGGAGATGAGGAGAACCATCAAGCCCTAGCAGTGCCTGAGGCTATCAGGCATTTTCAGCTGGACAGCAGTGGCAAGACCAAGGGCATGCCTTCTTGAGGAGGACTGCAGAGCTCGCCATCCTCATCCCCGGCAGACCCAGGAGCAGCAGCCATAAGAAATGGGATGCACAGATGTTTCCAGGGGTCCCCTGTTTTCCAGGGGTCTCTGCCAGACGTGGGAAGGATTTTTGCCCCCAAGGTCGATCAAGCTGGGGCCTTTGGCCACTCTCAGAAGCCCTTGAGATGGCTCCAGGTTGAGGGAGAAGAGGGTTTGGACATCTCCTGGGAGGCGTGAGCAGGCTGTGGGAGGAGGAGACAGGTCTTGCTCCCATGCTCAGGAAACAGCCGATTGCCAGCACTGCTGGGGTCAGGAAGGAATTTTCCCCCGGGGCAGATTGGCCCTGGTCCCCGGGGGTTTTTTGCCTTCCTCCGCAGCATTGAGCAAGACCACTTGTCAGGGCTCCTCCAGTCCCTTTTGGCTGGCTCACTGCCTGCTGCTCATGCACCACGAAGATCCCCTCTCGTGCCCTGCAGCTGGGGGTCAAAGGC